>NC_134040.1:47713247-48024654 GCF_965140245.1 Athene noctua
TGAACAGTGCAGAAGGAAAATAAGGTGAAGCATAAACCCAGCCAAAAGGAATTGGTTTAAAAATTGACAAAAAATATTCATGTGGTTTTCTGTTTTACTTTCTCTTTTCATTTTTTCCCTGAGATTCTCCCAGCTGTATTTGAGTAAGTATAACATGCAACACCTAACAGCAGTAAAATGATGCAAGTTTTTGGTTAATGTCACTCAGAAATGATTTGCAAAAGCATGAAAAACTTGAAGACAACTGAAAAAAGGGAAATATTTCAATTGGTTTTAAAGCATGTATTTTCTTTACAGCTGTATTTTTCTTTGAAAGTGGCTGTTTCTCTGCAGTAGAGTACGGATGCTAGATATCTATTTTCTTCACCCCATCACTTTTGAATCCACATCCGAGCAGCAGCCATTCCTCCAAAGCATAGAAGTTGAGATCATACCATCATGGCATCAGCATCATTTCTGTTGTGCTGCCATTTCCTGCCATCAGGTTCTTCCTAATGTGTTATCATCATCTGGAAAGCTTTACTATATCTGTCTGCATTTACATGTCATTTTGTAGTTTTAAGTGCTTATTAATTTGTTTAATCAAATATTAACTTGTTTTTGTACTTAAGTGCTAAAAACTGAAATATGCCTCTACCATCATAAAGCTATTTCTGAACAATGAGAAGCTTTTTTCCAGCCACCACAATCTGGCATCCAGTGATGTCTGCAAGTTGTACGTTTAATTAGTCTGAGAAACTCATTAAGGTATCTGGAATATTAAGACGATAGCATTGTTCTAAACAGCACTGTGCACAATCTAATATGGCAGATGGCACAGGCTGCTGACACCTGTGCTGGTTTGCTATCTTGCTGACAGATACAAACAGTCAGCAGTATAATTGTAAGATACATAATCATAAAAAAGGATCTGAAAATAAAATACCTATCAAATCTTCCATTTTCTGGATGCCTGTTTGTTCATAAAGAAACATTTTGTATTCCATCACTGAATTTCAAATAAGAGATGCACAGGTTGAGGTTTTGGTTTTATTTCTTTAAATGCCTCTTAGGTTTTTATGCACCATTCTACTTAGGAACCAACTGTATTTTTCCTTCTGTGGAAGTGACAATGTAGTGCTATTGGGGTCATGAGAAACTTTATTCCTCCTCACCTGAACGCTCAGATGACATATTCACTTTTGCTCCTCATTAGTCCAGACTCAGAGAGTACTTTCAACGCTCCGGGGGATCTGATTAAAAATGGACAAGCTTTGCAATGCCACAGCTTGCAACTACTTTCCTCCACTGATAACACTGATGTGATGGGAACTCTTATTCCTCTCTAGCAAATTGTAAGATATTTTTTATGTTTTAAAGAGATATGCAAAACCCAAGAACCCCAAAATTAATTAGCAAATCTCACAGTGAAAGTGTGTACCTGAAATCGTATCAAGTATAGAGAAAAATATCATTTAATATTTCTTATTTTCTTTGTCTTGAAATGCAAAGTGGAAGATGAGAGATGACTCATCTGTCCCAAGGCAAAAAAAAAGAGTTCTGGGGTTTTTATACTTTTTGGAAATAGGGTATTTTGTTTGCACACATCAGTATTACTGGTAGACAACAGCATAGTATCCATTCACAGAAAAGGAGAGGGAGAGAAGAAAGAATATATTTGTGCTATATTCAGCTTTTAATAAGAAGCTCTACCAATAAATATTTCTCCAGTATCTAATCCTTTGTACAGTCAAAAAAAATTAAAATCTTCCTCATCAAGCCTCCTCAGCATTTCAGAAATACCACATTCCTTTTGATTTGTTTTTAGTTAAAGTAGTAGAAAAAAAAAAAAAATAGTTGGCAACATGCCTGCTTATAAAGATGTAGTAAAATTCAGGACTGCATCAAATTACCAGGACTGTGTCAGATCTCATGCACTGGTGGGCTGTTTATTGAGGAACCTGAAGAACTGCCATTCAAAAGAGTGAGGCAAAACAAACCTCCAATTCCTGGAATACCTTTTCTATCATTCAGGTTATTATTGCAGAGATGAAATAGAGCACTATTCTTGTGGAGAACTTTGTGTAGTAAAAAGTTTCTCTCCTGGACCACTAGTCTTATCTAGTGAAATTACAATTTGTGGCTGACCTTTTAAAACCTACTCACATAATTTTTCACAGAATTGTTAAAGCAGTTTGGATTGCTGCAGGTAACTTTGTCAGAAAGTCAACTGCAAGCTTTAATGTTGCAGTGTTTAGGACTTCTTTTTCATTACTGAAATAAACCTGGATACGTTCCACTGATCAATGCTGAAAAATTATTTTCTTGTATTTCCTGGCATAAATATGTCTCATCAGCACTGACTTTTTGTACCATAACCCCAAAAGGGCAAAGAATGCCAACCAATGCATGCTGACAGATTTGCAATTATTGGCAACCAGTGTAATACCCTCATGTTTTGTGAAAGCCTGAATTTTCCAAAAGTTACATATATATATGCCATTACCTCTTGTGGTCTTAATGCCACATTATCCATTTCTTCAGCTTGAACTTTCATCTTCAGGTCAGAGGTTAGGATTACCAGACTGAAACTTTTCTATCATTAAGTATTCTTTCCCACCAAGAAAGACACTTTCCCTGCACTGTGTGTCAGGGAATCTGTCCTTTAGTGAAGAATAGTCTTACAGAGGACATACTGACATACTTATGAGAAAACGGTACATTTTTCTGCCGTGAGAGAAATTAAACAGCTTACAGCACAGCACACCACTTTCTAAGCTTAAGAAAATAAAATGTTATAAAAATATCAAATTAATCTTCTGATACTAGTTTTTAATTTTCTGTGACTGCAATACCTATTTATTAAGAGCCTATAGAGATTGTCCACTCAGTTAACTTAATAAAATATAGGTAATGCTAACATTGCAAATCAGTTTGCATGATATTCTGTTAGTGAAATATAAGTACCTATATCCTATTTGAAGAAGTTTTAAATACATAAGAATTAAGTAGATATATTTTTTTTTAATAGAGATATACAAAGAAAACAAGAGTACAACCTCAGATGCTTTATCAGATCCAAGCAGATCTTTACAAATATAATTAAAAAATTAAATGAGGTTGAGACTTGGTCTCTTACAATAAATCTTTTAACTAAACAAAACAAAAACAACTGGCCAGAAGCTGTGAAGAATGTCATATCTCTTCTATCACAATTCTGACTCTGGTCCACAATTTTTTCCCCTTTCAGGACAAGTCTTATTACACTTTGGCTCAATAAGTTTTTCTCAAAAACTTTTCCCAACATAAAGCATTATTTATTTTGATTTTGTACAGACAGAAGAAAAGAGAGGAAAGTTGCCAAGAAACTAAGTGAAATCAAAAAACCTAAGCTCTCCCCAGACATGGGTACATATTAATCTTTATACCTGGAGGAAAAGGAGAAAGTCTGAAAGACTGCAGAGGAGCAAAGTGTATGAAAATAAAAAGAAACAGTCTGTTTCCTCCTCAGAATCAAAAGAGAATTCACAATTATCAATGCTCTTCTGAAAATAGTATAAATACATACACTCTGGTCAGATTAAGCAGTTTCTTAGAACAAATTTGTGCTGATTTATTTGATAAAACCAAACACAGATGAGATTTTTTCTTACTAAAGTGGATTCATCAGTTATAAAGCAAAAGGCATATCTCCTGAGAAAGACAGGTCCTTATAATGTGTCACGGTGAAAACAACAGACTGAGCAGGAAAAATGGGCCTGAGAAAGGTGGTTCTTCAAATGTTTACAGATTTGGTTACAAATGATCTTCAGCTTGGTAGTTGGGTGTGTCATAATAATACTTTTCTTCCATGCTTTTATCAATCTGATATTACACACTTTGTTTGAGGACTTTGAGTCTTGTGCCACAAAATCATTTTATCCTTAGGAGTAGTAGATGAATGGGTTGTCTCCTCTGCTACAGCCTACCCTCCCCATTGCAGGTCCTTAATACTGGATAGATTGCTGCTGGTGGGCCTATCTGCATGGTTCTGCATTTATCATTACTACAGAAAGTCATTTGTACCTGATCACCTCTAAAAAGAAGAATGAATCGGCAAAGATACATTTTCTTTTTTTAAATTCTGTTTTGCCAGCAGTTCCATCAAAATCTTCTAAAACAAATTCAGAGAAGCAACTGCCTAGGATCAGTATTTCTCAGCTGTGGACACTCATACATGAAAAATCATATATGATTTATATATCATATATGAAAAATCAGTGGTGAACAGAGACTTGATGAAAGGGGTAGAAAAACATGCCCTCCAAGAGAGAAAAAGCTTATAGGGTTTCAGTTTTGATAAACATCAAAGGAAAATGAAACCACAAAAGACCAGATAGATCACTATAGTCTAGTCCTAGCTATACATTCTTGATCCATAATATGTGCAGTTATTTTCTTTTTCACATATAGATTCTATACTGAATTAGGACTATTCTTTCAGCCTTCAATTTTAAATTTTCATATCTTTTTAAAACGAGTTTCAAGAATGAGAATTTCTAATTCAACATGAATTTATTTTGGGGTACCATTTGCTCTGTAAAGATTACTCAAAGTCATCCATCCTTAAAAAAAAAAAAGCTACCATACTAATGTGGACTTTTTCTTGTGAGAGATGTTTTAATTATTTGCTGTCCTTCCAATGGAGCTGATTGCAGAAGATGATGTTAGACTCATGTTTGAGGTGAAGACAAAAGCCAGAAGTATGTTATTAGCCACCTCCTCTGTCACATTTCTCTTATGCATATATTTCCATTTAAAAACACATTTTTATTCCAGGTTGGTAGATTGGTCAGTTAATCCCCAGGTGTTTGAAAAGGATCTCAATTTGACAGCAGGATATATGTTTATATTAGTTTTCAGAATGTGAATGCTCTCTCAATAGCCAATTCCATTCTCAGCACTTCAGTATGAGATTCAGCAAAAGATTATATTTGAACTGAGACTAGCAGGAAGCTCCTAACACTGTGTTTTAGAACTTTTCACTGGTTTTCCTAGTCTCTTGCCAACTACTTACTTGTATGAGTGACAAAACTCTGAAGACTACTGCAATCTTCTGGCAACAGTTATGAATGTTACCAAATTTATTTAATTTGATAATTTAAATTTATAATTTTATATTACAATATAATAAATACTATTAATTTGTTAATTTTAAATATTATTTAAGTGTTGGGGGTTTTTTAATTCACCTCTTTCCAATAGTAATCAGAGATACACCACTGGTTTAGGAATGTACTATTTCAGGTCCAATTTATAGGAATGTTGATACACCTCTCTAGCTTTGTATCAAGGGCTGAACTTCACTAATTTCTTAATGAAAATATGGGATACTATTATTTTTAGCACTACAAAGGAACTATGGGACTTAAAACACTTTCTCTTTCTGCCTTTAAAGAAGTTTTTGCTGTTCAAGTTGCTGCTGCTCAGATGAAGATGAGATACAAGATACAGAGAGGTAACATCATGTAAATAAACAAACTGCAGGTACAGCTTCCACGTATTTGCCAAAAGAGGTCTCCACTCTTTGCGGAGGCATATCAGTTTACTGTCACATTAGCAAAATTCAAGCAAGGAAAAGGCCAGAAAAATTACTTTAGCAAATGTAACATTCACTTCCGGAGAATTATGGTTTTGTGGGCATACTGTCATTTTCAGCCCATGCTTTTGAAACTACTGGAGCCTGAGAAAGAACTTTTCAGATAATCTACATGACCCTGAAAGCAAACAAGTCTAGCCTGCTGAGAAAATGAAACTCTGAAGAAAAATGCCTTCTACATTACCCACACACCTGTTAAATTCACCCTGTTATTAAGATCAGAGTGTTTTCCTGAATTTGCTATTCGGGGGGGTTATTTGGTTTTTTATAGATAACTGATGAGTTTTGCAATCTACATTAGTTTATTTCTTAGCTTCCCAAGATATAATTTCATGTGTCTAACATACAAGAAATCTCCCTCTACAAGGATATGAAACAAGCTGTATCTTCTCTTAAAAATAAGCAAACAAACAAAAAAAAGGCATAAGTAATGTGAAACACTGAGGGAGCAACACTTTTTCCAAGGTTTTTAAAATAAATTTTTAGGAGGTTCATAATATTGGTCAGCTTTAATTAAAAATAAATAAATAAATAATTTCACAGTCACTTATTTCATGGAAAATTTAAGTTTCCTTCTTGTCACTGTTTCAAATGTCATACTGGTTTGGGGATTAGAAGACATTTATTTTGGTATAGCAACTATATAGACCTGTTTCTTTCACATCAGACATTGCAGATTTTGATTGGCTACACCTTCATAGGTTTGGGTATAAATCATACTTTCAAGGTTACCAATAGCAGTGCTCAAGGCATCATCTATGTTCATCACTTTGATTTTCTGATTAGGAAAGCACTGACATGGTAATACAATAGCTAAAGACCAGGGAAATCATTAATCAAGAATCTGAAGTCATGTCAGATCTGGTTTCTGTCTTAGATCATTATATTCCTGCCCTACTCCTTTCCCACATCACCTGTTTCTGAATACAGCATTACCTATCACTGCTGGAACAACACATCCTATGCAGCTGACAAGGGTATCTTTTTTAAGGCAATGCATTTGAACCAAAGTAAATTACATGGTTCATTTACCATCTATCTACTTTTTAATTGACTCAGTCCAAATCCTTTCACATTTTAATTTTCATCAGAGTGATGCAGTGGCTAGGTATTCTTTACTTTCAGGGATTTTTTAAATTGAGTCAGAGAGCTAAATGATGTGCAGTGCTGATCTCCTATAAACAACATTTCCTGTATGATTCCCTCATATATTGACACCATTCACATATCCAGATTGTCACTAGTAAATTAACATGTGTTTACAAAATTATGTGCTTCCTGAGAAAGCAGGGGGGAAGCTTGGAAAAAATCTTTAAAACACTCAATCTCAGAGTACAAATTTATTTCCTGGACGATTTTAAGTAATCCAATCCACCTGCCAAATTCATAGTTTATACAGGTTTAAAACATACTGTGCTTTTACAGACTGAGTGCATCACTGTAACTCAGTCACAGTTACATATATGTACTTATGTGTGCGTTTACTCATAATGACTAAAACAAATAAAAATGGAGGAACCACACTTATCAAGTGCCTGCTGAAAAAAAACTAACCTGAAACTGCTGAAGCACTCTGTGGCTTATGCAATCCACATTCTCGCCAATTTAAAAAAAAAAAATAAATATATATATATATATTATTTTTTCACTTTTTTCAAATCTAAGGAATTAGTTATATCACCACTTTTGTTTCTGCTTTATTCTCAGATGCAGAATATTAATAGCTCATTAACAAGCTGTAAACATCCACTGTGACAAAATAAAAGTAATTCATAGAGGGATAGAGCATACAGTGGGTTGTAACCAGATTTTGGGGAGGTGTGGGGAGGTGGGTGAGAGAAGCTTTTCCCAACCTGTAAAGGACAAATGAGTATGCATTGCATATGAAATTAAATTGCAAATCTTAGTGGGGTTTATTATTAGCAAAAGGACTGGGTTTATTTTTTGACAAAACATGTTGGGGAGAAAAAGCAAGGGAAGTCAAGGAATACAGCATGAGATTCAGACACTGAGATGTATTTTTATGAAAGAACCATGTGAACCTGAAAGCCAAACCCAGCATCCTTCCAGGGCAAAAACTTTAATCTTTCACTGCCAAAGACACGCATGTCAGAGCCTAAACCCAGGATGTCTTCTGATCGCTTCTTCACCCAGCTTTCCAGCCAAATGCCTTAATCTGAGCCTGTCCCTCCTGATGTACAACAGAAACACACTCAAATTCCAAAAAAGGATTCAGACTTGCACAACATGTAAGAGAATAAACAAAGGAGTGCAGCAGCATTGGCTAGAGACAAAATACAACCTATCTTGCAGTTAAAGCCCATTTGTAAGATGCTATTGAGAGAACGGTAGTTGCAAGCACTTTTGAAAATGAACTTAAAACTCTATCTTGTATAATTTCTTTATTGTGCAATGTCACCCTTTCCCTTTTAAAATAAAAAGTAAAAAGCAAAGACAAAGGAACTGCTGGTAAAGGTCAAATACAACAGAACTTATTTGTCATTAAAGATAAAATGGTGGAGTTCAAAGTCTGGGAAAATTCACTGACATGTTTCACTAGGAAAACAGAGACCAAAGGAGAGTCCAGCAATGAAGTTATCTCATGTAACAAAAATCATAAAATACCTTCTATAAGCAATATAGTTTAAAAATCCTTACCCTGAAGATGTACTATAACAACAGCATTTAGATTTTAGGTAAAATGGAAGTAAAAATTGGCCCATATTCATTAGTCAAATATGTTCAGCTAACACATACAGAAATGCCTCTGCAATCACAAAACAAACACATATACTATCTCTGTTACTTTGATGTAATTGATGCACATACTTCAGAAATCTGCCAAAATTCAAGACTAGAATTTAAGTAACAAATCTCTATCCCTGCCCTCTAAGCTGCCATGAGAAACATCAGATGTACTCCTCACCTCCAGGTAGCCGCTTCCCACTTTCATCCAACATCCACAGCTGGCAATTTAAAATTATCATTAACTGGTGTCTATAAACCTTAAAAAAACCCCTGTGGTATGAAGTGAAGCAGTCCAAAGCTGCTACAGACAAAACTAATCATTTGGGTAGGAGGGGGAGGCAGCTGGGTAAGCAGCTGAAGGCTGGGAGCAGGACAGCACAGGAAAAGGCAGCCCAGCCAGAAACCCCAGCATTTAGAGCACTAAACTTGTTACATCTCCTCTTTACTTCAGCCCCTCTTTCTCATCTTTTCACTTACCTTTGTAGTTTGCTGCGACAGAGTTTGCATTTGTTGGGGTTTTTTTCTGTTTTCCTAAGTGTTAGACAAACTGAAACTGATTTTAATAGTTCTACCAATAATTACATCCTCCCAGCTACCAGGAACAGCTTATTTGAAATCAGGGCATTGTACTGTGCTTAAACATAGCACTGGAATTCACTAATTCTCCTCCAAAACATGGACCCTCAGAACTTCACAGGTCACGCTAACATGATTGAAATCCCTCGTGTGCAAGAACACTTCCAACAGATTTTCTTTTCAGTCTTTGTATCGTTTTATTTTCTATGTCTCCTAGGCAATTTTCCTTTAGCCAAGAGAAGTTCTGTCACTCAAACACGCCTGTGGGACTTGATGCAACTTGTATTGACTACAGGAGGAAAGAAATTATCAGTATTCTTGGAATTGCCAGGGTTTGGTAAGACACACAGTACAAATCACTAGATTCAAGTTGAAATAATTTGTTTTATTAAAAGTTAGGTGACATCTTTAACCCATTAAAAAAGTCACAAAGAGTGAAGCTCTGTTTGACACACTTCCAGAAAGTTATTTATATTGAAAGATTTTATAATTAAATTATCAACTTTTGTACATAAATATTTAAGGTATTTATACCTACGTCATTTTGACTCCAATGTCAATGCCTTTTAAAAAAAGGAAAAAAAAAAATTCCATAGTATCAACAATTTATTTCTTGAACTGACAGCAGAAACAGATGGATAAAACCATTGGATATTTTCTATGGAAAAACAAAGGCCTTAGAACAAACCTGTTAAAAATATATTAAAAAAGCAGGTCTGTCCTTTCCATAGTGTACACTAAAAGACCCAGTAAAGATTTTCATATTCCAATCTCAGTGCTACTCGATATTTTTTGATCATGTTTTCTTATCCAACAATTTTTGCATGTTTTTATTCAAGTGAGTTCAGAAAGAAGCTTAAGACAGTCCCAGCCTGTGTGCTGAGAGCTCCAAGGGGATGTGCCTGGGGTACGCCTTGTTTCTCAGTGAGGGGAGAAGACTGGGAATGCAAGGGATAAATTAATTTTGCTCATTAATAAATATTGAACATGACTCTTGGATAATACTAGAAATATTAATGTGCAAGGCTCTCATCCAATATAGCTTCGCAATACACAGTATTTTTAGGAATTTTAGTATTTTCATTAGTGTTCACATGATTATTTGGATTGGACCAGGGTCATATTCCAGCTCTGCCTATGAGCAGATAAGCATCTATTACACCTGATATCAAGAATAAAGTTTTTTAAATGGACATATCAAGGCCACAGCAATGTTTCAGGCTACTACAAAGACACCTAAGTTTTATTCAAATTACTTAATCACCCATTCCATTTGCAAGAGTTATAATTTCCCTGTTCTCTCCTCCATTTTTGTGTCCTCCACACACATGGTGCACCCTAGCCCCAATTCACACTCCATTTCTCAGTCTGGAAATTCCCATTTTTCTTAACTCCCAACGAACACATTTCCCTTCCCTTCTCCTCTTCCTCTCCTGAGTGTAAAGGAAGAGCAGGAGATGGGGTCAGTTCTCCCATGGTAGAGATTGGTCTTGAGCTCAACAGCAGCCCTCACTGCTGGGGGAGCATCCACGGGGGCAGCAGCAGAAGGTGAGGCATAGAAGAAACAAGATTATATCATTTGGAATTACATCATGTTAAGCAGTAGCCACCCTTTACTAGTTTTCTTAAACCAACTCTGCTTTACCTTATAGTAATACTGGGAGTGATGGTTTGGACTGGAGATATTGAAACAAAACTTATGTTGGATATTTTGCACAGTTATTACTACTCCTATATGCGACAGCTACTATGTTACTGGTCTCTATTCCCAGAAAATCCATCCCCTTAGGTGGACTAACAAATTTTTAATGTATTAAAGTGTAGCAAAAATAATGCATTCAAAATTAATAATTTAAAGAGGGAACTAATTTAGTTATTCCAGTTAAAACACAATGGGCAGTCAGCAGTGGCTTACTTCTGTTTACTTGACATTGCCGAGGATGCCTCTAGAAGTGAAATTAAGATCTAAGTAAATGCAGCAACAACAAAAAAAAATGCTCCTACTACTCACATCCTTCATTAGTTCCTGGGAGAAAGAACTGCCTGAGCATCTTAAGCTTATAAACTTGATGTACATGGAAGGACTCGAAGTCCCTACTGACTGATGTGCAAATGCTGAAAAGTTCAGCAGTGCTCAAAGCCAACAACCGAATTCCCTTCCCTGTCGAACTCCTCTGAGTCTTTCTGAACATTCAAAGTAAAAGGGAAATTGTAAAATGCACTGCTTCAGATTTGGAGAATACCCCATTATCTGGCAATATATGCACAATTTGTCTGAACTAACAAACCGATGAACAAAGTCCTGCTCCACTGAAAGTAGAGCATCTCCACAAGAATATGCCAGTCTCAATGAAACATCAAAAAAATAGGAAAACCCTTTCTTTATATGTCGAGGGAGCCATTTCTGTGGGAAGGACAGTGAAAGCAAGAGATAGAATCAAAGACCAAAGAGTCTGATGATTTAAGTAACCATTTGAGATGTGTGAGAGATATTTCAGGTTCTCATTCCTTCTGAATCAAAACAGGGCATCCTGGCAAGAGCCTTAACCACCAGCTACCCTTCTCTTTCACTTATTTTACAAAGAACATTGACAAGCTTAAAAAAATAGGGTTTAACCTCAACAACTTCTGCCTGTTTTTGCAAATCACCATTGCAATATTTTTCTCTGGAGCTTCATATTTATAAACCTTGTTAATGTCTTTTTTAATTCATTTGGTAAAATTCCCCTCCCTGCTACAATCCACAGCTCTTAGCATGAGAATAGTGAAAATAAATGTACAGACAGATCATTTTGGGTTGTCTTTGCTAGTAAAGTCTTTCACAACTGGAAATCTCTATTGGTTTTTTTTTTTAATTTTAAATTATTCTTATTCTTAAGTCAAAATCAATTATTTATGTCTGAACCCTTAAAAGAACACCACTAAGTAAATTCACATTAACTTAAACCCGGTACATGTAATTTGAACACTTCAATATTCATATTAGCTATTAAGAACAGACAGGATTTCTGCTTTTTTATATTGGTGTACCTGCATATTAGTCAAGATTCTTTAAAAAAATGTTTTATCTAGTAATCTCATGGCTTCAGAATTACAGTGAAAATTACGTAGCTGGTAAAGTGTGTAATTAGACACATTTATGTTTTAGTTTTATTAAGGCATATTTCCCACTGAACTGAATATTCTATTTTTCCACAGGGATAATGTTTCACAGCTATCAAGAAAAATGTTTGTTATGAGCACTATGGTATATGAACTCTCATAATATATATGGTTATTTTCATATTTAAACCTAAGCTTTTTCCCGTACTACTAAGTCATAACATTAATTGCAGATTTGAGGATGCTCCATTTTATAGTACACACCAATCTCTACCTATCCCCAGCTTCTTACTTTTTCCAGATACTATTGCTCCTTCATGTCTTCTCAGAAATGTGCAAAAAGCATGAATACATTCTGATTGAACTGCAGCAACCACGTGGCACATGAAGATAATCCAGTGACTGTCTTGAAATATTAGAGCATATTTGACTTGTGTTTAGTTATCAACTTCAAACTTTTAAGTAGTAAAAGCATCCGCATACATCAGAGCATTGTGTGTACTACTCACTGGTTTCTTAGGCATTTGTATGAAAATATTTTGTAGGAAAACCTATGCCAATTGTTTTCACCAAGGTCTGTTCATTCATTGTGCTCAAGAAATCGTTATGAATTTGCAAAGCAGTTTGCAAAAAGAAAACAACTCAATATTTGTATCTTTTATGTGTGTGCATGAAATTATTCTCTCTCCTCTACATATCTTAAGTTCTCCCTTACACTGCCTGGAAAACTTTAGAAATCCCAGCTGAAGTGTCAAATGTACAGGACATCCAGAGTGATTCAACTTAAACAGCCAGTTAAATAGGACTAAGCTTAATTAATTCTTACATAAAGTTTTAGAACGTCTGAAGAGGCCACGCTCCTTAATTACACACACATATCATACACACACTTGTGCTAATGGAGCATGCACTAAAGCTGAGCAAAGAAACAACGAACAGGAAATACTAACTGAATTTTAACTACAAGTCCTACATAGATGGTATTTAGTCCCAAAATGTTATTTTTCTTTTCTGTAATAAAGCTAACAGGGCCTAATGTCTGATTTTCCATTATTGCTCTTCAACATCTATGAGCTTTCTGTTTTTTTCTACATGAATCTTAACCATGTAATAGGACACACCTCCATCTTCATTTGGGATAACAAAATGTACTTGTGCACAGTTGGCAATATTTTCAGCTCTTTGAGGAGACAGAAAAGTGTAGCCCTTTCCTGCCTAAAGAGCATTTTCCACTTTTAAACCACATCATAGCAGGAGGTGGGGGAACTAAACCACAAAAACTATTAAGAGGGAAGGAAACTTTACAGCTGTCCTGTTTGCAATTCAGATAACTCTTCCCTACTGCTGCTCTACCCAATGTGAGCAGGATGTTCCTTGGCAACAAACTGTTGAGTAGTCAGCCTGTGAAGCCCTTGGGTAAGGTAAGTTGGTAAGAACTGATGGTATCAGGTCTGGCAGGTCAGCTCTGTGTTTAGCAGCATGTCCCACCTGACACTGGATGGTGAGATGCCTTCAACTCTGGTGCCTCAGACACTTCTCTCCTCCCCCTATTCTTTTTTTGGGACATCATCTCCTCCTGGTATAAAGGTGCTCTGTGTTTCTCAGCTTTGTGGAGACTTTAACATTGACAGTCATTCTCTCAGTATCAGCTCTTTGATGTTACTGGTAGGACAGTCATTTCTCTCAGGAGAAATTTAGTATTTAAAGTCAGGATTTATGAGAGGACAGTAGCTAAAACAATTTCCTTAAACAGCCAGCAAACCAGATTTCATCAGAGCTAAAAGATTTCAGAGTTTAAGAGATTTAACAGAATTCAAAAGCAAGTCTGTAGGACAGATAAGGAAGCTACTAGGAGACACAAATGAAACAAATTTAAATAATTCCATTTTACCTGCCAGAAGGGAGAAACCTATTAAAAGAAAATATTGTATAGCTTTAAAAGGTATTGCTAAGTTATCTCATGGCTAATCATCAATCATTTTCACATTTTATCAGCAACAAAACACGCATTTTTTCATGATTGATAGACCTCGATAACCACATGCTTGCATATCTATTCATATGACTGCATCATACCCCATTCTCCATTTTGCTGAACTCGTAGCTATTTGCTAACTTAGATCCACAGAATCCAGAAACTATTTTCTTTCAGGGAGTCTGTTTAGCATAATGAATTTTAAATACACTGTCTACTTTTAGTTTGTATTGTTTAGTTGCTTACTGTTAAACCAGATGGAAGGCCCCAAACCCCAAAGCTTGTCTCCAGCCTTGCCAGTTTACCTAATAAAAGATTATACCTCTATCTACAAATTTCCCCTATTACAGGTTCAGAAAACAAAGCCTACAGCAACGCTACTATTGGATCACTACATGTGTTAACAATACTTTCTCAGTAACTGTAACTTCTCAATAAACAAACTACATATAAATCAAATATAGGTCTTCAGTACTCTTCTGTCAAAAATACAAAGTTTTCTATAGGTTGGGTTCTTAAATATATGAAGTTAACTCCACACTGATCTTGCCAACCTTTCTCAATTTCCGGACAGTAACAAATAGTCTATTTCTAATCTTGCTATGAAGTATAGTGTCATAAAACCCATGATTGTATTGCTCTGAAAATTCACCGTAGGCCTGAGGCACTAATCCACTAGGTATATTAGATTACGTTTCCTTTTTGCAACTGTTCATTTATACTTTTAACACTGCTCGCAGAGCAGGGACCCGAAATCCATTGTTAATTGCTTACATTTAGGGTTTCTATCTTGGTGTGACATGAATCAATCTTGCTATCATAAAGTCAGCAAAGAGAAAATGTCCATTACCTTAGTTTATAGGGAAACATTATTCTTCTGAGACTAGAAACCACTGACATTTAAGCCTAGTAAATAGCCTCGATTTAGAAAGAGAAATAGTAATAGATGTACCATATTATATAGGTGACATTAGCTGAAGCTTATTTTGGCAGAAAATTGAAGGAGGAACAGGCAAGGAATAATGTCTTATTTCCTGTTTCCTATATCAACTGCTTTAAATAACTGGGGGGAACAACTAGTTGGTATAAAACAGTTTATTCTAACTAACTAAACTATTCTAACTAAATCTACAAAATGCAGTTAGATATTACTGAGATGGCATGTTGGTCTTACCAGAAGTCTGTGGAAATACAAATTACCCTGACTGCTTAACTATGGGCCTCAAGGCAAAGCAGGTGTTGAAATCACAGATCAACAAGAGAATCAGTGATCAAACACATAGATGATCATGCCTGAAAGACAGACATACAGAAAAGTCCTATTGGATACCTAAACCACAGACCAATGAAGTCACTTCTAACTTTTCCTTGCTCGTCTAGTTAAAACAATATAAAATAAAACTGTTCTCAAGAAAAATTACAGAATGGTTGAAGTTGGAAGGGACCTCTGGAGGTCATCTTGTCCAATCTTGCTGCTCAAGCAAGGCTACTAAAAGCCTATTGCCCAGGACCATGTCCAGACAATTTTTTTAACATCTCCAAAGATGGAGACACCATCACCTCCCTGGGCAACCTGTGCCAGTGCTTGGTCACCCTCACAGTAAAAAATAAGTGTTCTTGCTGTTCAGAGGGCTGCTCATGGCCTGGATGAGTGAATGGTCTGCTGAGTCAAGCACTGGCTGGCTGGACGGTCCCAGAGAGTGGCTGTCAATGGAGCTAAATCCAGCTGGCAGCCGGTCACAAGTGGTGTTCCTCAGGGCTCGGTGGTGGGGCCACTTCTGTTCAACATCTTTACTGATGATCTTGATAAAGACATAGAGTGTATCATCAGTAAATTTTACGCCAAGTTAAGCAGGAGTGCTGATCTGCATGAAGATAGGGAGGCTCTACAGAGAGACTTGGATAGATTGGATCAGTGGGCCAACATTAACGGGATGAGCTTCAACAAAGCCAAGTGCCAGGTCCTGCACTTGGGCCACCACAACCCCCTGCATGGCTACAGGCTTGAGGAGCTGTGACTGGAGAGCTGTCTGGAAGAAAAGGATCTGGGTGTTCTAAGTGACAAGCAGCTGAACGTGAGCCAGCAGTGTGCCCAGGTGGCCAAGAAAGCCAACGGCATCCTGGCTTGTATCAGCCATAGTGTGACCAGCAGAAGTAGGGAGGTGACAGTCCCCCTGCACTCTGCACTGGTGAGGCCACACCTGGAGTATTGTGTCCAGTTTGGGGCACCTCAATACGAGAGAGACATCAAGGTGCTGGAGCGAGTGCAGAGGAGGGCAACGAAGCTGGTGGAGGGCCTGGAGAATAAATCCTATGAGGAGCGACTGAAAGAGCTGGGACTGTTCCGTTTAAAGAAGGCTGAGGGGAGACCTCATCACTCTCTACAACCACCTCAAAGGACACTGTAGAGAGGTTGGTGCTGGTCTCTTCTCACAGGTAATTACTGACAGAACAGGAGGGAATGGCTTTAAACTACAACAGGGGAGGTTTAGAGTGAACATTAGGAAAAAATTTTTCACAGAAAGAGTGGTCAGACAGTGGAATAGGCTGCCCAGGGAGGTGGTGGAGTCACCATCCCTGGGTGTGTTTAAGGGTCGTATAGATGAGATGTTGGGGGATATGGTGTAGGGGAGAACTTTGTAGAGTAGGGCTGATGGTTGGACCCAATGATCCCAAGGGTCTTTTCCAACCTGAATGATCCTGTGATTTTGTGAGGAGATAAGGAAAGCTCCATCCCCGCAGAGCAGGCTGGAATTGTGGGTACTCAACAGTGTTGTGAGAGAGCCTGGTTAAAATAAGGGGATCACTTTTCTTCAACTGAAATTTGACAGATGCATGAGGACCATTCTCTAGAGTAAGGGATATTTTCAGAAAATTTTTCTTGTAACAGGTCATGTATTTTCTTCCTTTAAAGTGAGCTTGTTTATTTTCTGTATATAAAGTAATTCAACTATCTAATTCCAACCTATTATTTAAAAATGACACAAATTTTAAGAATTTAAATACATCTTTGTTTTAGTGCCATTTGAAATTAAAATAGATCATATTCAGTTACTGGAAGTATCTTTCTACTATCCACATCCTTATGATCCCAAGACAAAGTAAAAAATTACAATAATGCAATCCTTAATGTGTAAATATAAATTCTAACATTTTTAGATTTTTAATGTTCATTCTATTACAGAATATACAGATAATCTATTTTTTAGTGCATCTCTCAATAATCTCCCTGTACTCAAGGCTGACAAATGAACATCCAAAACTTTACTCTTTTAGTAAATAAGAATTTTTGAAAGCTACAATTTGTCTGTGGCAGACTTTTAGATATTATATAGATTAAGTTCTATGAAATTTCTCTCCCAAATTGAATTTAATATCTTAAAAATGTTAACTTTGGAAGCCAGTGAAGATATATCATTAAAGTTCAAATATTTGATGGCTATATACTTTATATTTTAAATATTCTTGAAGATTCATTGATATTTTGAAAATAATCAGGCAGAAATGGACTGACATTTGTATAGTAAATATGCTCTTTTTAAATAATCTAGTGTTAAGTAGTCGCCTGAAAATCAAGACCTGTACAATGTGAATTACAGGTAATGAAGCTGTGTGTACACATGTACAGGAAAAGTAGCTCCTCCGCTTTTCTGGATTTCATGAAAAGTATTTATATCAAGAGGTTTCAATTAATAGTTTCAATAGGAACGAACACATAAAAACCCCCTTTAATCATCTTGGTTACAAAGCTCTCAACCAGCTCTAGTTACAATGCAGTGATATTAAATATTTTATTATAAATTGGAATTACACGAAATGGAAGACAAATGCTTGAAGGCACTTTATAAAGGTAGGTAAGTCTTTATATATTAACACTGAAAAGGCCCCAAAATTTTCTTAGAACACTCTCAGAAAAAAGGTTAGGATGCCAGAACATGAGAAAGGCTACACACTGAATACAGAACAGGAACTAAATATAAACAATTATAATTTTCCATTGTTAAGATTTTAACATATCATATATTTTTCCCCAAGGCTCAGTAAAAATCAGTATTAAGTCTGGAAGAGAAAAGAAAAATAAAGACTTTAATAATGCCTTCGTATAGAGAAAAGAAAATTAAAGAGATAGCTCAAATTTGGGAAAAAAAAAAAAGGTGCTCGAAACTAGATTAAAGTCGGTTACTACAATTGAATATGAAGTCAAATTGCAACATGTTGCTTAAAAAGCATAAAAAAGAGGTAAATTTAAAATATTTCCATTTAAGATCCAGTAGATGTTTCAATCATAAATAGAGAAATTATAATGACTATATGATATTTAAATGAGGGTTGTGGACAGTGGTTTGCCCTTTCTTTAAGATGAAGCTTTGGTAAGTGCATTTGAACTTTATTAAGTTTGATTCTTGCATCAAAGTCCATTTTGGAATTATTGAACTCTGCAGTGCTGCTTCAGAGTGATGGTGTTACCAAAGCTATCTGTACACCAAAAAAAAAAAAAAAGAAAAGCCAGCTGAGACAGAATTTAAACAGACAGGTCAAAACAGAACCATTTAATCTTAGATGAATATTCATAGTCTTTCAAATTATCAATCCCTGGAAGTTTTAGAAAGTGTAAGTTTTAAAACTAGTGTTACAAAAATAGAGCCTGCTGAGAAATTATGCCCTCTAGCCTATTTTCTTCCCTTATCCTACCCTCACCAAAAGATTTATAGTCATTCTGAAGTTACTGGAAGACCCAGCTAAGAGAAATCTGATTAATCAGATCTGAAGCACTCATCCTTTTAAAGATCCTACACTAAAAATACAAATGGATATTCAGAGATGGCCTCGATGTAGCCATGAGGATGATAGAGAAGGATTTACAAAACAGAAATCAACAAAATGAGTAAAGACCAAAATGTCCCAATAAAATCAAAATCCAAAAGACACATTTACAGGGAACAAATACCTCCTCAAAACAGCTCAGATATAAGAAAAGTCCTAGATCTACAAATGATAGATCAAGTATCAATGCAACATTAGGCAGCCTCCAAAAGTTTAGTCCCTACAGACAGAAGCCAAGAAGCAGTAAGAGGTTTTATATAGGTACTATAAAATGGATGTTATGTGCATAGCTATAGTCATCTTATAGTAGCTGGGGATAATATAATTCCAGGACCATCATTGAGAAGCCACTCTACATACGGTTCTCAACATCCCAGTTCTGAAAGATACCGGCTGGCTTGGAAGGATTCAAAGAAATAAAATCAAACACCACATTGGAGAAATGCACACAGGCATTTTCTTAATAAAGACAATAAAGAGTGAGAATAATAATGCTGTTCAGAAGGACTTGAAGAATATAAAGAGAAAAACAAGACAGAAATTGCCATGGGAAACAAGGGTTAGACACTACGGCAATAGCCTGAAAACAGGTTAAAGAAAAATTTAAGCACAGTATCAGGAAAAACTGCATAAAGAGTTTCCCAAATGAAAACATGAAAGCTTTGTCACTTCAATCACTTAAAAATTGTATGGAGAAAGCATATGAGCATATACTGCTGGAAGAATCAGAGTGGTACAGACTGATACTCAGCAGATGACTTGATGGACTTCTTTCCATTCAGGGTTCTTCAGCAAAAACCAACAGAGGAGATAAAAGCAAAGTGCCCAGACAGGACTTTTTTTTGGTGTGGAGGGTGTCAAGTTTGAGATGCTTCTTAGCAGAATATGGAGGGAGAAGGGTAAAGCTCAGCTCCCTGATGCTAGAGTTCCTGCAGCTTTAGATAAAATTAAATATAAATACAGAAATTGTCCTTATAAACTTTTAAATGAAATCTCAAATTTGGGATTAAGACATACTAAGCTTTTACACAATTTTCTGCTAAAGGAGATCTTTTCAAGCTCAGGCGTGTCAAAATGGAGATATCTGCTTCTATCACAAACTAATTTGAGCCAGCATTTTCAGCTCTGTCTAGCAGAGAGATTAGATAGCCCAGGCAATTTTTTATAACAGGTCCCAAGCTAGAGACGTACAATTGCTCTTGGTGAGATTTATGGAAAGTCATTACTGATTAGTATTACTGATTGACAACGATTAGTACTCCTGTAACGATTAGTCTTATTCTACAGTACATGGTTACAAAATATCCATTACAGTCAGCGAATGGGTGGTTTTACACATTTACTTGCTCATTTCTAGAGGAAAACTTAAAGCTACATCATTCACTGCTAGCATCCTGAAAAGCTGAAAGGAACATTTTGTGAAACTTCACTGCTTCCACAAAATACCTGTACTTTACTTTCCTACTTTTTCATTCTCATGTGGCTGCATAGACACGTAAGGCTGTTTACATGAGTTAAATGCACCAGGCTATAATTGCTATACTAATTATAACTGTCCTCTGAATTTAGAAAGGCTGCATATTTATCAAACATGAAAATATACATCATCTTGTAGGAAATGATACTGGTTGCAGACAGTGGCTAGCTAAACTGATCAGCTCCAGTGTTTCCTCACTCTTCAATTAATGCCATTACAATTACAGTATCATTTCTTCAGTCTCTCCGCTGATTCACTGAGCATACCTTATGCACTCTCTGTGACAGCTGGTGGTGGGGATGCACTGCAGGAACAGCCCATGGTTCTGGTAAAATAAGCACCATCTAGTTTTGGATCTTAGCAGAAACTAGCCACTAAACACTAAAATGTGTTTAGGAGCATTAAAGCAGGTTTGAGATACCCAAGACAAATTTTCTGAGAAGTTCTAAAGTGATGCATGTGCATCACTTTATATCCTTTTTGGAACAAGCCATGTTCTTTAAAACAGACTGGGAAAAACAAAACAAAAAAAAAAAAAAAAAGAGGGAACTAAATAATTTACTTTTTGTTTCAGACAGGAGAACAAGGAAATTAAATGTCTTTCAGTAACAAGTCGTTCACATTGTGCTTCCAAAAGGCAGAGCACCTATATATGCAAACAGAAAAGGGTGAACTACGTTCTTCCTTGGAATAGAATAATAATTTATTGCCTCATCCATGAACTTTTAAAAATGTGGATCTAAACCTTTCTTGTAGACATTTAAACTTGCCAAAACTCTCTTCCAAGCAATAACAAAATAAATACAATCTATTTACATGAGCTGTGGTAAAAATGTGACTTTGCAAGATAAAATGAATTGCAAACTCTTTCTTTTTTCATCCTCTCAGAGGAAAATTATAAACCTGTAGCTTACGCACTGTGCTTCACCTTGCACATCCATTTTAGTTTTAAAAGTGCAATGCTGGCAAAAAAATCTAATCAAGACTTGTTCTGCATTGATTTTCTTTTTTGTAAGGTCAGATGCCATGTTTTGTGAACACAATTCTAATCATGTCATGCAGATACATAATTTTCTTAGTCTCCAAAAGAACTTCAGTACAAGAACACCATCAGGACAGCTGCGCCTACTTGCTGTCTTCCATAAAGGAAGCTATTATTCAAAAGAGAATATTTTTATTCATACATATCCATATTATCCATAGTCACATTTCCAATTTATTTGCACAGTTCTAATAACTTATTCTGAAGCACATAATTTGCTTTTTCAACTGAAAGTGCCTTTACAAGCATTTCATGCATCCTTACTCAGGACTTGTTTATTCCTTTCTACTCACTTTAGGGCCAGAATCCACCACTATGTTACTGAACTTCTTACACACAATAGCATCAGACAGATGGTCAGATTCCACTACAAAAAACAGTAGGTAGAAGGCCTTAAAAATAACACGCCTATGGTAAAGAACACATGTTTTTCCGTATATAAAACCATGCATGTTGGCACGTAACTGAATTATCACAACCTTTACAGAAACTTGTAACAAACAGTAAGGGTGCTTCAGCAAAGTCTGCTCGTGATGTGGCAGACACAGAGAGAAAAAGTCCGTTTAGTTAAAGAACAAGCAAGATTAAAGAAAGTGAGATTGACTGATTAAACATGAAATGGAGTATGTAAGTGTCCAAATGTCCAAAGGTGACAGAATGGATAGAAAAGACGAGAAAATAATTTATTTTATTTTTTTAATGTCTGGTAAGAAAATAATCACTCGGTTTGGCTCAAAGCACACTTCCTCTGAGACAGAGGAAATCATTGGATTTTGTAAGGCAGCGTTGAAAAAGAATGAACATTAATATGCATGTTAGCTTAGTTAAATTGAAAATATGCCAAAGAGCTGTGCAAGTGTTGCACCTGCCGGCTGTGTGTATTCACAGGCTGAAGCAGAACATATTCAGAGTGGTTCTGAGTAGATCTCCTCCACATTTTGTTCTGTCTCTGGGTGTTCAGAGGTCAGCTTTAGGACCAAAACTGCTATGAATACACATTCTCCACTGAAACCATCATCTGAGGCTCACATGTCTAATTCTTTTGGAAATGAGGTTTTCCCACGACATTTCAAGCATGCAGAAGTATAAACTAAACTTACTGGCTTGTGATCCCTTGCTTACAGTTTAACCAAAACCTATCTATGGTTCAACAAAATTTGGGTTAAAGGAAACACCATCCATCTTTATTTTGCCATTTCAGCTGATGTTGGGGCTGACAGTGAATAGCTTTATAACCTTTTCTGATCAGGTCTCACTGTTTCTTTCATTCTTATACCAAAATACTTATTTCATTTAATAATACATTGTTCTAATTCCTTTCGTTTTTGACCTAGTCACACCTGGAATCAGGTATGAATCCCAAAACACATTTCCCTCCTATCTAGTAAAGTGGGTCCCTAATCACTTTTGATGCAATCAAATCGTTGCAAATATTGCAATCTCTGAACATAAAATGTTCTCTGAACATTAAATCATGCAATATTATACATATGAAGGACAGCCAGCATGTGAGCAGAAACACTGTTATCTCCTGTCTTGAGACAGACATTTTAGACTATGTTTTAAATTGTTGAGAACTCTGTAAAAACCCAGGTTTCCTAAGCTTCAGAGAAGAGCTAATGCCAGATCAGCAATGCACATTCCTGTCACCGCATTAAGGAGTTCAAATATTTCTTCTTTATGTGCTCCTCATTTTGCTACCATTAATATTTTGTTAGAAACTTTATACTGTTAGGCATTCAGTATCATTTTTGAAGGAACATTTTAAATACCCCACGTTAGCATGGATTGAGTCTGTGCATCACTTAGCTTAAGTAAAAAAAAAAAAAAAAACAAAAAAAACCCCAACCTTGACTCCTTTGATTTGTAACATGATTAAAACCTTTTCTGCTTATCCTTGCAATCTTCTGTATTACACAGATGCACATCTACTATAGTGTCTCTTCTGTGATTTAACTGTCCACATATATGCAACCTGAAAAATGTTATATTCCCAGCAAAAGAACTTTCTCATTCTGACAGCTGAGGAGCAAAAGCCTCTAATGGGCTCCCAAGATGCTCATGTAATTGAATTAATATCTATATCTAAGTTACAGCAACGTATGAACTATGGTAAGTGGGAATCAAAATCTGTGGTGGTATTGAAACTGGACTGAGTGTCAGACCCTTCCAGAGGGCCTTGCAGCAGCCAAAATCTCACTCTCAGTGGCCAAAGGCTCTCTGCTTGCAGGAAACACTATTTTAGCAACATTTCAAATCCTATCAGAGTCTGATCTTGTGCTGGAAAAGGCTTTCCCATCCCCAGGAACACAAATTATTAGTAAGAAATGAAAGTTTTAGAAAAGAGTTTGCCTCATAATTTAACTTCTTTTTTTTTTTTTTTTTTAAAGTCATGTTTGTCATCAACAGGAAGAGGAAATACCTTGCTGGTAATGAGTAAGCTAACTAGAGTTAGCATGTAATTTTCTATTTAATAATAATATTAATAACAATAATAATTTCCTAAATAATCCCCACTGCAAGAAAATACTTGAGACTAAACCAGGATTTCCAAATATTCTTTTTCGTAATTATCCTCATCCTGCATCACCTTAGTGCATGGTATGTTCATGATGAGACAATAAAAAGCTACAGATTGTCTGCAGCTGACCTCTTGGAGCTATTCAATTCCATTCACTCCCAAGACAGATTTCCTGAGAGCATTCCCTTGTAAAGTTTCACCATGGATCTTGACTTCAGTTCCACCAGAATCTCAAGGCAGCAAAATAATTTGATGTGCCTGTGAAACGACAAGAGCATTTATGTCAAGGTCTTACTTCTGGACTTGTGCTGGTTCTAAAAGCCCAGTAGTTTTCTAACCTTTTTTTTAAACTATTTTCCAGTGTAGTCAGAACTGTTTCCCTCTTTTCATCTTGTCATGGATATATCTTCTCCCATATAATGTAAGAAAGCCTAGGTTACTATCATCAGATTCTAGCAGTGACTGTTAAAATAGGAACCCATTCCTCCTATATCCCTCTTCCTAAGTAAGGGAAAACAAGAAAAGTCCATTGGGGAGATTCAAAAAACTGTGAATTATGTCTGAGAAATATCTTTCAACATATAAAAAATATCTGTATCTGCTGAATGCTTTTTCCAATAACCGTCATAATTTCTGAAGTAAAATTTGACAGATAACTAATTTTGTGATTTGCCTAGCTGTGACATCCAGGGACTTATTATGATTGCTTTCTCACCTGTTAGAAAAATCTTACTTTGATTTTATGAAGTTCAGTATACAGAAATAAAAAACTAACCTCTTAGAACTTAGATCACTTCTTTATTATTTTTCCCATCTGATTACATATTTGGGATTAATCAGCAAAGCTTTTTGCAAACAATTTGCAGACTGCGAGCATACAGGATGTCTTTGAGAAATGGTGCCAGGTATAGCCATATGTTGTGTTGCAATAGCAAATACATCATGTACATCGAGAACCTGCCTTCAGGACTGAGATTATTGATTTTTTTTCATTCCATTATCAGATCTGGATCTTATTTTCTGAATGGTGGTTTAGAAAACCTGTAACAGCTTCATCCCTTAGGCACTGACTATGTCAGGTGATCAAGCACCACATGTCCTCATTTTGATAAATCAGTACTTTTAATTAAGTAATATCTTCCTTAAGACTAATAATATCTTAGAACACAAAATAGCTTATTTCCCAATTTCCAATTATTCAAAATTTCCTCTTCAAATAGTCCACAAATATATGGAGTTCATGACCATCACGTCATGATGGAGACCCACCCGACACATCTCTACCTCCAGAATTTATGTACCCTTTACCACCATACCATCTTTATCTGATCAGATGTTTCCATCTTTACAACGTTCTGTGAAGTGGGGAATTAAAACATCTGCTTCATGGCTGTATCAGTACATCATAAATTCCATTAAGTGATTTGCCCATGGTTATGAGAGACCTACATCTGAGGGAGAGATTGAGCCCCTGGTTTCCACTGCAGTGTGAGCTTCTATTAGAATCATATTTTGCCTTCTCAACCAGCCTCAGCTCTATTTTCCTAACTATGAATAGGTCATCTATTTGAAGAATAACCCACATATGCAGGCTCTCATCACTTCTTAAGAGTACATCCACAAATCAGAGTCACAGACTGATGAAATTCATAGGTCCTGCCAAGTCATTGATACCTTCATTTCCACCAGGTCTTGAATGCTCTTTATCATCATCATGTTCTGGGCAGTCCTTTGCTCCCTCATGTCTACCAGCATTTTCATGCTCTAAACCAGGCATGTTCCTTTCCACTTGTTCCTTAATTGTTTAATGGATTAGCCCTTCACATTAATCCCTTCCTTACCATTCAGATATTATAAATACTTCCATGACCCTAAATACAACTCCTTAAGTTTATGTAAACAGAAGTCAAGGGCTTCATCTGATAGGGCTGTCATAGGTCAGGTTTTCTTCTTAGAACTACAGCAAAATCGATGAATTTTCACCTACAAATTTGTCCTCACACATTTTGACAAAGGCCTACAATAGGTATATTTTTACCCTAACATCTTTCTTTTTATCATTCGCAGTTCAGGTAGGAAAGAAGGCTTCTATAACTTTTGTTTATAGAGGACCAACTGCTGGGTAGGATGTCAGCCTGTGAGCTGCCTAACAAATTCATCTGCAATACCTTTACCTTCTATAGAATGCTGACAGTTAAAATATCCCTTTGGAGACTGTATACAAACCCTTTGGAGGCCAGAAATTACACTTTAGGAACCCCAGATTAAAAACAAGAGAATCAGATACAAGGTTCTACTTATACCTACTTCTGGGTGACTTATTTTCTTTAAAATCTGAGTGAACGATGCCTCTGCATAGCAGTTAACTAATTGTTTTCTCTTGACATGCATTGCCAATCAAACAAAATATTGAACTGTTAATACATTTCTAGCAGGCACATTAATCATGAAATAATAATTCCTCTTGATTATTCGTTAAATTTGTAGTCTAATAACCTGTAGTTCAAAGCTAAATTATATATATTTCTCAAAAAAACATGGATCTTAGACAGTTGTCTTCCAGACAATGCAAGTAATCTTTCCCTTTATTTCATTGATATTTCAGTTATACTGCAACAGGCAAACAAAATTTGGAAACATCATAAGAAAAATACTTCACTCTATCTGTAAGTAAACCATCCCAGTCAACAAACTGTTATTGACGGGGTTCTGTAAGCAGCACTAATTACTGTCAGATAATTAAATAGTTTATTCTTCCTTTAACAACTGTACTAAAATGGTCTTAGAGACTGAGTGCACATATATACAGGAAGATATATTTTATTCTAGTCTGCTGCCATGAGATATTTTAGGAAGGATAAGAAGTTATGAGCCTTGTCTTTCAAAGGTATAGAGTAAAAACTGAAAGGCACACAGACGAAATTAGAAAGAGAATGCCTCCAAAATGTTAATTTCTTCATTTAAATTGGACTATATTATTTTTCTGCTATTCATTGGTGAAAGTTTCTCTGAAGAGATGATCAGACAAATCTTACTCACAGAAAATAGATTCATTAAATCAGTGGGGCTTGTTTTGGAAAATGGGATTCCTTGTGTAAATACACCTTTCTGAATATTCACATTGAAGTATTTAAGCAAATTTCTAGCCATTTTCTTTCTTCCGAACACATGAATGCATCACCCTGACAAGCCCTTTATATGTTTGTATTCACTCACAACCCCTTGCATGCTTTACAGAACTTTGAGCTGTTCTAAGTAAAGCAGATGTTTATTTTCCCAATTGTTTTCATTAACATGAATGTTAACGAAAAATAGTGTAATTGTTTCTGTCTAAAAATACAAAACTAATTATGGTTAGGGGGTTAAGGTTACTCATTGCTTCTCATCTTAAAGGAGGATAAAAAACAGGCCTAGAGACATGAATTCATTAATTGTTCCCATGGGATGCACAGCTCTGACATAGCTCTGTTTGCAAAAATATTTTCATAAAATAACCACAAAAATATTAAAAACCATAAATTTTTAATTTATTCCTACTTCCTATATCTATTTTTCAATGTGAGATTTAAGTTGGAGTCTTCACTTTCTAAAAATACCTTAAACTATTCTACAAACCAGAAATTTCATAAGCTAATTCCATTATCGTCATTATTCCAAAATTCCTTAAATTTGAAAGTTTGAAATGGTATCAACTGTAACAAATTACATAATTTTTTTAATCAACACATTTCATTTAGTGAGCAGAGTATTTTCAATAGAATATGACTACTTGGCCACAATATGTCATTAGGTTAAAATACATGGAATTTCCTGCCTGAAGTGCTTTGTAATTAGCAGAAATAATAAAAATTGAGATGAAGAGAACCATAATAAGCTTTTAAGGTGTTTTCAAAAGAATGACCAAAATTATTTTAGGAAAGAAGTGACAGTATTCACTACCATGAAGGGAACTTAAAAATCCTGGGTCTGAACTGCTTGGTTCCTGAACAGCTAAAAACACAGTGATGGAGTATTCAGGCAACCACAAGGCTGGACAGAAGAAAACCATTGCAATTAGTTTCAGCGCAGCGCTCACAGTACTGTTAATCATACATCCAACCAGGAGCATTCACTGCTGTCAGTTAAAGTCCATTAGCAAGACACCTGGGAAGAGTATTAACAGGAGTGTCTGCTCAAGTGTGGTTCAAAACTACAGAGCTGACAAAACTTCTCTCCAATGTCCATACAGTACTTGAAAAAAATAGTTGCAAGGTATAGTGTTAATAATTTCACCACTGAAGAAAAACAAGGAGTAGTACTACTTTCTCCCTGTGCATATAATGCCTTTTATAACTGGTTCCAGTTTTCAGTAGAGACAGCTGGATGTTTTTATAATGCAAATTTCCCAAATAATTAATAATAGTTACTAAAGTATAATAAACCTTGTTTTGCAATATCAATTACGTCTTTGCACACAACGAGTAGGTTAAAATATGACAGACACATATGGGTGGATATTAATTGCAGCAACTACCAGTGACCTCAATACACAGCGTAATTCAATTTGGAAGATATTAACAGTCAAACCATTATAATTGCAGTCTGGAAACTACCTGCACTTTTAACATTGTTGCATCTGTTTTCTCAACAATAGACATTAGTCATTAAGATAATCTAAGAAAATATTTTATTTTATCAGAGTCATATAAACACAGTCAAAATCTAAACATTAGTTCTGGAATCATGATGCAGAATCAAAATAAATCTTATTTCCCATACTTGTCACACAACGGGTGACAAAGCACAATGCCAAAGGAAAAACAAGACATGGCATCTTAGCATTTACATCTTCAGTGAGACATCATGGTTTTAAAGAAGTTCAAACCATGAAGCTATGAAACTGAAAGTGCTCTACAGTTTAAAAGCATATATAGAGACCTTCTGACCCCTTGTGAGGAAAACACATTCCTCTGAAAAACATCAGAATCTTAATTTTGGGAAGCAGGATCCAAAGACATTTGGAATTATCACCCTCTCTCCTTCTTGTTGTTGCAACATACTGAGGAAGAGCATAAAAAACATTTGCTCCGTGCCAGAAACATACTTTTTTTTTTTTTAAATGAAGCTAGATGTTTCATTGTTGAACATCTCAAGAATGCCAAGCAAAACATGCCTTTGACATACCTCCTCTATGTCAGAAATGACAATATTCAACCACACAACCCCATGCAGAGGCTGGGGAAGGCTAACATTTACATGCCATACCTACAACTCTTTCTGTGCAGTCATCAGAATGCTGCAGCTTGTTCTCATTGCTGGGACAACCCAAAAGTTAACATTAAAAGGGAGGCACAGCTGTGGAAAAAAAGCCACTTTTCTCTGAACATAGAAGTGGCTTAATTAGACAGCCTTAAGATATTTTAGAAACCACTTAATTTAATCACATCAATAGCAGACCAGCAAGTGTTAGCCCTGAATTAAACCTAATGCTGGCTCGAAATACAAGTTTTCCCTCGTGTATTCAAACTTAAAATTACAGAAGCTTAATTTATAATAATTTTGGTATGGCCTTTACTTCAAAGAATTAAGAAATTTCTTTAGTGATTGTGATTTGCTGTAGAACAATGCACAGATGTTGCTTGATTGTCAGGCAGTTTTGTGTGATGATGTGTCTTTTAAACAGGTTGGGTTTTTTTAGATCAGAAAAATAATGAGTGCTCCAACTCCTGGAGGAAGGTGAATATGTAAAGTAGCATACAGACAGACAATTTCCCTTTCTGCTCTGAAGTAGTGAAATTTATATAATACTAGGACAACTGCATATTCTTTCCATATGGAGAGTTCAAAATGCAGGGTTTTCACCTCTTCACAATCCTTTTCCCCACTGAAGAGGTTAATATATAAGAAAAAGATACTAACTTACTCATTTTATATACCCTGTAAGACTGTCTGCACCGCCTACTGTGAGCAGACGCGAGCTTGTTCTAGCTGTGCTCTGCACAGCTGTTGATTGCTCAGCTCATAGTCAATATTGATCAGAAACCACAACACAGCAACCTGTGCCCTGCCAAGCCCAAAATGATAACCTTTCCTCCTAGCCAATGTCAGCTTCCACAAGAAGGCAGTAATGCACGCTTGCTGTACTTTTAGTAGCAAAAAAAAAAAAAACCAACCCAAAACCAAAAAAACCTCTGACTCAGCATTGGATTTATGCTTCATGATAAATTTGTTACATTTCTTTTCATTTTGTAATGAAAAATTCAGAATCAATTACTAAACTGCTTGACCACCAAAACATACATTTATATTTCTAAGCTTGAAGCCAACCACTAACAAATTAGCAATTAGTAGACTATAAAATACTGATGTAAGATGACAGATTTACATCTCAAATTTATACTAGATTTTCCAAAAAAACTTTGCTGCATAGATGTTGGTTTAAGTTCATATTTAAAGCTCTACTGGCAAGAACTGATGCCTTTGGAGATCACTGAGATCCTCTGGCCCTACACTAGCAAGAATGATGAAAATTTTCATCCCGTTTCTTACCTTTGCAAAAGTTAGCCCTGCACGAAAACTAGCACGAAATCAAAGCCTGATTCAAAGTCTGTCCTAATGCTAGGCAATATTTTCTGCTGGTATAAATTATTGCAGGTCTCAGTGACAGTTTCTGAAGTCACATAGTCACTGATCCATCCTACTGTCTTCCTTACCTCAAAGTGTGTGTTGTACCTTTTGGAAGGAATACAGGATTCTCTGTACAGCTAAACTAGATGCAGAAACTGTGACATGGTGATTCAGAAAGTGATGGAGAGGGTAAACAAGGCAAGGTGATACACCATCTGTTCTCTGGGAAAGAACTAGATATGAAGCTCACTGCCATGTCGGCTTTTTCCCAGCAAAGAGCTTGGAGCACCTGCAGCCTCACCTGAGCAAACCAATTCATCTATTTGCCACTTGATATCAAGGGCATGGATTATCTCATAGGATATCTGTTGCCCATGAACTTCCCATTTTGTTGTTTCATCAAAAAGCAAGAATAAAACAAGTGGCATCTAGATGCCTCAGAAAAAACTGTATATCAATTAAAAGATAATTTCTGCCTATGCAAAAACTGCAGGCAAAGCAACAACTACCACCCCACTCAAATTAACGGCAATTTGACAGTAACTTCAGTGGGATCCAGATTTTGTCCATAACATCTTATTTGTACAGGGAACGATTAAAAAAAAAAAAAAAAAAAAAAAAAAAAGCACCAAATACACACCCCACAAAAAAAAAAAAAACAAAAAAAAAAAAAAAACAACCAACAAAAAACCCACAAACAAACAAACAAAACCTAAAACCACCCTGAAGAATAATCTGGCTGTTTGGGTTGAAAGAAACAGAGGGCAGGATTACTGTGATGGTGCTTATGAACCAAACAAGACAAGCTGCTGAAATACATAGTTTATTTTATGTTCTATGTTTACAGGCAAGATACATAAGAGATATATAAAGGCACTGGAAAATCACAGTCAATAGTAATATCTAGCATAATTTTATTACATGTCCATTTGTTTTAGGCTGAAGCCCAAAAAGAACCCTTTCGCCTCTATGAGGTAAGATTGTTGGCTTAACGTAAATATAATTTTGTCAGCTACTTACTATGATTCACGACCTTATCTGTCGCTTCAACTCTGACCTATGGCGCTGCTGAAAACATGAGATCTTGAAGACACAGCCACCTAATGCATCTTTTAGTAGAAACCTTCACCACAGTCTCTACCTACAAAAGAATTTATACCAGAAGGTGGCAGCAAAAGACTCAACTTCAAATCCACATTGTGATGCTTGAGATTAGCGTGTTCATCAATCTTTTAGCACTCTACAATAAGTAAGGATTATTTTGCATAGAAGTACATCTGCAAAATGTATTTCAACAGCTAAAACCCGCTAACATTACAAGCTCTTTTGAAGAAATCCTCGTGGAAATGCTAATCGTTCACATAATGATAAAATAATAAAATATGTTTTTAATGTGAAAATTTCTAGAAGTCTTATCTTCAAAAAATCCTAGTAAAATTCATGTGATGCTTAGGGTTCTAAAGGTATTTTGGTAACTGTTTTTAACAGTGAAGTTCTGCAAGAGTCTTGACTACCGCTTCAATGAAACTGTCCAAGAAAAGCGTGGGAAGGTAGAGAGATAACTCAGTCATTCCTCTATGTAGGGTCTGCTATTCTCCCAGAGTGCAGAAGACCTGGATTCAATTTCTTCCTCTAAAGGATTCTGTGCAGTTACCCCAAGGACATATTCCAACCAATAACCTACTATAATAAAGGCAACAACTATTTTTCTTTTTTTTACATTTTAGTAAATAGAAACAAAGTGTGATACCTCCTCTTTTTATTAAAGCAGAAGACTTGGAGAATTACCACGGGATGATTCAGAACTTGAACTAAGAATTGACACAACAGTGCCATGTGAAGTACCTAAACCTCAAGAAAGTGTGTCATTTGAGACACACAAAACTACCATCAGCATTTATTTTGTCCTAATGTCATAGCTCCCAGTTCACCTTTTTTTCACTTTTATTTTTAGTTCTACTTGGAGGCATTCAGTCTTTTCACCTGCTGGAAAGGAGCTGAGAACACCAACACTATATAGTGACTTCTGTTATGAAGAGTAGGTATCTAAATCTGAGATAGTATCTAAAAGGTTGTGTGAATCTGACTATGAAAAACTCTGTATGAGCACACCAATCAAAATCTGTTTTTCTAAAATTATATTTATCGTTATCCTAGATCTGCCTCACAAATAATGGTTTATGTCTAAGAAGGCTGATGAAAACTAAATCAATTAAGGAAAAAATGTAATTGATTTAGATGACTGGACATCAGGAGCTTTTGCTCAACCAGAATGTAAAAGACTCTTGGAAATGTTTTATATGGCAGATTTCTGAGCAAACATTTCTAAGTATTTAGAGAAAAAATAGGAATAAAATGAAGTTTGCCAAGGAATGGGAATCCAGTCTTGAAATATGTTCATCATTTACAATTCATATTATCTTGTTCAATGTCAGCAAATACAGTTTAGTAATTTCAAGTTTAGACAGGGGTTTAGCAGATAGAAGGCAGTGAATAGGAATACATCTCCATTTTTTTCCCCAAAAACCTGATAAAAATTATGTTTGACTAGACCACATTATTTTTTAAATATTACTTTGTAGATAACCACTGAACCTTATTACTTAAACTAAAAATATGAGAGTTCTATTAATGTCTCTGAGAAATTAATCCAATTTATAAAATTTTTTGAAAAAAAGATAGACAGATAATTACAGAAAAACAGATTACATTCTTTGGTATTGTAGAATCACTAATTCCATTTCAAGCAGCAGCAGCAGAGAATTCGTACAATATATGCTACTACAGTTACACAGAGTAGTATGTAACTATGCTGCTATTAGTTACAATCAGCTATAGAAACAATATTACCAAAGATGACTCTCTCCCAGCTGAGGTTTTCCCTTGGCTTTTTAACCTTACCAGTGTTCTAAGTACCAATAAATCTAATTCATACTAACTGATATTTATTTCCCCATTTTAATTGTTTTTCTCAAACATTACACTATATTTTCAACTTCTTCTACCTTTCACAGCTATTACGCTTCCTGTTCATGTAACATATTCCTCTTAAACAAAGTCTAACCTGTACCAGTATTTTTGTTACCTACATTTTTTATTTAAACCAATTTCACTTGGAATTTCCCTCAAATTTATTTCTGTGTGTGCTGTAATAAATCTTAACTAAATGGAATTTGTTGCTCTCACTGGTTCTAAATACCAGAGTTAGCAATTTTGGCATTCATCCACCTGGGTGATAATTCTGCTTCCAGTCAACATCTATACCTAACTTTTATGCTGTCCACAACTGTCATGAAAAAGACAGATAATATTTATGGATTATTTTTCCTCCTTTCTGTCATAAAAAGAATGGGTTTTGCAGTAATTCAAAAATTATAGTCAATGACATTTGAGTTACAACGGTAGAAAAAAAGGATACTGCCATCAAAAGCTAGTTCAGAAAAAAACATTTAAAACATATCAAGCCCAGGAAGAAAATATAAATCTTAATTCAAAGATGCTTCTGGTTTTCCAGATAATTATAATTGCTACTTTTAATTTCTTCTAGCTCAAAATCGTGCAGAGCAAAACCCACCCCAAAACAAGCCTGAAAAAAAAAATTCTGCTTTGCTATAATTTACATATTTTGGTTCACTGAAAAATTAATTCAATTTTAAATTGATATTCCATATCATCTTTTCATACAGTGCATTTCTTCATAAGAAATTTGTTTCTCTCTAGCAAGAAAAAAAAATGAACTGACCGATTAACTTATGCCACAAAATCCATCAGTCAAAATGCCCTATCCTGTCAGGGAATCAAGTTTTCTCTTCGATCACTGTAATATACATAACCGTCACACTGAGGAATAAATAACAAAAACTACATTCACATAGGTATCTAGATACCTTAGCGATATGATTCTCTATAGTATGTGAAATTTTCTAATGACATACAAGTAACTAACTACAGAGAAGCCATACCTGAAATTTGGCTGTAAACCATTTTTAAATGAACGGCTCTTGAAAGTTGGCACTGTTTGACTAGGGATATTGCAACAGTATACTCTCCAGCTTCACCCCACACACACATTGCTAAAAACTCCAGCAGCTGCAGTAGAAGTATATTCAGAATATAACAAATTTTATCAACACTGATATAGTACAAATTATGATAACATTATGAACTGTGAAAGGCATTGCATTTGTCTATTCTTACTTACTGTAATTAACACGGCACAAAATGGAACTAAAAAGTTGCATAAAAATGATTCCCAAAGGTTTTTTCATGTTGAAATATTATGCAGTATGCACTTGTGCAAAATAATTGAACCCATTGTGCATTTTACATTTTTTTTCATTCTCTCTGTATGTTCTAACTGACAACAAAAAGTTGACCCTTGTATGTTCTTATCAGAAGAATCTCTTATGCCACAACAACATGCTGTCACTTTCAGCAGCAGAATTTTCTGCATCCCTTCTGATGGAGTTATGAGTTCTGCAAAATTACAGATTTGTTTACTTATTGCAACAGATGATTGTGAAGCATGATAGGGCAGAACTATGACATCAGTCAAAACACAATTGTCCTAAATTCACTGGTTCATCTTTTCTGACCATTTTACTAATAGTGGAAGGCTTTATGGTCTAGTAATGAGGGTCTCTGTCTTGAAAACTTAAAAAACTAGGCCACAAAACCTAGCTCTGTCACTAGTGTGCCATGCAAGTCTGTGCAAATTGGTTAATCCTTTTCCTCTCCAACCCCTATCTATTTAGATTGAAAGTGCTTTGCATCACTGTCTCTCAGTATTGATGCTGTCTTACTGCTGTTGAATTACATGGAAAATATTTTACATGGACTTCAGATTTTTCATAGTGTTGATACAGTGCTTAGCACAAAAAAAAAAATCCCTACAGCACCTGTGGTTAACATAAAATATGGCTGCTGCAGTCAAAAAACACTACTGCATTTAGGAAGTGTCTTGCAAAGAGTCTGGAAATAATAAGAACGCTCAAGCTTTTAACTGCAGCTAAAGCACTGCTCTTTCAGTAAAGTTTGGTGACTGCATCACTGAAATATAGCTGCCAAGATTTCGTCAGCTTCAGCAGAATTGTAAGATAGGAGTTAATGACAGTACTGTTGCCAAAACAATTTTTCTGGATAGTGCATATTCAGAGTTTTAACAAAGGGAATTTTAATCCGGGGGACACATCAGGGAGCTGCTTGGTGGGAGTGATGACCAACCACATCCAACGACCAAACCTAAATCATGTAATTTTTGACCTGGGACATTTGCAAGATCAGCCTCTTTAAAGCAGTCTCCATCCTTGGTTCTAATATGTTAATGCTTTAATCATCTGGAACAAATGTATCATATATCAACTGCCTTTCACTCTAGAATAAATTCAAAATGTACTATAAACCAACAGGTCTCATTTCAAGAGATGTTGAAAAAGTGAACTCTGAAGCTGCTCCTAAGCAAAAAATCCATCAGTCCTCTGAATCGCTGAAATAAAACAGCTGAGTAGGATTAATATAGGATTTTTAAAATAATTTTTCATTTTAAAGTGGATATTTCCAAGTGAAAACAATTTCATTAAATGTTCCAGTTTTGACAACATTTGCATTTCCCAAAAGAAAATGTCTGTCAAAATTTTTCAATCACTTTTATTTCATAGCTTTTGGTAATGTCTATGTATAGATCTAAGTCTTCTTAGCAGTTATTTTCACTGAAAACCTTCCCTGATTAGATAGGCAGAATCAAAATACAGCAACATTCTTAGAAATTAGTAAAATGCAATCAGCTGAAAACCATCTATACTGTCAGCTAGAATCTCTATAGCATGTATTCTGTAATGAGATACTTATACAGAAAGGATATAGTCTATTACATAAAGAATGAGGAGGTTCTATAAAACTTCTGTTCCTATTTTTAATATATAAAAGGAGACTTTTTGATGCTGATCTGCATGAATATCAAAGCAATACACAAAGGAGCAAACAATTAAAAGAAAACAGTAACAAGGCTTCTTGGAGATAGATGTTTCTGATCTGGAGAATTTCCCTTCTTTTCCCCACCTCAGTTGCTGCACTATGACACATTCATACAGAAGAGAAACTGGGTTGAGAAGGAATCCTCTACTATACCTTTAAAAAGCCGCCCTTGTGAAACAGCTAGTGAATAGTCAAAGTCATCCCCATAACCACTGAAGCCTACAGAGAGAGAGACACTTGGACAACAGTAACTCGCCTGGCTTTCCCTGACCAGAGGAGAACCCCTATGCTGGACCATACTGAGTGATGGATAAGCCTCAAGGAGGAAGTAAGAGCATAAAACTCTCTGGTGTTGTGACTGATTTCCCAAATGTTCATTTTCCTTTGTCTACAATGCTACTATGACTTCTGAAGCTGTTCTCACAGGCCTTCAGAGGAAAAGGACACTGTTTTAGGTATATGCTTCGTTAAGGTTAGAGAAAATGGTGGAGAAGAGAACATTTCAGAAATGTCAAAAGCAATTTATTTAGATATTTTTCTAAAGGCAGATGCTTCATCTGAAAGTGACAGAATGCTGCATTTAAGAAGTTTATTATTAAAATCTTGACTTCTGTTTCAAACCAACATTTTTTTCATTGAAAACAGTCCTAACTTAAAAAGGAAAATTATCTAAAAGTAGGTTAAAAAGTTTAAAAGATCGTTTTTGAACAGTATGAAGCGTTTTGACCCTAACTAAAATTAATGGGGGGTTTTGTTTTAATTTGTTCTATTCCTTTTGCATAATAGCATTAACATTTAGACTTTTTCCTCAACATAGTCTCATTCTTTGACTTAACCAGAAATCGTGCTATTTGTTCAGTGTTGTTCTCATGTAACACACTGATTTGTGCTACATAAGTGTTTCTTTAAAAAATACTTGCTGAAGACCCAGTGGAAAAAAAAAAAAAAAAATCCTTGTTTCTGTGCACATTACAGGAGTAGTTCCTTTAGCTCTGGACTTTGGACATTTGTTACACAAGCGAGGGCTTACGGGCTCAGACTCCCTCAACATTAGTCTTTTGAAAGCCTGAGACAAGCTTATTACCTCATCAAATCTACCAAAAGCACAGATGTGTTCACCTCAAGATGCTAAAACCACGTATTTTAAACTCTGTAGTTTAAAATTATACTTTTGTTCTAAGCAAAACACCAAAAAATAATTTTATGCTCAACTTTCAGAGGGAGAGAAAAAAAGTGACAGACAAGATTATTTGCTATAAAGATACTTAAAGTACATTTTTATCCCTGTTTTAAAATTTCCCCATCAATGATACCAAAGAACTCATAACACAGGTAATACTTAAAACATGTTGACTTTGATTTTTTTTTTCCCCCTCTGTAAATATCATGTCATGTGAAAAAAATGAAACACATCCACTGTATGATTCTTATATTTCATCTATTACCTTATATTTTGACTGTTCCTTAGCAATCTCAACTCACTTCTTTTCTCAAGTAGTCATAGAATAAACTGAACCCTTGATCTACTCTCCTGGGTAGGATGTTCAACTGCCCTTTTACCTACGCTGCTGTCACTCTGCAGTAGCACAACCAGTACGAAGAGCCTAGCAGGTATAGGAAAAGATCTCTGAACCTTACTGCAAAAATGAAGAGTATAAGTTAGTCATTAAAACTGTCCTAGTTCTCTTTTTTCTTTCAGGATGAAGCTATAAGGGAAGAATCAAAGCTGCAGAGATGATATATTTGCAGGGAAGGAGAAGATGGCATAGGAAAGATCACTTAATACACAGGGGAATAATTTATTTAGAAAAAGGAGGAAAAAAGCTTGTTTCCAGATCACCTAAATACTGAAAAAATCCTTATATAAATAATCACAATTTTTATTAAAAAAATGTTTATTTTCAAAATAGAAATTCTGCATTGAAATGGTAATTTCAAATTCAGATCATATCTGGTATGCTACGTAAAGAAAAAAACTATTCAACATTACATGACTTATTACAACCAACAGCACAAATGTTAGCAGAGAGATTAAAATGTATGGTTACTTTCTGCTTGTTATTTCAGAATGCAATTTAAATTTGTATTTTCAAATTATAATGGTAGAACCTTTTTTAAACTGTAAAAGTCTTGTTTCCCAATTTCAAATTTTGCATGATTTAAAAATATTAAATGCTCTTATATACATGATACTCAACAGTTTGTTGTTTTGGATTTTTTTTCCTAGCCCTGGAATATCTCTCTAGTCAAGGTTTTATACCACAGTTTGTGGTGGGTTTTATTTTTCTTTGTTGTTTTAAGGACTACACAGAATTAGAGGCACTGTGAAGACATTAATACAGTCTAGTTGTTAGACCTGGGACAAATTATTTCAGCTCTTGCACTTAATTCCATTTGCAATTTGCAGAAAATTAAAACTTTATTCTTTCATTCAGCATGTAACAAACTAGAAAGGAAAAAAGGTCAAATCAAGAAGAATTTACTTTGAAAGCCTGGTAAATAAATTTGTAGCAGTGAGTTTAAAATTTAAGCTTAAATTCATGTCCAATTTAATACAAATTTGTAGAACTGAAATTGCTGTTTGATCATTGTCATAAGGGAGGAAGGAAAGAGCAAAATATATCCATATACTTAGTAGTTTTCTAAGCAGAAGTATCACTAGCACACACTCATGTCCTGGATATTAGAAATTCTTTTGTCAGACCATGAAATGCCTTTGTTGAGAATTTCTATCTTCAGTAACAGTTGTCATTTGTACAAAAGGTGCATACAATATTTATTGAGATTAATGTTTCTCTGCCCTTAGTCTAGCTTGAGGAAGAGAGGTAGATGTGCTTAAGGAATTTACACAACACCTTGAGCCCAGCCCTTTGACACCAATTTAAAGCAGAGGCATCACATATGAGTTTAATTAAAAGCTGCTTCTGCCTCATTTGCCAATCAATGATCTACAGTAGACATGGGAAATAGAGCAAGCATTTCAGAGTTGCTTCAATGCTCATAGTAGTGGGGTTTATGGTTAGTATGTGAAGTCATAGCTTCATACTCAATTCATTGGTTGAACTAACACCTGTTTAGCACTTTCTGTCCATTTGCTTTTGATTCTTGTCTCTTAAAGAAAAACAGGACCAGGAGAAGCTGCAGTGACTTCCTACAGTCTGTCTCAATACCCGTTTCATACATAAGAAAAATGCAATTTAAGTGGCTCCATGTTGAAACTAGTTTAGCAGTATTGAGAAAAATAGAAGATAGACATGGCTTAATTCAGCATTAACTACTTGGCTTTGATCCCTGTACCATATCATAAAAGTCAAAAAGGTGTAGCATGTTACTAGATAAGGTGTTGATACATCAAGCTCATTTCCACTTTATTAAACTCAGAAACACTTTGCTGCAGACTCAGTAGGAGCAGTCTAAAATGTTTTAATTATTTACAGACAATTCCTTAGCTGCAGATGTCATTAAAATCTTAAGCCAATGATTTTTGTGTATTTGTTCATTACTGAAGTGTGAACGTTCTGCTCTCATTGCAATAACTTTCATCTTCATCTGATTTTTCTCAGTCTTCTCTGAATATCCGTTAGCATAGAAAAAGTTTTTAAAAAAACATCCTTTTGATATCAGAGTATTAAAATATCAGTGGGTCATAATTTTATGGTTATGTTACATGCAGTTTCAGGCTTGTCACTGAAAGCTCAGAACTGCAAATCATTATAATTGCAAAGCAATTGCAAATGAGTGAGGAGTTCCAAAATAGAATGGTTGAAAATATAATGATGTTGATCCGCTCACATTCAGTGTCATTCAAATAAATGTTAATTTTCCTTAGAAAATTCTATTCAGTTTTCAAAAGTATTTTTTTTCCTTCCACGCACATTATTTATCCTTTACATTATGTTGAAAAATCGGGATTTAAAAAAGAAAAAAAAAAAAATCAAAGCTTTCAAAGTTTGTATGATATTTCTATTATAACAAAAATTTTGGCTTGATATTTAGATAAAAGCCAGAATTAAGACTTCTGATTCTGTCCTGCTGAAGTCTTTTCTGGAAAGAAAGGTCAATTGTCTGGCTCTATATTACCCAGTACTGTGCTGTGCTGAACTGTATCAAGGTGCAACAGCATGAACATAATTTAGCAGCCATCAGGGTATTCCCTTTGTTTTGCTTTAATTTAGGTAAGGTCAGAGGTAGATAAGGAAAAGGATGGCTATTAGAAATGTCTGAATCAAGCTGAATTCCAGGAAGAGAGAATAGCTACACCAAGATACACCAGAATGTGTCCTATACTCCTGATTTTCACTGAACCGCCCTCTGTCTCCTTCTGCGATCCAGCGCTAAGGACATTTGCCCTTTCCAATTCACAAGCTGCCATAGGAATGCATTACATTCTGGGCAAAATTTCACCTTTAGCCACCCATCACCTCACTTCCATTGGAGATGAAAGGATGTAACAAGGCAGAATTTGGATTAGTTTGTACCAAGTGTTCTCCATATTATAAAAACTTCACTAATTATGTATGTGCTAAAAAGAGGCTTCAGATAATCACAAGTACAGAAGAAAATGCATATATAAATTTCATATGTTTAAATTCTGTTTTTTTCTTCTTATATTTAAGGTAGTCATTCACTGTTGGGCTCCAATTCAATTTCTGCCTGAATCAATAGAAAGGCTCCACTTTCTTTTAATGTGCCTTGGAGAAGATCCTCACTAGCACATTTGTCAGGATCACTTAGGCACTCAACCCATGTTGATTTTCCTGGCAGCTACATAACTGCAGAAATATAAGAATCTGGGACATAATTACTAAGAAATAAATACAAATTCTTTTATTTTGGAGAAAATTTATGCCTTGATCCAAGCAAGCAATAAATACTGTGGTCAACTTTCAGACAGAAGAGTATTCGCTTCAAATTAAATCACTTATACATTATTGTGCAGCAACTGACAAAGAAAACCAAGCAAAATAAAGAATCAGTATATTCCAACTCCTTAGCAGAGGTTTGAGAAAAAAAAGAAGCAACAGGGGAAGGTGGAATTTGCACCTACTGAAGATACTGCTAGTATTTTCTCACTTTTTTAGATAGACCAAGCAGTGTCCATACATACACCTGAAATTAATCAGCAGGTGTGACTGAAAGAGTGCAATAACCACCAGAACTTTCAGAGTTTCAGAGACCTTCAGAGCGGACAGCATTTTTTGATTATTTGTAGTCTGGTCTCCTATAGATGTCAGTATTTTAAATAACACAAGTAAATTTAATTAAATCCAATAACTTCTATTTAAATAGAATTAATGTTTCAGAAATGAATCCAAGCCTTGCCCAGACAGAAAAGACAGAACTCTTCTGTTTTTTCAGGCAGTTTTTCTTTCCCTCCAGCATGATTTCAGATTTAAGAAGTTGAGCAGTCTTAAAAAGTTGTGTTTCTCCAACTGAAACAGGTATACTTTAACTTCTAAATATTGATTCTTAGGTTATAATAACTAAAGAGCTCTTTACTGCCTGCTATTATTTTTCTTTGAAATACTGAGGAAGTCATCTTTCCTTTACTAATCTTGCAATTAAAGAAATTGAGTTAAACTGCTTAGTCTGAGGCCTTTTTCCATTGCTATGCTTTCTTTCTGAATTGTCTTCAGTTTTTGAAAAATCATTTTAAAACGTAGTGTCCTGAAAGGGAGAAATACAGCATTGTTACATTAATATCAGCAGTGGTGAATTTAAATGCAACGATAAAATGATCACCTTTCTCCAACCACTCCCTAGTTTTGACCTTTTGGTGGTCATGCCGAGTTGGTGTTTCAGATCTCTTCCAGATCTAGTTTGCTTTTTCAAGACACTATCTTTTGCTCCACAGGTATAGTCTAAATTATCAGAGATTATACAGTGTACTTTGACATGAATGATGGAAATGTTGAGCAGCACCAGGGATAATATCTCTCCCTTTGGAACTCTCTTCTGCCATTGATGTGGACTTTATGAAGTCTGTCAAACAGCTAATTCTTAATTCATTTAAGTCAAGCTTTAATTATATTGTTTTGTACTATGTTATTAGCAAAATGCCATGTGATACTGCCGATACCTTTATGAAATCTAATTTTCTTATTTCATGCAGGTAACTATTGAGCAAATACAGAACCATTTCAGAGATTTCCTGTTATTAATTACATTGACTATCCTTAGGTCTTTTTAAATTGAATTCTTCATGAGGTTTTCTACTCTTCTGTTTAACAGAGATAACCAATCTGTAAGTAGCTGTGTTCATCCTACTTACTCTCATCTTTCTGCAGTTTCTAAGTTTTTACTTTGTTACAACTCACATTAAAAATTACTATCACTGATTGAGATTTTCTTCAGCTTGCTTTTTAGAAGTCTGGGATGGACTCTATTAATTTAAGAATGTGAAACATAACTCCTTTGGGATGGAAAGTGTAGCAGCACCTTGATGTAATACAAGTACATACTCCTCCTCCTTTTTGAATACATTTGCATACAACCCTTTGAATATCTCTTTTATTTCTTATTAATCTTTTTTCTCTCCCAACAGCAAGCCTGGGCAAGTTTGAAAAAAACAGCCCTTTCTGAAACCACTGTGTTAGCAGCCATTGAAAAATACTGAATACCCTGGTGCTGTATAAGAATTTTCCCTCTGTCTCCCAAAGTCATTTTTCCAACATTCTCATTGTGAAACCTGGAGGTGGGTGGGGTGGTGGTGAAATTAGGTTGTTCTTCTGGACATGTTTGACTTTCTTGGACTTGATTCATTTTGGGGAGATCTAAATTGGTGGATGAGATTATTTTAATAACATCTTTTTTTTACACGTTTAGTTCTTGTTAGTCAAAACATTTCACAGTAAAGAACTTGAATAAAAATAAGGAAAACATTACATGACTATCCTTAAAATAGTTTTCTTTTGTTAAAACTCTCTCTCAAAAAAAAAAAAGGCTGATGACATCCAGAAGACTAAACACAGAAAGAGCAGCTCTGTACAACGTCCATACTTTATAGCATTTTTAATAGCTAACTGTAGATACAGTACCACTAAAATATTATAATTCTTGAGCCAACCAATATGATGCCATTAAAGTTCTTTATTCATTTATTTGAAGTTGTTTCACTGACTTATTCCATTGACATCTAAGCCATTACAATATCAATTGCAATGTCTCTGTGCTATGATGTTATGGTAATTGCAGTCTCATACATTTCAATTTTTTTATGCTAATTTTGGTTGCTTCACACAGCCCCTCTTCTGATGTTAAGGGCACTGTCTCAGACATTTCGACTGATACAGTAACCATTCTAGGGATATGTAACTGCAGTTTACTGGCAAGAACTTGGACTTCGGCCTGCTATTTATATCTAAATTATTTCAAAACCATCTTAGTTGTATGGAAAAAATATTAATTATATTGACAGTAATTCCACTCTAAATACGATTTAGAGTCGATTGTAAAGGACTGAGTTGGAGTGGGTGTGGATCACATTCCAGAACTTCAGCTACAGCACATTTCCTCAAAAAACGCAACCAAACAAAAAAAGCCACAACAAAAAGAAATTAGAAATGAGATATATTTTCCAGACTTCTGTAAGTTTTGTAAAACATTCCTTTTGAAACATGCATTTAGGATTGCAACTACACAGAATAAATATTTTCATGACATTTTCTGCCTTTATACCATATGAAAGACCTAAATGTTCATCTGCTTTTCAAAATGTTTGAAATAAAGCTTAGCAATGAGTAGCCCATCATACCTTTGAAGATCATGGAATGTGTTAGGTTTTTCTGACCTGAACCAAGGACCAGGCAAAATCCCAGATACTGTGTCCTCAGAAGAAGATAAATGGAACTGAAATGTTTTGTGCTTGAGAGGTTCTCACACCTCCTTAAGGATCCATGCGGTGTCCATATAGCAGTGCTCCCGTTATCTCAACCAGTTAATAGACATACAGGGAACATGCCTTGCCCTGAAATCTTCCACTTGTTCTTCTCCTTCTGCATCCCAGCCACATTATAGGAGAAAGCAGCCATTTGCACACTATGAGAGAGAAAAATAACCTGCTTTTATACCCTAATGCTATATAATCTTTACATACAAAAAGCTAAATCCTACTTTCAGAAACACACACAAAGTCATCCATTTATGTCAATAAATGCCCACTAGAATATAAGAGGACAAAACGTAACTCAGTGGAACGAGTTAAGCATCGAGCAAGAACTTCATAATTCCCCTGTATATCCTGAGTCAAACTATTGTTGCATATCAGCTTTTAATATTCAGAAAAGAGATCAATAAAAATTAGGGTCAAATGTTAATTTTGACAATAATTATCAATAATCATATTATTGATCTTGAAATACAATTAAAAAATTAAATGCAAGAAACTCTTAGTGCATCACTGTTTTAAACCGAAGTGCTACTACTATGCTCTTTCATTGCCATTTATCTGAATTGTCAGCTATTTTTACAGTATGACAGAAAAAAACTGATCCATTTATAGGTTTATCTGGAGTTTAAGCTCATAGGTTTTTTTAGCAGAGAAATAAACAAGTTTAAAAAACTAAAGCAACTACGTGAAGGAGCTCTAATATCCCAACAGATTGCTTTATATGTTTTCTCAAATTTCTGGTCAATCTTTTTCTGCTTTGTTTTCTATAACTGGAAATCAAACACTAATAAGAGAAGATTAGATACAAAATAAAGTGATTCATTTGTAGTTTGATGATGACTATCTTAAAAAAAATGAAAAAAAAAAATATAAAAGTGTAGTTTTCTCATATGTGTACTTAATTTGAGGAATAAAGGAGGCAGTAAGTGCCAGGTCAGTTGAATAGATGCCAGGACTCTTGTAAACTTTAGGACAGCTCAGAGAGTCTCCTTGAGACCAAGTCTAAACTTTAATTGGAAATCTTGAAGGGGCCAAATTAGTTTCCTTAAAGTTGCTTGCAGAAAAAAAAGTACATGACATACTTAGGCTCTTACGGAGAGAACAATATTTCAGTCAAGGTATTGCAAACAGTACAAGAGACGTTATAAACATTCAGGAATCCTGGTGTCTAATACAGATGGATGAATTCAAGAAAGTCCTTTGGCTTATATAGATAGTAGTCACATCTGACTTCACAAATCCTCTGTATATATAATTTTGTCTAGAGACTGCAGTGAAGAGATATTCTTCACCTTTGACAGGATGCTTGTGCCCAACAGCTCTACCCTGTCTTTCCAAGGAACAGTTGCTTCTGACCTGATTTTCCTTCACACTGACTCAAAGCCCAAAAAACCCATAAAACATGCTACAATACTCTTAGTTGGTGAGACAGGATTACAGCAACTTGTAAATGACTCTGTGGGTGGTTACCTTCCTATGGCTTTTTTCCTGGGCTATTTTTAGCCATATTTGCTAATATTTTACTAAATCCAGCAGTTTATAGATGCTTTATTAAATTGATAGCCAGATAAGAATCAAACAAATTAGAAGTACTGGGCCAATTTCAACTTCCCCTTAACAGTTTTTTCAGGCTTGGTGTGATTTAGTCTTTTAAACCAATGGAGAAGACTCTAATGCTAACACATCACAGACATCTAACAGTCCAGAGTTATCAAAATGTGCATGAAAGGAATGAGGTGTGAAAGTGAGTGTTACAAAGTCCAGCAGCAAAAGAGTTGATTCTGTGGAAGATGCCTAACAAATTCAACAATTTATTTAGGAGATAAAGATGGAAGCTTTTCCCAGTGACCTAAATCTGAAATTGTTTTCATAAGGAATTCAGTCCAGAAAGAGTTCCTAAATAACAGTACAACCAGATTATTATTACGTGACTTTATATTCTAAGTACAATTAACCATCTAAAAACAAATGCACAGTACATTGGCAGTTATGCAGAATAATTACTTAATGGTTTTTATGCTTTTGTCTTTGAATTTTGACACCAAAGGTCTATTTAAGAAATATGGGGAGAACAGTCTGTTAGTGAAAAGTCCTAGAGCTTGTCCTGCGGACTATCACACAATTTTCTTCTTCCTATTACCATGTCCTTTTCCAGCAAGGACAGGAAAATTACATCCTCCATTTTTTTCTGCTGCAGTACTCTCTGGAGGATATCTGAAAATGGATACCTATTTCCATTACATTCTATGCACAGAATTTTACCAACCTTGCTATTTTTCATGCACTCGTTATTCACTAATCTTATGACTAGGATAGGGATCCCAGCATCGCAAACTGCACCAAGCTCCTTGAAACCAACCAGTTTAGCATGAACAGAAAGGCTCTGGGCAAACTACCGTCTTGCTTTTGCCTTTAGACAACACTGTTTCTTTTGAACTGTTTCCTCTGATGGTGGATGTCTGGCATTCATCAGGTTTCTCAGGCCCCTGTGATCTCATGTAGACTCCACAAATTGGCTGCCTGTATTCAGGGGCAACAGTCCCTTCCCTGCATCAGCTACTGCAAAATGAGTTTGCCTAAAGTGAAAGATCACAATGCCAAATTAAATTGTTCTACTTCGTTTGTGACAGCCAGGTCTGTTGAGTCATCCCAGACAGCCTTCAGTGTGAGGCATCCAGAATAACGTGGTTCCCTAGATGGCATTTGGTGGCCCTCCAAGCAAACGTTTCCTGTGCTTTACTGTCAAGGGCCTCTGGCTACCCAGAGAGAGGCACCTTTGTTCATCTCCAGATGGCTCACCTGAGATCAAGTCACCCTTAAGCATCCCACTGCACACTCTCAAGACTGCCAACTAGTCAGCCCTACATTGTTTTTTCATGCACATGGAAAAAGTGGCATCCTGAAAGCTCTTGGTATTCTCAGGAAGAAGTCTAAAATCAAGTGGGCTATTTTTTTTCCTAGAAGTCTCATCTGAATGAATGAGGATGGTCAGCTGAAGCAAGAATCCTGTTTCAGGTGACTGCTGTCTCTTTCTAAGCTCTAATGCTCATTTCATTCATACAACTAAGACAAATTAGGTTTCTTGCAACACAGACTGCAAAACTATTTTAGCCAATTAGATTAAAAAGACTCAGTACTTCTTTTAACCCACACTTTTCAGTGCTCCTAATGTAACATTAAAAATCATTCAATTGTTTTTTGTCACTAACCTTTCAAATGCCAAAGCCTAATGTATAGCAGCTATAGTAAGGAAAAAACCAAAACATCCTAACACTGGAAGTAATACCTTATAAGTCACTAGTATCAAGTTTACAACCAAGTATTCAAAAGATATTACAGATGAATTCTCTAGATGTTATGAGCATTATTCTTTCTGAAATCCTGCAGTATTTCATTAAATTGTATATCTGAATATGGACAGTTTTCAGTCTCAGGAAATAAATATTCTGTTCCTCATAATTCTAGTGGGATATGAGTCAAGCCTGAATGAAATGTCTTATACTTCAGGTCTGTCAGGCTACATCTAGAATTTACTTAATCCAGACAGTAAAGAGGAATTATAAAAAAGTCATGTATATTATTTCAACTTTCAGTATTTTCTTTTGGTTTATGGAAATGGCATTGCAAATATTTTAAACTATTTTCTTCCTTGGTTTTAGATGTTTAATTTTAAAGCATAGTAATTTATATGTGTGAAATTAATTGTTTTCTATTAGCAGTTATTTTAATTATTTTCTTTCAGGAAACACATGATATGGGTATCTTCACTGTGTTCATGTAGTTATGTCACCAACAACATTACCTATGGGCTCATACTCACTGAAAAACACTACCACTGCAGTAATGTTAAAATCAACAGTTTTAAACCTGAATGTGTAGCCTAAATGACCAGTTTTATTACCACTAACCAAAGGATCATTGCCTCTTTCATTTATAGTCTTCAAGGAGAAATTATGAATGATAGCTATCACCTTATAAGTATACAATGAGATTAAACTAACATTTATTAAACACAAAGCATTCCAAATGAGTTTTATATGAATGGCAATGAACAAAAGCAGAATGCTCTTCATTAATGGTCAAGCTGACAAAAAAACACAGGAATAATTCAATTCAATTTAAAGTAAATTCAAGCATATTGTTATTGAATGACATGAAATGCCAAATAATCTTTTATTCCCTTTCTCATTGTACAGTTTGGTTTAGAGACTAGTCCACAAAACACTGGAACAGCCTGTACTTGCAAGGTTGGCTTTTACCCTTGCTTTTACCTACCCTCTGTAATTAGGAAAAGGTTATTATACAAACTCAGAAAAATAACAGAGCTCAGATATATGCCTGAGAGCCTGTGTAGTTCAAACCTTGCACCCTCTGCCTGTACCTGCCACTGTTTTGTTTCAATCCATAAAGTGTAAAATGAGGGGGTTTTAAAATATTTCTGAGTATGTGCAGTGACCGGATCAAATTGTCTTTAGGTAAATTTTGCTAATATAATAGTTTTGTAGTTCAGAAAGTTTATTATCTGCATATATTGCAACTAATCTTAATATGCAAACAAGCTCAGACTTCACGCACACCCCCCCTCCTTTCTCTCTTTGTGATTATGAAGTCATTTATATCTGACAGACAACTAAGAAGAACTCTTCCTCCCTGGCAGTTCTCTGAAATGGAGGGCTACTAATCAATTTCTGTTAATCTGATAAATATAATAAAATCAATCAAAACATCTTTTTTTTAAAAAAAAAAAATAAAAAATGCATCACTTTAAGTGAAGGGCCTTAAAAGCTCATTTAGTCTAGGCACTCTGCCCACAACTGAACTGCTGAAGGAGAAATCAATTCCATGCACCTCAGTAACGATCTTCTCTATAGAAAAAGGCCTTTATGTGAGATCATGTGTTGTGAAATAGTTGCAACTTTATTCTGAATGATGCAATTAGAATCTTAGTGTTATTTCTTCAAATGCTTGTTGTTCTGCATTACCTACATTTTCAGCTTAATTTTGATTTTAAAAACTAATATAGATTCTGAGTGTTGTATATTATTAACACAACAGTCCTCCTGTGTTAAAGATATTTAAGCATAAGGATGAAAAGGCTAAATGATTATTTAATTGGGAAAACCTTGTAGATAATGGAATAGAGGTTCAAATTTCCTAATTATATCTATTGCCAGTATTTTAGGATAAAGAAAATGGGAACAAATAATCTCAGCCATGCTACCCACTCAGAGGGTTTTTTTCTTATTGTTGTGCTTGATCCTACAACGATATTAATAAACTAAGGGTAATTACCCTATTTGGTGGTACATATCGGACATGTTTTCAAACATACAAACAGAAACACTATAAAGTTCAGCAGAGGAAACTCTGGTACTGAAAGATTCAGATTCATTCTGAGTCAACTGTGGGGAGGTAATTGTTTTTTCAAGGGCAGGAGATGGCATCTGATCTAATCAAGAGATATCTGCATCTCCAGGGAAGAGGAAAAGGGAGTTTAAGAAAAGACAGCTGACAAGACTGTCTCCTGAATAAGAAAAACAAGTTTGGAAGAAAAACATGAAGTCCGCTTCCGCCTACAGGAGGATTTCTAAAAGGAGATTAGCTACAAAAGGGATGGTCTCTGGTGTGTGTGACCGTTGGCATACAGCATACAAAAAAATGAGGGCATCTCAGAAGACACGTGTCAGCAAGTTACAATTGATAGCACAACCTCTCCAGTCTAATACTTGTCTAAGCTGATTAAATGAGGTTGTTCTTTCCTTTCTTCACATGTCTTCTAGAAAAATCTCTAACAATGTTCACTATTTTGGAAGCAGTAAATAAACATCTTCATTTGCATTACAATATAGCTTGAGTTATGAGCAATTACAATGTAAATTGATAGCAGAATTTATCACATTGAAAGACATGCTGCATCTATAAATCAGGGCACTGCAATACCATAGCAAGTGCCCAGGTCTCCAGCAAGACAGACAGTAGTAGCGTGTGGTCCCTTTGAGACTGCGTGATTAGGTGGAGAGTTGATACCTGAGAGTTTAGGAGGGGAAGGAGCAACAAGCAGAAACCAGAAAGATGCTGTGGCATTCAACAAAATCTCTTCTGGGAGTTTGTCATATTTGATCATGCCTTAAACAAAAGATTATAATTCCTTTTTATGACTTTGAACATACGCTTTCTAATGGTGTGAGAAAAAAACAAGTTTCTAATGTCCTCTATGACACAGTAACCTAATGGCTCTATGGTACAGGACAGTGGATAAATTCTAAACCAGATTTAGGCTAGACTGCTGTTGAAAGTACTAGTGTCAAAACTAAACATTAAGCTTCCTTTGTTTGGCACAATAAAGGTACATATGCACCATTTCTTTCCTTGAGCAGCTTCCAGCCTGAATAAACAGGGAAGGTGTCTGTAAAAGCATAATGAACAGTGTTATGTTGATAAATGTCACATTACATATGATTTATCTGTATATGTTCTGAACTCAACTGAGACATGTATTCACAAATCAAGGGAGGTGACTCTCAGGATTCTTTGGAGGGAGAAAAATTGAAAGGATATAGAACTGGAGAATGTAAGAAAAAGTGAAAATAGATGATTGTGAGGGATGAAGTGTAAGATTTTTTGGAACAGCTTCCCAATTAGCATTGCAAAAGTTGATCTGAACTTCTTCTGGTTCAAACTCCATATATAACTGCTGACCTTCCATAACTGCAGTGAAAGCCCAGTCTTTTAGAGCCAGACAGCTGCTACGAAGTGATGCAAATAATGAGTTTATATGACAACTTTAAAAAAGATCTGATACCTTTCCAGAGGTTGCCAGTAGTTATCGACTGCAATTAATTTAGGTAGTTCAAAAGAAAACATATCAGTTGTGATAACTTTGTAACTCAACATTTTAGTAATTCCTGTTTAGCAAGAAAATGTCTTAAACATATAATGGTACTCTATAACCAAAAAAATGCATTTTTTAAAGAATGTATGAACATTAACTCTACTGCTGTTGACTACAGATTAAGTTATCCAGGATAGTGATATTTCACACAAACACACAAAAAGGAAAGTACTACAGGAAAAACTGTGAAAAACAGATAACAATAAAATGCTCATATATAATTCACTCAGATCTCAAGAACAATGTCTTCTGAAAATACACCTTCGAGAAAAATATGTGCTTTGCTGTTTGAGTTTCAGCATAAAAGAATAAAAATTCCTTGCAAAAAATGTAAATGAGAACTAGGAAAGACATGAAGAACGTTTGCTAGGCAAAATTATTCATCAGGAATGAAGAAACCATTATTCTGTGGGAAAACTTTATTTTAGGCTATAAAGATACAACCTGGAATAAGTACGAAGCTTTGATACAAAATTCTTTGAGACAGAACTGAGCAAGAAGTCCTTTTGTTCTCACTTTTGCTGTCTAGTGTATTGATGTGCTTCTAAAGTTAAATTCAAATAACAATATATTAGTAACAGTCTATTCATATGCATTAATGAATTTGTAGAGGTCCTATAATTATCTTCAGCTGATCTGAAGGATGCTCATTTTTCCAGATGAAATCACATTCTTAAGGCTACAAATGAATAATCTTACTATTGAAACTAAGATCCAGTATTAAGGAAGTATCAACAAAATGGTACACTTATCAGTGTAACCTCCCTCCTTAGTTTACTCAAGACTTTGTCCTTACTCAAGAGGATCAATAGATACAGAAGAAAAGCAGCAGATGGGAAAAACCTTCACTGGCCCTGTTAAAAATAATCACTGTTTTGGTCAGTCACAAGGCAATAGAAAAAGGGAAACTAACTCAAACATAAATTAAATCTAAATATAAAGTCTTCTCTGTCAGAGGTATGCCATAAATTTAGTCAAAGCAGCCTTGGGGAAATCAACTTTTTGTCAGTCAATACTGGACAGTTTGGGAACTCCATTTGATCATCGTACAGTTAGAGAAGCTAAAATCATCATCTACCCTTTAAACTGTCAGGGAAGCAGAATTAATCATCTGCTTACTGCTACCAAGGGTCCATGCCTTCACTAGCAGTTACTCAAGCAGTGCCTTTAAAAAAAAAAAAAAAAAGTTAGCTCTATGGAAGGCACTGCAGAAAGAGCTGGCTTCATGACTGACTTTGCAGATCTTGCATAGGATGAAAAAAATCTAATAAAATAGGAAGAGAAGCTTTTGAAGAAATGGCATGCTGGTTTTGATTTTCAGACACTTACTACACTTACTTTGGAGACTCGTTATATGAATAGCATTTCTTTATCATCTTCAAAGAATGACAAATTGAGTTTTCCCATATAAGCCTTCCATAGCAATAATATACTGAACAAGTCAGTTTCCAGGAAGTTCTCCTTATTTCTCTTACACTTTTACAGTTCTAGTTGCCCACTTAGGACTTAAAAATGAAAGATAACTAGCTCTGGTAAGTTGGATGGATATATTTTGTATTGAATAGGTACCACGAGCAAAGAAAATGAGAAACTGGCAAAAAGATAAGATGCTCATATCTTATCAAAGGCCATAGCTTTTCTATAGAAGAAAAACAGTAGACATTTTTACAAGGTTTCTCTTACCTATATGTGGTTATGTGAAAGAAAGGCAGAAAAAACAAGTTAGGCAGAAAAAGTTGTCAGGTATAAATTATATCACTTTACAGATACTATTTATATTATTACTATAATATGACAGCTGTGCCAGGTAGAGAATACACAAAATGGAAAAGACTTGGTAGATATTAACAAAACAATCATTTCAAATAGAATGTTCTGATACTGTAAGTATTTTTATTCTCCATATCTGCCTGGCATAACATATGACAAGCCAGTGCTCACGTGTCCAGAACCACAGATTTCAGTACTGTGAAGGCAGAGATTGTGTTAGCCATTTGGGGAAAGGTGTTTGTGTTATGCTACATTATCTAAATTTTGATGCAAAGTGTAATTTTTCATCATGAGCACTGACTAAAACATAATCATTAGAAAGTACCTTAACTCCATACCATTCTTAAAAAGGTTTAGCAAGTAGCTTTCTTATAAATTCTTTACTGTATTTGGTTTTGTAGTTTCTTCTTTTATAAAACAGGTTTCTAAGTCAGCAAATTTTTTTCCAGCCAATTTCTGTTAGAATTCCTCCTGGATCAACTTATCTCCGGTCTCAACCTCACAAAGCAGCTGTACCCAAACAGTGGGTCTGAGCATGGCAGCAGTTTTCCAGGGGGAACTAGGTTGCCCCATCATCATCCCAACAGGCTGTGGAAAAACTACACAGAAATCACAGCAAAGCTGACCTTCCTGATCCTTTTGAATACCGCCTGCTGTCCTTTTTTTTATTTCCTTCTTTTTTTTTTTTTTTTCTTTCCTAAATGATCTAAAAATCTCTTGTGAATTTGTCATATTTTGGAAATTATAACTAACTAGTAAAATACAAATGTAACTTTTCTTCATTTACATCCGTTGCCATAACCTCTTCCAAGATTTAAAATGAGCTGCTATTACTGATCAAACCATATTACAAACATGGTTTTGCTTCCTTTACTGAAAAAGTATAAAGTATACATGCAATTCCTCTACAGTTCTCCACCTAGGCTTTTGCAATAAGTGTATTTCATATCTATTTTGAAAGAGTCAAAACTACTGAATTAAAATCTTTTTCCCAGCGCCATTATGTTTGATAAACATCATGCTTCTCAAAGGTCTAAGCAATAACACTGATCTCTAAACTCAGCTTGCAGTAACTAAAAATGAAATTCCAGGACCTTATGACAATTCTCTATTCTCAGTCTCTCTTAAGCAAAATAAGGACAGAGGAAAATTTTAGAGTGCAATTGGGAAGATAAGTCTCATCTACATTAATCCAAAGTTTGTCCAATTTTAATTACAATATTTGAAATGAGATAACACAGTACCATAGAGAGAAACTCTAGCAATGTGCCAAATGTTTTTATAATTCACCACAATATCCTTATATCCAGCTGTTCTGCTTACAGTAATTTTCCAATTGCCAGCCAGTAATACCACCCTAATCACCTACTATATTTGAATTTTCCCCCTAAGAATTGTATATTTTATATTATTAGCACTCCTGTACAGAACTGTGATAATAGTTCTATTTCTTTAATTTAATTTTCTAGCTACAAAAATGTATTTGAATATGTAAAACTTCACAATAAATTCAGATAATTAGAAGTTTAGAATTAAAGCCTCTACCATGTCAAAACCTGAAAGACTTAAATGAGAATTATTTGCTCAGTCGGCGGCATGCCCATATTTCTGTGGGTCCTGCTTGGCAGAGCACAAGCTGAATCTCTTTGAGTGAAGCAGCTATTAGGAGTCTCTGGCAGTTTGACATATGCTCAGAAAGATATATATGGCCATGAGACAAAGGGCAAGAGAAGTGTAAAAATAAAGCAAAGAAAAGGCTTGTTCTCTCCCTTTCCAAATTGCTCAGAAGAGAATTAGGGAAGAGCTCCTCAGAGCAGAGGATTAGGGTACAGAGGTAAGAAATGTCCCTGATGGCTCTTCAGGGAAGGTTAGCAGTTGGGGGTCTATATCAAAGCAGCCATCTCAGCTCCCCGCCTTGAGACCTTTGGGACAGAATATGTAACAGCTTCTTGATGCTGTGATGTAAACTATTTCACAAAGAGAAATGCTGATCCCTATTTTCCACAGAAATTACCTTGACCTTTATGTTTTGTTAACCGTTGTCGTAGATTGGTTTGACCACTTTACAGCAATATTGGTACTGTAATAAGTTCTACTAATATTTTCTTAAATAGAAAATGTATTTGGTCAAAAGTGACCCTATGTAACTCTACCAATTCCCAACATCACTTGAAGATTCAGCAGTTTTCTACACATTTCTTCACTTTTAAAACTGTGACAATTTGTTCTTATCCTCACTCTCCACTTCAGTGGTTTAGAAGATACTTCTGAAAATTTTTTTTCTAGTTTTCAAGATAGTAAAATTTTCCAGTATCATTTATCATTTCAAGCCTGAGAAAAGCCTTTCAAATTTATAGAGCCTTGAGGAATGATGGATCTTATCTTTCTATTAATACTAACATGATGAGGCAGGCACAGAAGTTGTATTTAATTCACAAAAATATCACATCTAATTGTTTTACTGATTTTGATAGAATTTTAAATTTTTAAACACCGCATTGTTAAATGACTACACTTACAAATTAAAGAACAGAGATTTGTATAGTTCTTGGTGAAAAGTAATAAGTTTGACAAATTTAATGAAATATAAATCTGAAAAATAAATACAAACCTATGATATTTTTGTGTTTCCAGTACTGTGGTTCTAGTATTGTTCAGTTTATGTTACAGCCTACTTTTAAGTACTGCAGCACAAAACCGTATTTTATTACTTTACCACTTATACTTCAGGCTGCTGAATTCACTCTCACCAAAATCTCTTTCATCTCCTTTATCAGTCTGAATCACTGCTTGAAAATATTTTGTGATGTATGATGCACTGTATGTTTTTTCTGAAATATCTGTTAGGTTACTTGCAAGATTTTCTTTCTTTCTCAGTACAGTAATTTGCTCTAGATTTCTGAAATTACTGTCTCAATCATGGAAAGAATAACTACTGATCTTTATTCCTAAACTTGCAGTGTTTCTCTAAACATTCTAAAATCAATATACTCAATTTAAAAGGATGTTGTATTAATTCCTAATACTCACTAAGCTCATTACATCACTGATACATAAGGAAAGCCTTACACCTTGTTTCTTCTATTTTCTTCTTTATTCTTACTTATAACACAGTTTTTTATGTATAATACAATACAGCTTAAAGATACACTTCCTATTTATTTCTGGTTATTTTTTTCCTATTATCTCCAGCCTTAGGTACTCACCACTGATGTCAGTAGAAGACTCACTTAACTATAACAAGCACTGGATTTGTTCCAAAATTATCAAAAGCCACTAGTTCAGTGGCATAATTTTATGGAAAAGGCTCTATTCACTTTATATGTGCTACAAAACCCACCTGGCCCTGGTTCTTTAAAAGAAGAGTTGTTTGTCTGAAAAGTACCTTCTCCATTTATTATTACTCAAGGTGCTTGAGAACAATTTAAATATTTACTTTTAATTTAAAAAAAAAAATTGCTAGCCATATTAAAATACTCTTGAAAAGCAGTTCAAAGTATCGTTTTACCGGAAAAGAAATATTGAAAATATGTTTCTGCAGTAATACAGCAGGTACACATTTTTAAACTTTTAGTACAAAAGCTACAGTTAGCTACAACGCCTGAAATTCATAAGGTCACACACTGAACAATACAGTGTTTTCAGCATGACCAAATACCTTATTGCATCTGCTTATATTTTTAAAATACTTGTGCAATCTAATGTTATATAAACATAGCCCTCAGCTAGTTCTCTTTTTCAGGAAAACATGTAAATGAATTTCTCATTAAACTAACGAGAGCACTACTGAAGCATATTTGAAAGATTGTCAAAATGCCAATACCAGTGTTGAAACAAAATCATTTGTCAATGGCATGACACAAGGGCATGGCTGTAGTTAGTAGTGATAAATAGGTAGAGAGTCCTTTAGTTATATCCCAAGTCCCAGTTAAAACTGATTATAGAAGCACCATATGGCCCTATACTTCAAGTCATACTGCTTGATTAATAATTTGGTTTTTTACAAATAAAACCTTCTGGGCAAAGTCAACTGAGCCTGAGAATCAATGTCTACCTACTTCTTACCTAAAAATTACTTATGATTATTCGGCAAACAAAAATTATTTTCTGAAACTATTCCAGCAATTACTCCAAGGAAAGCCTAATATTTAACAAAAGTTGGGACAAACAGTTCCCTTTTGACAGATTTGATTTTCTGTATGCAGAGTAACATAAAACTGCCACTTGATGTTGGGGGGGTAGGCAGTTTAAAATTGCAAATCACTCTGCATCATTACTTTTCTGCAGAGGGGTATGTTTCAGGACGATTGTCTTTACTGCGTAACCATGTGCTCTGGCTTTCTAGAGGATCCTATTTAAACCAAAGACCACCACCTTGAGCCCATTCTTAGAAACCTGACGAAATAAATTACATTTTCTAATGACCCAGCTCACAGCCAATGAATCATAAAATGGTCTCGACTGACCAAAACTTCACTGGAACAGGGAGAAAAGGAAAACAGAGTAACAATTCAATTTGTGAAACCAGAAGCCTCCCTGAAGAGATGAGACACTTCACCACCTCTCCAGGAACATACCAGCAAATGTTCTTGCATGTAACCCACTTCATTTTGACTGACAGCTGCTGAATTACTCTATATCTGGGTTTCTTCAGGCCACCCCAGGTTCAGGAGTCCTTTCAGCATCCCTGGTCACTGCTGATCAGCTGATAGTATTCACTAACTCATTTTACCATTAGCTACTTACAGTATTTGTCTCCCCTTATTCACACTATCTAGGTTTGCCATTAGCTACTTCTATTAAGAAGATTTCTTGCATATTCTTCCTGCTGTTTGGGTTATCCAGTAACTTTTAATATCTGTGCTAGTCACACAGGGCAATGCACTGGCTACATCTGCAGTCCAAACAGACATCTTGTCGTGCCCAGTTCTCCTTTTTGCTACACCCCCTCCCATACTCTTTCACCTCAGCACCCCAGCTATTATTAAAACACTTGCGTTAAAAAATTTTCAGCAACATGCAGGTCTACACAGAAGACATGTAACCTGAACAAGCCTCTTCCCTTTAAAACAAACAAAACCGCTGTCTGCATTAAAGGTATTTTCAACCCATTTTCACATTGCATTAAGGTGACTGCCCAGATCAGCCATTTTATGTACTCTCAACCGTTTCCAGGTAAATCTCTCTATTCTGCAGCAGATGACTTCACAGTTCCTACTGTGGCTAGCATCTCTTCCGCTGGAGTTCATCTGCCCTACACTTCAGACCAGCAGGTTTGCAATGGTATAAAGTGACAGTTTAACCTTAATGACTGTCTAAAAAGGGCAATTAACTAGATTAATTAGTGCACCTACTCCATTGAAAGTGTTGCAAGTTTCATAGCAAAAAGATTGCTGCCTTCTTACTTAAAAGGAAAAAAAAAAATCTATTTTTTCACCAAACAATGTTTGGTTGGTGTTAATTAACATTTCCATAAACTTTCCTTTGAAAAAAACCCCATGTCTTCATCAGCCTCATTTATTTGCTTCACTTTGATATGATTTTTCTTTTTTACCCTCGAATTCTATTTCCATATGTTTATTCCTAAAACTGAATATCCAAGATAAAAAATATGGCTGGCATTCAGCAAAAATGCATATCTACCTAGCATCACTTTCACTCAGGCCACCTGAAAGAACTTGTCTTCACAGTAATAATGAATTTATGCTATTAGAAAACAAAATTGTTAAAAAAAAAAAAAAAAAAAGAATGTTTAAGAGTCAAAACATCCACAAGATCTTGGAATAAATATGGGATTTACTACTAACAGTAATAAAAATGAGTACCATTCACACTTGGAAAATTAAACCCCAAATTCAATTTTATTTCCTACTAGCACTTGGTAACAGAGGCCTAATCACATTTTTTTTTATACACTGGGTGTAATTTCAACCCTGACAAAGTCTTAAGTTTTCCGTTCACCACTTACATAATAAATAATCTGTATGGCAGAAGATTACGAAGAGGAAATACATTTTATTTTTCCTTTTTTTGCAACAGCAGATAAACTTCTGAAACAGGAGGAGGAGAAAGAGAAGAGTTACCTAAATGAGATTTGTCAACTACAGTAATTATGAGAGTGCTCAGGCACATAATTTGAGCCCCAAATAAAGAGTACAAATTACATTTACAAGGAAAATGAAAAATCATAACGAAAATTTATGTTTCCGTAGTACAAATGTTTATTACTTAATATATGTATCTTGTAGTAAGTCAAAATATTGAGATATCACTTAGAAAGTTTACTGTGTAAAACAGTTTCTGTTTGGACTGAATGATACCAATTATGTTTCCCCTAGGATATATTTCACATTAAAAAAATCACATTAAAAAAACTGAATATATTTTAAAAGGAACCTCTTTTGAGATCCAATTTAATAACAAAGAGCCATGTCCCAGTAAAATTTCTGCTACAGAAACAATATATGGCATACCAGCGTATAAGACTCTAGCTTTGTAAAATTACATAGTACCAGGAAGAGAAACAAAATCTTTTAAGTCATTTAAATGACAATTAATTTCTCATTTTAAAATCCTCCTTTCTTAAGTGATGAAAGTACACCAGAGACAGGTAGACACAGTGACCTGAAGAGAAATCTAAGTTATTAATGAAAACATATTGATTTCCACTTAACATCGCAACACCACTCACCTGTTCTATACTAACATACTCAGTATAAACATTTCTTGCTTGGTAGGAGGATGTTATTAAACTAGATTGGTATTGACAGCTCTCTATGTGGCAAGTTATTAAAGGTGAGATGGAGTGATGTTTTTTGTTGAGATTGACTGTCATTATAAACTGTCTTTATTCGTTTGATTAAAACAATCTAAATCTCTCACTCCACCACAATTTTTCTACATTGTTCTCTGTATGAGGTTAAATATTTTCAAATAATTTAATACATTTTTCCTATTGGGGAAAAATTGCTCTTTTCTCATTTTTAAAAGAGTCAGTATAAAAGTGAGGTTTTGTTTTGGTTTTAAATTGTTTCAAAAATAAGGGACATGGATATCACCTTGTTTGCCAGGATTTTCTGCAACTTAATTCACATTTGTAAAAACTTGCAGAAATACACAGAACTGTGTCATACAGAAAATAACAAAGGTGGGAACAAACTGGAAAAAATACTTGTCAGTCGTATTTACAAGTCCTACTGTCTTCCTGAAAATTTGCATTAACACCTTGTCAGAAATGTAACATTGAAAGATCTTTAAAAAAAATCAGTTTTTCTTGCAGAAAATGCTCTGTCTTCTTACGTTATTTATAGATATCAGATGAAGTTATTAGAGAAGAACATATCAAAGAGTGGGAATTTCATTTATGAATTTTATTACTATTATTCTGCGTAACCCCACAAAAAAATCTGCAACTACATCTGGAGGAACTATTGTAAAAAACTGTACATATGGAATTTACTTAAAATCTGTAACCCAAAAGATGTGGTTGAAGCAAAAAGTACAAGATACTATTAATGTTGTAGAACATGTATCATGGATACAGCCAGCAGTTCTCTGAGCAGCACTCAGGCCAAGCGAAAGCTGTTACAATGCAAGTATAAAAAGCAACGTTCCTTATTTCTATTCTTCCTTCTGTCTTGGAGAGCATATAACTAAAGATTTTTACACGTTGTAACATATTATCAAGTAGAAAAATTTTCTGTGGCCTGAAGTTTTAATTTGAGGTATTGCAATGTTGTTTACTTGAATAATATCCCCACTCAAGATCTGCACCGCTGTCTTTCAGCAGACACTTACTTGTAAACTGCACCAAAGCAGACGATTGCAGGTGATGGAACTCTAAGGAGCCCTCATCTATTCATCTTGCTTCGTCTTGCAAAAGACCTGTAGTGTAATCTTCCCTGGCTAGTCAATAAAACATAAAACTTCGAATTAAATCCAAATACAACAAGTGCTATGAGAGTTTGCATTTGCCTTATCTTCTTTTAAGCTTTCTCAGGAAAAATTTCATACTGAGCTGAAGAGCTAAATTTTCACAGATCACTACTGGACAAAGGGTGTTGTACATTTCCAGTAATCAGAAATCCAGATTAGTTGGTGGGATTTCAGTTCACAGTTAGAAATCTGCAAATTGCCCTAAAGATGTTTATGCAAAACCCTAATTGTTTACGCAAGTGGTACCAAGTCAGCGACTGATTTTGCATGAGCAAGGGAGCAGGATTTAGCCTCTTTATCCATATTCTTTTAAGAGGAAGGAGAGGACACCACACACAATTCTCTCCTGACTGCACAGATCCTCTGTGGATCAGTACATCAAAGACTGCTACTTTGGGGGAATTTAGAACATTTGATTAGTGATAGGAGTAGGCTGTAGCACTTCAAGGACAGCACTTGAGTTCAGAATTACTGCATTGCACATTGTTTTGCAGAATGATCGATAAGAGCTATGAAGCTGCACACTGATGTCCAGATAAAGAGCCATTAAATAAAAATAAAATAAACACACACACCCCCAAACAAATTAAATCCCACAGCAACAATACCTGTATATTCATGCTATCAATAAGACGAAACATTCAGAGGTTAACCATTTAAAAGCAGATACATCTCTGAATTCCTGTGAATCTATGTCTCTGACATCCACCAGAGTACGTTAAACAGGCAATTTCTCCACCACAACACTTAGTGAAGTTTTTTTCATATTAAGTATATAAAAAAATAGTATTGCTTCTTAAGTAGGAATAATTCCAATAGAAACCCTGTACTTGAACATCTCTGAATATCTTCTCCTGGACAAAGTTCACGGTCTGAAAGCAAAAGTGTGGATGATGAAGAGTCTGGCAGACATGCAATATGTAGATCAGAGTTCACTTCCATAAACATCTGAAGTTTACTGAAAATCACGGATGGCTTCATATAGGGATTTTGGGAAATACTGATATTCATCTGCCTCTTAAGGTATGTTTAAAACGATTATCTATTCTCCCTTATGTTGGTTTCCTCTCCTCCCTCCTTTCTCTGTTTTTGTAAGTGGGAAATCTGTACTTTTATTATCAAGTCCATAAAGTACTCTAGTCATGGGGACCAGATAAATAGAGAGGTGAGAAGAGGATATCAATAACTACTTCCCCACTAGCAGAAATTTGCAGCTCCTGAAGAATAAAAAATAGCGCCTTGCCCTTAAGTTAACAGCAGTTTCAATAAACCGCATACTAGACATTTACTGAAGACTTCTGATATGCATGAATACTCATGACAATTCAACTCTACTGTCTGACAACAATTTTGCCTGAGGGAGAGGTTATCAGATGCAATACTTTTTTTTTTTTTTTTTTTTTTAGGTTGTTTGTTATAAAGAATGGTAGAGCCTCTTCAGACCCATGCCCTTCTCTATCCAAATGTCTCTACAAACAGCAACTGGATGAAACAAATGAGAGCATATAGCACATATTGTTAGCCATTGATGGATGTACACTGGCTTAAGTAAAATGGATTTGTGGTCTGAGGAAATTTCCAGCTGGCAAGAATCCAAGCTGTAAAAAAGCCACAACACCAACAAGCACTAAGCAGCATTCTCAGCAAGAGGCGAAAGGCTAAGGAGATTTCAGTTGCTTCGGTCTGTGGCAGAGATGCACTTGCTGCACAGCACAGTCGAGACACCATGCTCATTACTGCTGAACACATGTTTTAATTATTTAAATAAACCCATGAGCTTTTATTTCTTTGGTGCTAAACTCGATTTGCACTTCTGTTTTCAGTGTTGCACATTGCAGGTACTTCTTATAAAGCCTATGTTGGATTTTCAGGACACCCCACCAAGTCAGTCCTGCCAGAGTTGGTTTCTAAAACATGTGAGACGTGGATGAACATTAGAGTGTGAAACCTCCCAAGGAGCTCACTGTTCAGATACAGTGAACTCAGTAGAAAGGGGAGTGAAGATGAGAAGATATAACTGTGAGTTCAGAATCAGAGCTGGAACGGTCTAATACACAATATTAAGAAATTGCTATGACCCCAAGTTCCAGGAGCAGAAGGCTGATTCTACTACAAACAGAATGATAAAAAAGGCAGAAAAAGGCAAATTAAATGATTGACCACTTTGCATAAGATGAACATATGCACCTGTATCTGTTGTAGCTATTGTACAAGGAACTTCAGAAATATAGATGAGAGACAGATATTTTGATAAGTGAAACATAAAGGTTTACAGTTTAATACAGAACAGGTACTAATTCTAACAGCTACAGGTGCAGAGAGAGCATTGCAGCTACCTATCAAAATTACTTAACATTAAAAACTTGTTTATTTTTATGCTTAATATATATTTTTTAGTTTAAAAAAAAAAAAAAAAAGAAAAATAATTCTTAATAGTCCTGGTCCTTTCCATGACCAAAAGGCTATTTTATCCCAAGAACTGTTTTCTAGTACTAATAATATTTTTGTCTTTTAATTAGCATTTCATTACTAAAGTGAACAAATAATTCTAGTTTGCACACACGACTCTTCTGAACAACACATAATCCTAGATAAAGATGGACTGAAAATAAGATGCAACTGGTGCATTAGTTTGTCACTAAAGATATTTGCCAGGCTGGTTCTCAATAATCCTGCTGTGGTGTTGGAGAGAAAAGTGAAAGAAAAAAATAAAAAGGCTAACATACTCCCATAGCAGGTTGATTATAATGTGGCAGATCAGCTGGATTGTAATTTCTTGTATTGCTAAATACTCCATCATCCACATGGACTACATATCAGTCTGAAAGGATGATCTTTATGCATAGGAATTAAGTTACTCATTACATTAAAGCAAAATGTATTAAATTATCTGAAAAAATGCCTGAGAGAGCAAAATATAGACATCTTTAATTATAAATATACACTCAAAACTGACAATACATTAGAGCAGAGGTGCATTATGTCCATCCCTTAAAGGATGCAATTCAATATATTTCTTAATTTGAATAGAGCTATGACACTAACACCAAGAACAGCAGAAAAAGCCCATTGCTCAATTGGGGCAGACTGTGACAGATATGTTTTGAGATTTGCAAAGTAAATATCAAAAAAACCCTAAACTAAAACAGAGAAAAAAAAGCCCCAGCAATTTTCTGAGAAGGAATAATAACAAGATGAATGAAAACTATACAAGCCATGATGACCAAGTGAAAATATTCTTTTAACAGAGGATTAGTATGCGTGCCTCTTGAACCTCAAAAAAACAAATTAAATTTATATGATGTAATAGGTTAAAATAAATAAAGTGAATGAAAAAATGATGCTTGATCTTTGGTCATTCTGTCCCAAACTGAAAGCCTAACTACTCAGAGGGATTGTTATTCGAACAGGTCACACAAGGAAAAAAAAAAAAAAAAAAAAAAAAAAAGACACCAAAAAAATGCAACAGATTTTAACTGGATGATATTTTCTTCCCTTAAATTTCTTTGCCACCGGTTTTAGAGTTGAATGATCCTAGCTAAAACTAATTCTTGTATTTTGCAATGTAGAAAAAGAGATCATTGTTCCTTTGCAGCTGAATCTGTAACTTGTAAACTAATTGACAGCTACAAGTACACCAGAAGAGGTGTGTTACTATACATGACGTGAGAGAGATCAACACAGAAGGATATGAGTGGAATTTGCCAGTATGGAGCTCAGACAGTTTTAATTGGGGCAGCAATCAGAAGTTGGTGTCCATCCCAAGCAGTTCATTCAGCTACTAAAAGTGCCTCATCATTTGGGCACAAGTTCCTAACAGTCAACCCTTTGTTTCAAAACAACACGCAAAAACCTGTTTTTACAGGAATTCTTGCTACAGCCAGGAACAACAACATTATCAAAGGAAAGTCAAAAAGAAGTGACCTGGCATCACAGTAGAAAGCTGCAACTGGGAATGTCTGAAACTTGAAGTACACTCCTTTCTTCGAAGGGGGGTGGTGGGGGAATGCTTTGGAAAGTGCCACGAGATGGCATGTTTTGAGCAATGAAGGTGTGATAACACTGACTGATCAGGAGCTAACTGTCAAGGAATCAAATTTTTAGAAGCATTCTTTTAACCATGACCCCCTTGAACAAACCTGGAGATATTTTCTAGCCCACACCTTGTAGTGTGCCTTATTCTCTCACCCCAAAACACCGCAAGCTGCATTTGTTTTAAACTGTGACAAATGTGACTGAAACAGAGGCTCAAGAATAGATAACATCAGCTTTTTCCATCTTGGAAAGTTGATGGACCGCTACTTCAAATGGGTTCAACTTATCTGTCAGAACATGATATATATATTTTAATATTTTTGTTAAATTGTAACCTGATATTTTATCACCCCTACCAGCTGGTCAGTCTGTCACAGATTCACACTCTGTGTTAGACTGATAAAGAAGAAAAATGCTAGAATTTATAAAATTAATTGTAACCTCTGCAGCCCAACTGCTGCTGATGTATTGAAAGAGAGTAGAGAGTTGAAGTGCTGAACAGAGGAAAACAGGAAAGATAAAATAAAAATCTGTAAGAGATGAATGCTAGTGAAAAAATTTTCAATGTACATTTCTGAAAGAGATTGCTGTGAAAATTTCCATAAATATAATGCTATCTGTTGACATAAATCAAAGCATAATAATCCCCTATGTTCCTGAAAGGCATCTGTATCTGGATACCTCATACAGCAGGCTGAAAGCAGTTTCACTGCTATTTCTCAATGCCCTGTATTTACGTACTACAGCTTTTTCTTTTTTAAAAATTAGTCCAAAACCTTTAAGTTCCTTGAGCTCATTACACATTAATATCCCAGTTTTAAAAATGTAGAAATTAGGTTCCCATGTGATAAAAGTACCCATGTACATTTTTTAAAAAGCATTAACTCTCCAGCTCTGGGTGGTTAAGTCTGAAGAACTTTGCTTTAGGTGACTCAGTGAACCTCAGACTTCAGGCACACAAGCCCCAGATTCCAATACATTAATATTTACAGTATATTTCAAATTTAGTTGTATTAAACCACTTACAGGTAGTCCTGAATATTACCCATGATATTTGCTTATATTCAGAAATTATCTTGAAGTAATAAATCTATCATAAGGCATGTTGTTAGAAGAGAACTCCTTTATGATACTACTAACAAAATTCTATTGTGACAAGATTCTCCATGTCGTGACTGGGAAGTTTTTATATTTGCTTCCTTCTACCCTGTTACATACCTCCAGTGCTGATTTTTTTGACTAGATTAATCGTGACATGATCTTTTGTAGAAAATGTGGTGCGTCAAAGATATATGTGTATCAAAGATACATGTGATCAAGGTCTGAAGACAGTTTCTAAATATCTCTTCCAAAAGAGATGAACTGCAATGGAGTTTTTTGGGGTTGCTTTTTAAGAACAGATTTATTACTTAAAACAACGTTACAGTTAAATAAAGAAAAAACTTACAAGAAGTAGATTTAAAATCATGTTTTATAATTGTGGACTGAAGGAAATAAAGAAGGTAACTAGATTTGAGAATACCCACAGTCCTTTACTCCTTTCTGACAATAGATCCCCTACACTCTCTGAGACACACATCCTCTGAACATAAGCAGTGATGCAATACATCATCTAAAGGACAGTCCTAGAGTTTCATGCATAGCCTTTGGAATTACACTTTCTAATACTCAACTATTTAGTGGGGTTTTTTTAATTATTATTTTTAAGATAGGGATTTTTAATTTAGATAGCTTTAAAATTCCTATCTGTAATCAAAAGACAAGCACTCCTGTCCATCCCTGTAGAATACCCTCAGAAAGGGTCATCAGCTGAGCTCAACAGCTGCCCCTGAATTTTGAGTGGCATTTTTCAAGCACCATTTTTTGCTGTGTGTCACAATCAGTGGTACAGATGTCAATGGGTGTAATTACTGACAATTCCTGTCTCTGTTCCAGGACACATGTCTGTAAGTGGCTAGTTGCCAATATCACAGCACAGCTGAGGATCCTCTGTTGACACTTATGCTGTGGGACAATCAGCATGCAGTTGTAAGAGGGTGAAGAAATAGCATATGACAAGAACAAGGGAAGGGTTACGACTGTCAATGAAATGCCATACTCCTGGCAGCCTCACAAAACATGTCTTGGATAAAGTGACTTAACCCAGTCACCAACAAGATCTATGTGAAAGGCAGGTAACTACATTCAACCATGTGAAAGTGAGCATCCCACAAGCTCTAGTTGTAAGTGCATGTGGAAATTGTCAATTAAATCTGGGGAAGGCAGCAGGATGCAAAAGTGTTGACAGGGTCAGTCTCTTCACTTCTTTTGTCTCTTTGATAGTTAGCTGCAAAATGTACCCATTAAGGTGAGGTCACCTTGTCAAAGTGATACATTCTTTATTACAAAAAAGTTCATCTAGTGGAAGATTACACAGATGAGGCACCATGATTAGTGGCAGCAAAGAAAAAATGATTTCTATTTATCTACTAGCTTTTAAGATGTAATGGAAACATGCCAAATTCAATGAGATTCTTCTGCCAGGACACCGGACACAAACCTGCAATCCTGATTTAAGGACTGAGTTTTGGATGACAAGCCCAACCAGTGTCGACAGGCAGATAGGAATGGCACTGCAAATCATTTTACTGGATCTCATTTGAAGTGACGGTGAAATTATGGCTAAGAGCATGTGGGGCACAGTGACCCCAATTATTCATTTGCCAGGGCAAAACCACCGTGAGACATAGAGTGCAGATTTTTGGAATACCTAACGATAAATTCACCTCAGGTCACATTAATAGCAGTAAGAGTTTTACCAAGTGCTTCTATGAGAATCCCTAGTTTAATACAGAGCATTCTGAACAATTCTTTCCCTCCTGGATAACGGAACATATATCTCAGGAAGAAATGAAATCAGTTTTAAGAAAAGGCCTTTCAAAGGAGTATATATCTGGAATTCAGAAAGCAATTCTCTACTTCTATGTGTGAAAGTTTAAAAGAAAATGTAAAGATTTTTATGAAGTTTTCTTTGGTTTGTGCTTTCATTTTATCTGTCTTTCCAGTGACTGAATCGCCCTCCTCACACCATTTTATTTGCCAGACTGTTTTGAAAATTTTGATTGTGACATACCATGATTTAACAGATATAAAAACTTTATTCAATACTAGAAATGAAACTGAAGATTTTTTTACATTCCTAAGAGCTTAATTAAAAAAAAAAAAACCACACACACAAAAAAAAAAAAAACAGCCCAAAACTAAACCATTTTACTTATCCTTAGTTTCTAGCCCGAGACAAAAACAGAACTGTTGGATCACAATAAGAAAACTTGCTCTCATATTGTTGGATCACAATAAGAAAACTTGCTCTCATATTAAGCAAATATATTGAGTGAATATTTTTAAAATTGAGCCTCACATAGGCTTACTACTGCTTTTGCTGAAGAGTTTGATTAGCTGTATAATTCCAAGTCTTATTAGAACAACTTTTACTAAGTTTTTATTTAGAAAAACAGATGTTTCAATGACTTTTTGCATTTTTTTCCTTATTCCTAACTCAAAAAAGGCAAAAATTATTTTCCAGGTATAAGATAATGACAAGGGGGGGAAAAGTGAGAAGAGTATTTCAAATTGTCTCCTAAATGAGTTCTCTTTACCATTTGTATTTCTAAGGTTTCAGCTGCACTCAGGGTTTGGTTTTTTTCCCCCAGGTATGCCATTATAAATTCTGTACCTACTTAATAAGTGTTTTTAAAAGCTCAATTAATTAATATAAGAAGCTTGCACTGAAGAAACAGTGAAAGGATACGTGTATCAACACAGAAATCATCTCTAGATGTCCCCAAGTACAGGATTCATAGTTGTGGATATGGAGAACAAAGTAAACTTTGCTGAAACTCTGTTTTTAACTTAGGTGGTAACCCCCGTGATTGACTACAGGTGTGTCACACATTCTTATTTACTAGTCTGATCCCATAACAATATCTCAAAAAAAAAAAAAAATCAGAGAATTATTGCAATGATTACCTGAGCATGCTGTGGTGGCAGCTAGAACCGTTGCTATACAAACATACAGAATGGCCTCAAACCCCTCACCAGCCTACATATATCTACTTCAAGATAGCTTTTTTTTAAAAAAAAAGTCGTCAAAGTTTTAGAATAATCAGCAGAAAATATTGGTGACTCTTTTACATGGAAGCAGAAGGGGAATAGGGAAAATGTTGAGGGAAACAGCTAACAAGTACAGAGAGATAAAAGCATAAGGGGGGGGGACAGCAGTTAAGACTATAAAACACCTCATGTACATTGGAAGAGAGGAAAAAAAAAATCTTCATTTGGTGTTTGGCTGTCAGTGAAAGCATAGAAACTCAGAGAGTTATATAATCTATAATAAGATAGTCCATCTTTTTTTTTTTTTTTTTTTTTTTAATTTCTTTGCTGACAGGTATAGCAGATTCAACTCTTTCCTTACAACAAACCTGGAAGAGTTTTATAGCCATGCTCTACTTTCTTCCTTTTCTCCAGTTAGTGCTGCACCATCATTAAAAATAACTTACTTGTCTAAGCAACATCTGTTCAACTATGAAAGAAGAGAGGCCTGATCACATCGACTGTGAGCCCAAGCAGGCGCAGGATCCCTCTTGACGTCATGGCGCATAAGTGGGCCTCCCCTCTCCCAGTAACCCCAAACTCAAGCCTTCCATTACCTATCGTTACTGCCTAACAATATTAACAGACATTAACATGGAAGAATTTTCTTATTTGCTTTCCTTGGATGTGAAAATAGCATAAGCTAAACACAAACAAACAAACAAAAAACCCCACAGGCCAGTGATCTGTTATTTTATTTAGTACCTATATACATATCTCTCCCCAACAGTCATTTAGAAATCTGACAAAAATTATGAAGTAACAAGTGTCCAGATGCCAAAGTCTTTCCCACATTTGTAAAAGGCTGAAGTTGTTTTTCCACCCCCTCTTTCAACAGGGCAATCAGTCATATTCTGGACTAAACTAATCAAGTATCTGACTTCACCCTTGAAGTTTTAATGCTTTATTATGATGCCAATAAGAGAATTATTCTTCACTTCCAAGGAGAACTGGACTGCATGGCATGCAGTTGATGACAAGAACCACCATACTTGTGTGTTGCATCAGGACATTTCTACATTAAGCAGGACAGAGAAAATGAGTGCTTTTAGAAAAGATGACTACAGGAAATCTCATACTGTGACAAGGAAAGAGGGTATTTACTAATAAAACTTCTTCCTCACTACTAAACGCACATCTCACTAAAATATGTTGCTAGAAAACTTCTTACTAAATGTTTCAGAAACTAGGGTTTTAGATTGGAGTACCATTTCTCAGACTGTATTCCATGGCCCCAGTGGTCAGTAGAACCGGCAAACTGTGAAACAACAGCAAAACATGTGAGTTTCAACAGACACATTCCACATATACTGACAAAACAAACAAAACATGAGAAATAAGACTAATAAGGACAGTTTAACTTAAATGTTGAGTTACAAGTAAAATATATGTATAAAATTTAAAAAAAAAAAAAAAAGGAGGAGCATTATTGAATAAGGTTGATATAATTTTCTCAATTGAATCTTTATGGAAAGTGGAGCAGAACAGACATGTTGTAACTGAGTAAAAGGGAGAAACAACAACATAGCAATAGCGATCAAACGCAATCCTTTGGAAGCACCTGATTTCCAAAGAGTGCTTATTTTGTATGAAATTAATTATCAGCAAGAGGAACTATTGGGAATGTTTTTACAAAGTAGTGTCAGCCTTTGTGTTAGGATTTCTCATTATGTTACATATGTTGCTTCAAACACTTGCAACTGGAAGATGGAGAAATGTATTGCCATAGCCTGGATAAAGGAGTGAACCAATCTATCCCTTTCTTAAATGAAGATCCTCTTCTTGTCTTACACAGCTCAGCAATTATTTGCCTGATTTGCAGATTCAGAAAAAGCTTCAGGACAGCATTTTTCCAGTGAGGAGAATGTGTGCCAAAAATACTCTCACTCTAATCCTACATGAGCTAATTCACAATCTATTAAAGCTTTTCTAATAGGCCCCATTACCGTAATATTTGAACAATATTTGTATTAAGCTAAAACTATAAATTAAAAGAATACCACTCAATTCCCCCCTAGGTAATGATAACATAGTTGAGATTTTTTTTTTTAAATGAAGCTGTCTCAAATGTTTTAATATTGTTAATCCAAAGTGATAACCACATTACAAATCTGGATACATAAAGCATGAGATTTAAAAAATATTTAGCAAGATGTTCCTTACATTTTGGTGTAAGACATTCCACTAATGGCAGTTGAATGTAGTTTAACTAATGAAGTAAAAGGTAGCATTTGTTACTTCTAAGTTCTCACTTATTGTAATCTGTCAGAAATCCCAGGAAGGGAACAGAAAGATTTTTTTATCATAATTTTCATAAAACCCATGCTACACTTCACATGTGAGAGAGTGGCATATACTTTATTATGCCTGATCTGTACAGATATAAAACATTTGTTTCTGACAGAAATAATAATTACTTATCTGAACTGTAATACAGTTAATGAAAACAGCTGGGAATGATGTCAAGGAAAGGGAGAGAAAGAAGAGAGTTGTAGAACACTTCCATCCAAATGTTACACAGAGCAGCTTTAACACAATTTAAACAAGATATGTATAGAACTGCTTAGGTGACCATCATCATGACTAAAGTTTTTCAAGAGAGTCAAAAAAAGGTGATTTTGAAAGGAGAATTAGAAAAATTCTATGTGTTGGTGACAGTTAAACTATACAAGTGTTCCAGACAGGAGCAACATCACTGAAGAAAGATGGAAAGGTACATATGGGACAAGTAGGTGGGGTGAACAGAAAAAAATGTTGGTATTTGAACAAGAAGGAACAATCGCTACATGTGAAATTTGACCTTGGATGCTGAAAATCTCTCTCTAAATATTATTATGTGGAAACTTTAAACTAAATATTACCTTAGAAAGCAACATCTGATTCATACAGTTGAAAGATTCCCAATGAACTTTACTTTTACTACATCAGACATCATTCAGTCTGTGATAATATTTTAGACAAGCAAAGCCATTGTCAATAAATTCTAAGATAATAAAAGTAGCAATTTTTTAAAGCAAGAGGTATTTGTAACCATATATGTACAAATTAACAACTATGCACACAAGATATGCAAGATGAAGCATGTTTTAAAATGGGATCACTGAAAAAAAAAAAAAAATAGAATACTTCTACACACTTGCAGTTGTTTTTCCATCTGATATTATGCCCTTCATGTTGGTGTAAACTAGGTAGCACATAATTACCATGACTGCTAGTTTCTGTTAGAATGTAATCTGTGGAGAGCACTACTTGCAATACTACCTTCACATCTTCAGAGGCCAGTCTGGTAGGAAGAATGTTCTAATTAAGTTCACCATCACTTTGAAAACAAGGGCAAGAGTTGCAAAACAATGATGAAGGCATCAGAAAACGCTCAAGATATGACTGAAAGCTCAAAGCACAATTTCTCCTTACACAAGAGATTTAAGCCAGCAGGCAGTTTGAATACATCTTTTTCTCCTGGAAATAAGAAGTTTCTCCTTAGATACACACATTGAAAAAGAGAATAAATATTATATCTTCAGAAAAGTCAATGGGTATAAGACTTCTACAAGACTTTGCTGCTTTTGGTATTTTATCTATGATTGCTATTTGTACATTAAAGATCAATTATTTCCACACAACTGAAAAGTTTTATGCAACTAACAGATTTCTAGGTATAGATACAGTAATAAAGAAAATTAAGGGAAGACTTCAAGAAATATTTGAGACAATACTCGGCTAACGCACCAACTGGCACAACCACATTCACAGATTCACACATAACAGAGCAACAGTAATTGAAAGCTAAGAGCTCAGCCAAAATGGCTAACTTGAAAATACACATGAGAAAAGTGATCCAAATTGCTAGAGATAAGTACAGTTCCCCAGTAAACCAGAACATGACCCTACAAGGTGTAAAACTATTGCTGAGTGCAACCTGGGCACCATGACCTGGCAAGTCCACTGTCAAGGCTACTTCTGACTTCAGTGGAGGATTCTTCAGGTATGAACACAATTTACAATTTAAAAAATGTTTTAAAACATATAAATTAGGCACAGGCCATACCATGAGCAACATAAATCTGTAGTACTGTGACAAGTACATGTCAAATGCTAACCCTTTTCTATCACAACAGGTCAAGTCATTCACAGCTATATATTTTACAGGATGCCTGTTCGTCATCTGAGAAGTCAAATATCCCCAGTACGATTTTAACTACTGTGTAAAATACAAGCAATATTCCTACCTTACAAGACATCTCATAAATAGAATATTATCCTGTTACAAGTATCACACTTAGGAGCAAAGTTTCCACTGCAGAAAACATCAAGTGCTTTACCCAGGCACCTGAAACAACAAATGATGACCCTTAGGTGAGCTTATGACATAAAAGGTTTGTTGACTTGCCATGTGAACCATGCTGGTTTTAACACGTAACCGTCGCTGTTTGGGGTCAATAACAGAAAAACATGGAAATAAGCCTAGTAAACTTTTTTTTTTGGCAGACTATTTGCACTTGCTCTTCACTTTCCTATACCTATCTTGACTGCTGTGATGAAAAACCAGTACATTGCTGTAAAAACAAATGAGTCAATCATTTACAGATAGCAGATGATTAATATATGTAGAAGATATGCCCACCAGTTGAGGAAATGTACTTTCACACCATTGTTAGAGAGGGCTATACAAACTGTTAATTACCTTACTGTAATAACAGCAATAAATGACAAGAGCAACCTGTTAACAGAATTCATTAAAATTAAAAGCTTAGTACATTTCTTTTGAAGCTTATCTAGTTGTCCTGGTTTCAACCAGGATGGAGTTAACTTTCCCGGGGTTGAGAGGAAGCACAGCTAGAGGGCTGGTCCTGATCAGTCATTGGGGTATTTCATACCACGTGATGTCGTGCCCAGGGATACAGGGGGGGTGGGCTCTCGTGGGCAGGTGTGGGATTTTCGGGTTTGGGCTCAGTGGGTGTTGCTGTGAGGAGCGGTCGCCATGCTCTGTAAGCCACTGCTGCATTTCACTCATTTCTTTTTGGACTCACTACTGTTGTTCTCTTGTTATATTTAATAAATTGTTTCTTTTTATTCAACCTACCGATTCTCTTCTTTTTGTCCCTCCCCCATTTCACTGGGAAGGGGGGAGGTGAACGGCCGGCCACCCCGTGGCGTCTGGCTGCCGGCTGAGTACAAACCTCAACAGTAGTATTAACAATAAAATCAATACACAATTATTCAGATCTAAACCAGACTATATCACCATTGAGACCTTCGATCTTAGCACTTTCCTTCTGCAAAAATTTTATAGTGGTGAAATAGAAGCCAGATATCCAACCACAAATTTTCTGTTATTCAAATGTTATGTCATTAGAGGTTGTTGTGATGTCAGTTCACCTAGCAATTATAACTATGTAAGAAAATAAGCAGTGCAATGGAATGAAATCAGTCACTGGAGGATTGCTTTATATTTTATATTGGTATCAAAAAATATAGACAAGAAAAAAACAGATGCTAAACAAAATAACTAAGAGAAAAAAAATTATAAACACCATTACACAGTGATGTAGACTGTGAATCTGACTTAAAACTGGTAAGAGACTTATTCAATTATCAAACTTCAAAGTGAAGCTAAGAATAGCTGTAGAAAGATAATTACATTCTCATGGTTTAGTGCTGCCATTTGATTATTTGAAATGTCCTTTAGACTTTCAAAACTGATGCAATAGAAGAACAAAAACACTTATCTTGTGTTCAAGTCAAAAGCGCTTTTCAAATATTACATGCTGTATAGTTTAGAATTTATGTAACAGTTAAAGATCTTATTGAGCTGGAAAATAGAGACAGTTTTATTTTTCAATTTGTTCTTCAGTTATTTTCCAGTCCAGTAATATAATCCTACTTTAAAACTTATAGTCAGTAAAATGCAGTTGACTGTTCACAAGTTTCCAGGAGTACAACTTGACAGTCATTTTTGGTAAAATAGTGGACACCTGAAAGAAAGATGATTTGACAATTTTTTAAATGTAAATTGCATAAATTCATATGTATTATTGTAATATTTTCCTATAACTGCTTTTTATGTCACAACCATATTGTTATATATTTACACGTATTTGTGTACTATAAAAAATAATATTGATTTAAGTAGAGAAATAAATAGCATACACAAAAGAAAAAAAAAGTCCACATATTAAAACAACTATCCCCATAAAGAAAAAGGAAATTTATTATTTTCTCCTTTACTTATTGCAAATACGAATAAAACTGATACTACATGTCACTCATATGTAGTTAGCATATGATAAAATTATTAACATATTGTAAATAGTTTTAAATTTTATTTGTCCATTGCATACAATTTTGATAAACTAACAGAAAAATATAACAGCTCCAAGCAGTGCAAGATCAATCTTTGTTGAAATGTTTTGTTTCAAAAGCAGAATGTTGCAGAGATGCATCAATTTTGACATAACTTTGAACATGAAGATGTCTCAGGTCCAAGGTGAACACTCCCTGGTTACTCCTGACTAGAGAGATTGAAATTGAAACCTTGACCTATCAGACTAGGAAAAGATATTTCAGTAACTTCATTTCACAAAAATATAGAAACGTTTTTGTTTCATTCTCACACAGAATGCTTGTGAAAAATGGTTGATGTTCTCTAAACATCAACAGAATCATTTTAACAAGGACATTTACATATTCTTTGTTTTTAACTTTCCAAACAACCATCAAATAGTAGGATGACATTGTTTGTTTGGGTTTATTAAAAGAAAACCATCTGTAGTTATTCTATACAATTACATTATCAGATTAATTTTAAATAATGACTCTCCTTCAAACTGTAGAGACACTCCGTCCTATAACTAGAAGAAATGTCTTCTCACATCAGCTATCCAGGTAATTAAAAAGTCGTAAAAAGGTAAATAAACTTTAAAATTTAGCTACTGTTCTGATACAAGGATCAAAACATTCTCACTTACAGTTTAATCTAATCATGTCAGCTTCCCAGAGACTAAAATGAAGGTTGATACAACATACAAGTTCATGATACACATGGTACCCTGGCACTATAAAAATACTGTTTAAAGTATTCTGGGTCTTTCACTACCTATGTACTCGATTCCTCAGCCATTTCAAGCTTACCCTTGTATATTAAGTTGATCAGCAACAGATTTTTATGTCAATCCTTTAGCATATTCACAACACAGTGAGATATATGGGATCACTGGGATGCTGCTGTTCTCAACAACCGGGGAGCAGCTGGGTGGGATTCTTCATGGAATTTTCATTATTGCAAGGAAAGAAGGCAGAGCCCACATACCCGCAATCAAAGCACAGTACAATCCTGACCGTAAAGACTATCAGCCCACTGTTAGAAGCCAGCCCAGGGAGCCAGTCAGTCTTTCCTGTCAGAAAAATAAAAACCTATTTCTAATACCAGTAAGAAGTTTCTGAAAGAGTCTATTAAGTAACTCAGACCTGAGCTGTGTTGTAAAGCTTCCACAAAACAGCTACTCAGGATAGATGAACCGGAACTTCTATTTATCTTTGTAGTTGACAGTCTTTGCAAGTTTTTAAAGGAGCTTCCAGGAGCAAGAAAACATTAAGAAAATACAGGTTTTAAATACTAAAAAGATGAGGTATATATTGTACATCATCCTAAGCAATCTAGAAGTTATTGTACAACTTAATTTCTTCAGTGAAGACTGGAAACTTTATCAGTTGAAAGGAAAATGCAAAGTCCTAAGCATAGTGTCAGAACACATAGATTCATGAAAAAAAATAATCTGCAAATATTTATGGAGATGAATAACAGGCTACTAGTAGAGACGAACCAAACATTTACACAGAATGGATAGAAGAGTTTGCAATTACTGTCACGTTGCATTTTTTTTTTGTCATGTGCCTTCACTGACTTCTTTTTAGGTCAATCAAACTTCAGGAAGCTTTTGTTACCCTACTTTGACTCAGTTTTAATTTGTTAGCTACATCCTTGAAGATGTATAAGGTTAGTTAGAATGGTGGAAGAAGATATTTTATTGCAAATGTAGTATTTCTGGATCTGAGGCACAGATCTCCTCCTATCCATGATGTAAATATATATAGATACATGTATATTAATTATGTACAAATGCATGCATATATTTGTATATACAAAAATATATATTTAATATATCATTACAGATATACATGTGCATATATCTGCCAAGGAGAAAAATTCACTTGATTCATAGCTAAAATAATTTATTATCAAATCATTTGAGAAGAGATTGTGAGACATGAGGAAACAGCATTAGCAGTTATTCAATAATTACTACAATTAAAGCGATATTATTTGATAAAGCACTGTCCCTTTGAAAGTGGACTTTCAGCACTCTATATGGAAGCTGCCTGTGAGAGACAACTTGTAAAAACAGGTCTTGAAAGAAACAGGCCTGCGAGAACCTGAGAAAAACAGCCTGAGCAAAAGGATGGGGGGAGTGGAGGCCCTCCGAGCTAAGGGATGTCTCAAACACTCACAAGTAATGAAGCTATAGTCATGGGGTGGATAGTGTGTAGGTCTAAGCTGATAAAGTGCCTGAAAAACACACCTGAAGAGCAGAGCCCTGTGGAGATAGCTCTGGTGCACCTGGCCAGATTTCAAGGGCCATCTCTCCAGTGAATGACCTTTGATTTATTATTCACAAAATACATATAAAAGTTAACACCCCTGAATATGCTAATGAAGACTAACAAGATCATGCTAATTACATCATCCCATGAAACACCTTACCCCTCCCCATACATGGGATATGTAGGTATGTACGTCGACCTAGGGGACGGACCCAAGGAAAGTGGATATAAGTCAAAGGGGGGCAAGGTGGTTTGGGGGACCTGGAGAGTGAAGTGAAGTGGACAGATGCCTCCTGGAACCCTTGCTGGTGGGAATGACACAGGAACCCAGACCAGTGATCTCTATTGTATTCTCTCCATCTCCCTCCTTTCCTTTTTCCCCTTCTCCTTCACTACCATTAAAAAATGCAAGGCATACTGTATTGCTTGCCACAACTCGTTATATACCTAGCCAATTATTGTGTATCCAATTAGTACATTGTGGGAAGTTAATAAATGTCTGGACTTTGAGGCTTGTCTCACCATTATCTACTCTGCTGGGGATTTACAAATCTGAGTCACTTGTCTCCCTCGTCTGAGTGAGACGTGACACTGCCATATACTGAATTCGTCTGAAACAAACAGAAACCATTTTAGACCATCACAGTGAAAGCCTAAGGTGATATGTCACATGTTGATCAGGAACCCATCTACACCTCCACCGCTATTGCTTAAATGTCATTCTGTGAATTAGTTGAGACTCACTAACAAGGCTTTTCTTGTTTTCTACCTATATGAAATAATTAAATATGATAGCATTAGCAGCATCAATTAAGGTAAATAAAGTAATAGTCTAATTGAATGCTTGAGGGGGCTAATGGTTTTGCTTTCACTTTATAATGGATGCCCTCTGTATTCATGTGCTATAAAGCCAGACATGGGATCAATAGTTTCTTCTGCTTAGGAAGCCTCCTTGCCTGGAGCATAATAGATATCTAATTTAAGACCCATTGCTCAGGCTTTCTTCTCTTAATCAAGGAATAATACATCATGGGGAAAAAAAAAAAAAAATTACTTTTTTAGAGGAGTAATTTCGCCATCATTGCATTTTAAGAAAGTTTTAAGTAACTTCTTCAGCTTTAATTCCATGGAAGCAGAAGTCCATTTATCTTAGGACACATTCCGATTCTCACTTGGTAAAAGAGAATCTACTGATCTGCTCAGCTACAGAAATCTGTCCGTACTTGGAGCCTTGTGCTCTCAGGGGAGCTCTTTAGGGACTGCAGAAAGCACTACCCTAGCAGAGTTTGCATATTTACAATTAAATCAACTGTGAGGGAAAAAAAAAAAAAAATTAATTTGGATCATGTAATTGTTTTTCTTGGTCAAGTCTAGCTCACTGCAATGGAAAAAGTAATCTTCATTTTGTATTATTGGTAACTGGGATGGTGATGCATATTGAAGGTAACATCATGTTGCAGCACCAAACACAGTAAAATGACAGGCTTCTCAGCATTTTCCATAAACTTGACAGGAGTAATTTCACAGAACAAGGAGACAAGCATATCCCCAAAGATTATCCCAGTCTTTCGGAAAACATTTTTTTTTTTGTTGGGGGTGGGGGGGGCAGACAGGGACGTAAGCACAATGACACTAAGGTGAATAAATTTTGTAGCTATGCAAGAACTTTTAATGTTTCTAACTTTTTCCTTTCAGATGAGAAACAATAATACTTATTTATACTAGGCCACCAACCAGTCCTCTTAAAAACACCATATACTCAACTGGCAGAAACTTTACTGTTGGCAATGTTTGTGGTTCTTAAAAAAAACCCCAAACAACCCACAAAAACCCAGCTTTATGATCAAAACAGGACTAAGACATCAGAAATACATTAAGACTACTCTGTGAACCTTTTTAGGGGCAATAAGATAAATCCACATTTTCAAGTTACAGTAATATCACTTCTCCACATTGCTGTTCATTACCCAGTACAGATAAAATAAATGTTACATAGTTAAGTGTTCCTGGTCAAAGGAGGATATGAAAGCCTAAGAAATATCTGTATTATGCTTATTTTTCCTCTTCTATTTTTTTTTTTTTTGTCTTGCCCATTAAGTTGGGCTTTCATCTGAGCCAAGGTCCTACTAGCTTCAATAAGGGTTTGACCTTAGTAACAAGGGATCAGTAGGACACAGCAAAACCTAAAATACCTACAACTTCTCTACACCCAGGCATCTGACACCCAAACCAGCTCACTGAAAATGGGATTATGTAGACTTGTGCTGATGTCTCTCTGTACTTGATCACATATGTCATGACCAGAAGCTGAAAGATACGGATGTTACTGCTCAAGATACATAATGCAAAAATCAGATTAAAATTAGTTTCAAGCACTATTCATGTCATCATTTGACTTCTCAGTGACTAAAAGCAATACAAGGTGCTCAGCTGAAATTCTAACTACACATGCACTACTTTTCACAAAAGCCTGTCCAGCAAGTCTGAAGCATCAAGATCAAAACCTGTGAACACATTACACAATTAAATCTTTACTTCTTCACTGTCATGAAAGACATTGCACTGCTGCAGGAGAGATGAGTTGCATTAAAATACTGCCAGTACTCAGCTATCTTCTTAAACTGCAGGCCCCATTAAATGTCAGTGTAAACAATTTTGCTGTTTCAGCTGTTTCTTTCTTTTCAAAATACACTGAACCAGTATCTTTTTCAGATGAATGTACCTAGAAAAACCTGCATCAAGACACTAATTTTTCCTTTCTTTTATGAACCAAAATATCTTCTTAAGCTTCTCTTACCAAGAACAATTTTGAAGTCCCTATTTAAGACTTAAACACACTTACTTCAACATCTACACTACCTTCTAGAGCAAATTCAGATCAGACTTCTTTTAAAACAGTTAAATTTGTACCATTTTTCTTCCTACTCTACTTTTTCCATGCCTTAATCTTCACCTTGCCAAAGACGTATGTACAATCTGGAAGTATCTACTGCTTCCCATCTCCTCATTGCAGATAGTATACATATCATCACATTTAAAAATTCTACATCTTGTATGTGCTAGAGGTACATTTCCCATTTAATACTTTTTTGGTTTCTGTTTTTCAGAAAGGCATATGGCATATTACACATTATATGAAAATATGTAGGTGTAGCAATGAAAAGGTACAGCTTTTATTATTATCTTTAAGCAATGAGAGAAATCTTTTACCTGCATTTAAAACTTTTTTGCCCCGGATTCAAAGGTTTGGATCTTTGAAATTAACTATTTCTTGACATGATTGATATAACTTGCGTACCGTTCTGTACTTCTCTGTGTTAATATAGTTCTGCTCTCATAAATATGAGCAAAAAGAGAAAAGATTCTTCAGTTTTTCGTATTACCCTGACTTAACAAAAATAAATACTAAGCCTTAAGTGGAAGAGAAAGCCTGAAAGCTCTAGTAGTGGTAGAAGCATGGAAGAGAGAGGATCTCCTTTAGTCCATGTTTCCTGTTAAGTAACTCATCCCAGCAACTCATACACTGCCCACCCTCCTCTAGATACCGCCTTTTTCTCTATAGCTTCTCCAAAATTAGCTAGTGGAAGTACTGATAAATACTACAAAACAGCCTGGGAGCATGAGGGTCTCTTCCTCCTGAGTCCACCCAGAGCTCAAAGAGTATGTATCATGGACATAAGAGCAAAATCTTGTGTCCTGTGGCCCAATGCTCGATGAGGAGCTTTCTCCTTACAAAAAAGTATAAGAAAGCTGACTTCATTTTATGGCCCACTATAGACTAGAAGTTGTGTTTTAGCATTCACATCAAGGCTGCATATGGATTTTAAATTATTAAATTTTAATATAAACTAAGAAATCCTGCATGTGACCGAAAACCAGTGCTATCTAAAGACATAAAAGACCAAAAAAATGAAGAGAGAAACTACAGGAAGAGAACATATGACTAAAAGTGAGAATTTAAAAAGTATGGGAAAGGGGTAAGAATAACCTCCAAATGGAAACTGAATCAGATCTGGGATCTGAATTTAAACAAGCCTCAGATGATGATTATAGGGTGATCTGCAGCTCACTACTGACATGGTAGCAGGATGCACCAGACCCAGAGCAAAGCTTAAGGGGCACGTCTGGGAATTGAAAACATGCAGTCAGGACATTAACTTTAGAAAAGCACACAGAGATCAGACAGAATTAATCTCTAGATGAACCATTACAATTGACAGAAGCCAAGACAAGAGTTATCTTGGGCACCACAGTGCATATCTGTGGACAAAAAAAAGTACTTCAGCTTAAACTGAGTCGTGATCAAAGTAATGGGCAACACAGTCACCAGAGACAAATGGATTCCATGCTAAGCTTATTATCTGTTAGAGAAACATAGCAGCTGCAGAATAACATTCAGAGCTTAAAACCATACACCACAGAAAGCCTCAAAATTTTAAAACATATTGATTGATCTCAAATATTACATGAGTGACAGCAGAATTTCATAGAGGGTCAGCTTGTACAGAAGATAGCCACAATAACATTTCAACTCTGAAATCAATGCAGCTCTCAGACCCAAAATACATTAGGATACTGAATGCATCACAGAAAAATGTAACTACTTCAATATCATTTAGAGCTCACATTTTCAAGAAGGACAATAGATATTTGATATTGATTGCTGGAAAACAGGTTGTCAAGAAAGAATCCACACAAGTAACAAAGAAAAACCTTCAGGGTACGGTATGACTCTTTTTAAAAATTAGTCAAGAAGAAAGTGATACTGGCCTTAGCTACATTTAACTGAAAAGATACTTAAGTATTAACAGAGAGAGTAACCAGTCTAAATGCTTGGTCATGAGGCCTCAAAATACTAAGCAAATAATAGAAAAAATATTATTTTTATTTAGTATTGAAATTAGAGTGTAACACTAACGAAGAACAGCTTTTTAGAACTGCTGATCCTGCATGTAACGGAAAAATCAGAGCAGTCATGTTCACAGTAGTTGAAAGTGATGGTGAAGGTATGAAATTTGTTAAAGACAAAAAAAACATAAGACAAATACAGTGTGCTTTAAGATACTGTCCATTCCTCTGAGTGACAATATTGTGATCTCTAAGGTGAGTTACTTATTACAAATATCTGTGGTATCCAGAGGGGATCGTTCACACTCCAGTGAGGTATAAGCATATGGAGGAGCAGAAAACACTTCCTCCTGTTTCCAGTTGGGAGGCTCGAAGGCATGGGCCCGCAGACAAGTGGTGAACAGTCACAGCTGCATAAAACAAATGAGTCCCAGAGCATATGACTCCAAGCGGAAAGAGATGCAATACCTCCAAGCAACCACTGATAATGCAAGGGAGTCTGAACTGTCTGAGGGATGGAATGCTGTCAGCAAGCTCAGGTAGTGGTTATAAATATTCTAAATTGTGTTATATAATGTCATTTATTCACTGTTGTTATGTCAGAGTTTGCCTGGAAAACTGTACATTTGAGACTAACTTTATACGGTTCAGAGACAGTTGGAACAACACTGAATTAAGCAGATCTCCCAAGTACCTGGTCCCAGAGTGATTCCTGAAGATTCTTCCACCATATTTTCCGGGTATGCAATGCAATATACATTTGAAATATATATTATTAAAGCAGCCCCTTCAAATGACTCCCTTTCCTACTCTGAGCTGAAGAGTCTGCTTATCAATCGTTCTCTCAAGGAATTCCCATGACCATTCTACCACTACCTTGGTCTAAAAAGGCTTCACACCTCACAGTTGCATTAAACCAAGAGATTTAGCTAGCAACTTCAATTACAGGAAATGCAAATAAATAACTCCTAACACAGTAAGAAAAAAATTAATCCAGAAATTTAACTGTGAAGATTTTTCCACGTATAAAAATTCTGCTTGTATTTCATAACCTAGAGGTTCTGTTTCTGAGAGAAAGAATGGTTAAAAAAAGCTTAAATGTCAATACCCAGCAGGTTGGCAACACTTTTCCAAATATAAATGTGTATTATATACATTTCTAGTATAAACATGTGGCAATCCCAGGGAAATGCATACTGCTTGTACTGTTGATTTTTGGGGTATATAAATACATATTTCTTACAAACTTTAAGATTGATTTGCATTGAAATGTAACTGTGTAACAGAGTATAAAATGCAATGTTACTTCAAGAAACGTCCTGGTTAGTTGCTGCATTTGGGTTTTTTTAATTTTTTAGTATTTTTTTAATTCCAAATTAATCAAAGCAAACCTTTGGCACTTCTTTCACAACCAAATATTTGTACAGATTTAGAGCTCCTCTGTGAGGTTTGGACTCCTTAAGCTCTGTACAATCTTTAGACAGACATTATTTATGGATGATCCAAGAACTCATTTGAAAGTGCTTCTCTGACACTGGCAAACAAGGTGCCTGTTACTGGGAGAGAAGTGCAGACCTTCACACAGGAGGACAAAGAACTGAGATGAAAAAAACCTGGCCTTATGAGCTGTTACTACATTTCTGCTTTGCACATTCTGAGAATGGATACTTGCAACACGACATTCAAATTTAAAGAATACTAATGCATTTGTGTTAGTGCAGTGAACACTCCAGAATTAAAATGAGGGAAAAGAGGTACAGGCAGAACTATTTTACTGCCATTTAGCTCTTACCATAGGTGCCCAAATTCCAGTTCAAAAACTAGACCTTCAAAGCTAGTCTCTCCCCTGCTACTTTCTGAAGTTCTTCAGCACATGTTTTTCAGTAAGTTCCCAAGGCTTACTACAACCTACTCTGATTTCTGCAGTCATGCTCTAAACCCAGGGCTATCTTCCTTTTTTACTCCTTTTCCACCTGTCCTTGGCCTCCAGACATATGTTCCTATTAAGCTACTACAAATCCAAGTGGAGGGTTGTTTGGGGTTTTTTTCTGCCATCAGAGCCTCCATTCTTATCTACACCCAGTACAACAGTATACAGGCAAACCCATCCATTCATAAAGTGTACATTTGTATTTCTCCTCTTTGAGGAAATATCAGTTTGCCTCTCACTCTCTGCAGACACAGTATGAAAGGGAGGCTGGGCTTGCTTTTGCTCTCATTTAACACCTATTTAGCCAGATACAATTTGACATTGACTGTGTCAGATAAGGGAGTAAGTATTCCAGACTGCCAAAACGAGCAGGTAGGATGCTCAGTGGGAAGCAGACAGAGGTGAGTTCTTGGTGTACCCATGTCATGACCAGGACTCAAAGCCCAGAGAATCACAAGAGTTCTGTGATCACCTCGGGTAAAATTAAGGTGAAGCGACACCAAACGACCGGTTAAAATGTTTTACTTGTGGTAGAGAACAATTTAAACTTGGAAAAGGATAATAAGCAATGTGGACTCGTATAAATCTATAAGAAAGAAAAGAAAGTAAAGGAAAAAAAAAAAAAGGAAGGAGAGAGTCAAAGAAATTTTAGACTAGATATTAGGAAGTATCTCTTTACAGAACGTGTTGTTAGGCGTTGGAATGGGCTGCCCAGGGAGGTGGTGGAGTCCCCATCCCTGGAGGTGTTTATAGAGTCGGGTTGACATAGTGCTGAGGGATCTGGTGTATCTGGGAACTGCCAGTGTTAGGTTAACGGTTGGACTGGATGATCTTCAAGGTCTTTTCCAACCTCGTTGATTCTGTGATTCTGTGAAATCCAGTTCACCACCCCTGGATCCAGCGTTGTCACAGGTCCGGTGATCCTGGGTGGTGGGTGCAAACACAGCAAAGTTTCTGTTGTCCGTTTAAGTTCATTGTATTAGGTGATTAGCACACTAGATGAGGAGGGGCAGGTATTCCACAAATTCATTTCCATGAGAGGTGAGGAAAAAGGTGGAGCATGGGTTCCAGTTGAGTCGGTGGGCATTGCCCAGCTTTGGTTTTTCCTCTGTTCCCAGAGATCTTATCAGTCATCCCAGAAATGATCACCTCTTATCAGTTCTTGTTACTACTTCACTGGCGATCATTAGCAAGTCATTAGGCAAGGCAAGCATGGTGTCTGGCTTGCACAATAGAGCCACAAATAGCTACCAGATGAAGCCAGTGATAAACATTTGGTTTCCCCTTAGTTCAAGTCTGCCCCTTTGAGGCTTGTCTTAGGAGTCTGACAACGCAACTGCAAAGGAGTAGGGGGTGCATCCTTCAATACACTCCTACTTGCTTGGGTGACATTCCTTAGACTAATCCAAAGGCCGCAGCTTGTCCTTGAGGTTTTCTGTGTCGATGAATGTTTGAGGCATTTCTTCCTTCAGGTCCTTACAGACCAAATGAAGTGTCTGACCAGGAAAACCCAGGACAGCTGTGGCCCGGGGCAATTCTCCCCTTCAGCCCTTCTTTCACTAAATGTTGGTATGAATAGATAGATGCTTTTAAACCAAAGTTAATTACCACTGAATATACGGAGGAAAAGTTCATGTACCGATATGAAATATTTTTTCAGGAGCAGGGTAAAAGGAACAACAGGAATCAAACTGCTCACTTATCCTCTCCAAAGGTACCAAAGACAACTAATAATAAAGTGAAAAATAATTATTAATTTTTAAAAGGATGCTTAAGGCTTTGCATGAAATATTCACAAAGATTGTTATTTTTTTTAAAGTGACAAACTTAAATGACAGGGAAAATAGAAACATCTGAAGAAGAAAAAATATCATACTTTATTTAATCACTTAGATTTTACTCACACGAGTCCTACTCAGTATTTTCTCTTCTGTGAGTTTCATCACAAATTTTATTAGCTTAACTAGATCAAAAGGATGGTTTGAGACATTGGCATAAAATCTGAAGTATGCTGTCAAAATTGAAACCGTTTCTTAAAAGCCATACATTTTGCTACCACTGGAGGTGTATTAACACCAGGCTAGCTTTTCTGACTAGAGGTTTTTCTGACCAACAGTCACTCTGGAGCCTAGGGGGACTGACCTCTATTTTCTGACTGTATGAAGGCCTAAATGTAAAGCAGAAACTTAACTGAACAGTAATTGAGCACAGGAATAACACTGACAAGGACTTAAAACCACTGCACAGACCTTAAAAATCACAAGGTTCTAAAATAAGTGTGGATTTATTCACTTCCAGCTGGATGCACATTTGTGGGGGCTTAGGTTTTTGTTTGGATTTGCTGGGGTTTTTTAAAAATCTGTTGAAGAGGCCCACCCTATGGCAAACTTCTTGCACATGTCCATGAGAATTGAAATGGGGTTTGCTACTGGAAGCTACACATTCTCTTGGTCTTCAGCTCCTAAAGCTAGGACTTAAAACAGAGTCAAAGCATCTTAAGAATTTTTTTTAAAAAATAAAAATCATAAGTTCTGAAGATATGCATAAGGACATGAGTATTGTCATACATAATTGAGTTTCTTTTCCAATGGCTTTTGGAGAACAATCCCAGATCATGAGTTCTTACAGGTTCAAACCATTGTCTCCTAGAGCTTTATTTTCCAATAACGTTACCCTGTCTCTGTGCTGGATGTTCATCTATTAATACAACAAGTGTTCATTATGTCACACAGTTTCTTGAGCTGTGCTGTTCATTTTAAGTGTAAAATCCAAACCTCAGCTTTACAAGATATAACAGTATTAAAGGCAGAAGAGACATTTCTCAACAGCGATCAACATGAGAGGTATCTGGCCACCTGCTACAGTTTGTAAATCAGACCAGGAAATAGTTGTAATTGAAAGTAATCAGTGGATTGCAGAATATTTTTTCAATCCTTCTAAAAATAAGTATTAAATTGGAAAACTTGTCCTGTTTCCCATTACCTTGTCTCAACTGAAAGTTTCTTGCTATTTTTTTGTGTTGTAGTAGATAACAGGAAGGACTATCTAGCACTGATTTTATTTTAATGCACTTTTTCATCGTCTTCTTACTTTCCAGAACATTTTTCTTTGGGTCAGGAGTACATCATATCTGATTCCTGAAAGAGTCTGCAGTTTCTACTCAGATTTTGTCTTTATGCCTGCCTTGTACTCATCTAACACACAGAAAACTAGGATGGACGTGTTACTGAATGAAGTACTGGATTTAGATGATTTTTTTTTTTTTTATATCGAGTTCAAGCTTTGACTCAGCTTCAGGCTTCCTCAAACCAGGAGTATGGTGCATCAGAGCTCTTTGCCTGCACAGCAGAGGCTGGGACTCTGACCTCATACTGATATTGCATGAGAGCACTAAATTACCCAAGTGGCTATGAAATTATGTGCAACAAGAAAACCCTCAGCAGCTTCCTGGGAACAACACCCCAACTGGTAAGAATATAGTTTCTAAAACACTTCAAAACTAGATCTGTAACATCAGATTTATGGAGAAAGAGCACAGGAAATCCAGATATAAGATCCTGTTCTACTTTTCTTCACTACAGGCTATAAAAACTTATTTTTACTCATTTGGCTTTCCATGGTTTGGGTTCTTTTAAGATTATTTGATTAATAAGGTTTAGTTTGGGTTTTTATTTTTTTCCCAATCAGAATGGGAAAATGTTTGAAAAGCTGATGTTTATCAGAATAGGCAGTATTTCCTAGCCCTGTAGAGCATAGCCGTTTGTTTTGAAGAACTTATTTTCAATCTTTTGAAGCAATTTATTTGTACTGGTTCAATACAGTTGTCTCGAATGCTGGTGAAAATTTTTAATCCCCCTAGCACAGCTTTGTAGGAAAATGCTCTGTTCTTCCACAGCACTGTGCTGTGGTAGCCCAGCATACCCTATATAATTAGTTGAGGTCTTTCAACAACATTACTTTTTCATTTATTTCAGTGTAAAACTCTGAAAAAGACTTTATATAATTGTACCCATTTTCTGAAGGTTCTATTTTCTGACAATTTCTGCAAGCCATTTATACATCTTTTTGGTTTTGATCCAGAGGGAAATCAGGTAATACAGTTACACACAGTTCTCAGTCAGGTATAAACTTCAAGGTCAAAATTGTACAGATTTATTGCATGTCACCTTTCTGCCACCATTTTCACCCTTCTGTTGTGAAAGATAAGGGATTCTTTTCCCACTTGTTAACTGTATTTTTATTTGTTCTGGCTATTTTCCTTAATGGCATATTGATTTGAAACAAGAAATTGAGATTTTGCCTTATTTAAAGTTTCTGATCAGAAGACTGTCCTCCTTTGTAGTCTGACTTCTCTGTATAAGTAGTAGTTTGCACAAAGCTAGTGATTTCTTCCTTAACCTTCAAGTGGGTAGAAAATAAGAAAAGGCAGCTCCTCCACTGTAGTATACTTGCACATTATTTTGCTTTTATATTAGAGAAAATACTGGAGTTTTATGAGTATAACCTGCAGCTCAGATAACCTATAATTCTGTGCAAGCTCTTGGAAATTAAAGCCCTCAAGTATGTGGAGGTACATCCCCAACTATTGCAGACAAAAAGAGAGGAAAAAGGAGAATTAGCTAAAAGAAGCAGCTAATATAGTAAGCTATGGAGGATCTGTGAAAACAAAATATTGTGGAAGAAAATATGAAAGATCAATCAGAGGACATATTAGGCATTAAGGTGACTTAAATTAACCCTTCATATATTTGATCTATTAACAACACTTACTACAGCTGAACTGCACTTCCTGGTCCACAGGTGATATACACAATACATAATATACAATATATTGTATATAATATAAAATATTAGGTCACAAAAATACATGGGAAAGGTCTGTACTGGTTTATCGTTCCCATCCACCAATCCGGCCTAGCAGAGTAGCTCTGATCTGCTACTGGAGTACACCAGAAAGCCTCAGTTATAGCTTACAACAGATGTGTAGTGCAGTCCTGTCTTTTCTGAGGGTTTGTTGTTAGGTTCGTTTTGGTTGGGTTTTTTTCTCCACTCAAATCTAAAATCAGTGCAGTTTAAAGATTTCTAATTTCACAAGGATATAAACAAATTGCCATAACCATGCTGTGAGAATGCTAAGAAGTTAGTGTCGCAGATGGAATAATGCAATTAACTCATAAGAAAGAAGCAGCAATATGTTTATTGATATAAAACAGTGATTTCACAAAGTTTGATAGTAAATGAAATAGTGTTTTAACAAGATTTGATGGCAAAATTCGCTTGATATTTACTGCAAAGATAATGGGCTCAGACAACACTGTCAGGGAGACACTCCCATTGAGTCATGAGGTTCTGAATGGACCCCCTTGTTTTCTAAACTTTTCAGAGAGGAGCCTAGGTGTGGCTGGATCTAATCCTAGTCCCAGACTTGGTCAATGGTTTATGTCTAAAGGATTATATGTGTGCAATCAATACTTTATACCACTTAACTAAGATTTCAAAGTTTTAGCACGCTATTAATCACTTACTAAGAATCTGTTGCAGCAAGGAATCTCTCAACCCCAAGGAGTGACCTACTCAAGGGGATATCCTGGTGCCTGCTGCTGTGAAGGAGATCTCAACAGGCCATGAGCTGTTTACTATTTATGGAATAAGATAACCAACTCATAGTCATATTTACATACCAGCTACAGAAGTTAGTTTCTTCCAAACTTGGCTTGAGTCAGACATTGACCAGCACCATGTTTAGGTGGGTGTGTTGTTCTAATTAGCCCTTGGCTATTGTATCAATACCCATTTCCCTCAAATCCACTTTGAGTAGGATGCAGCCATCACAACCAGAGGCATCCATTATGCTAACCACTGGCGGTTATCACTTGAAGAGGGTTACACGCAATACAGGTCAGGTTGAGGAGTAGGGAGGGAGCACACCACCACACTTGGGTAACAGTTTTAGATAGGTTGAAGATTTGAAGGAAGCATACCTGCAACAAAGAAATTTCAGAAGTTTGACACTGGAAGGGATCACCCAAGAGGTCAGTCGAGTCTCTGTTAGGAGCCTCACACACAGGCAAATATCTGATCTTGCTGAACACTGTATGTTGTGGGACGTTGGGGGAAATTAATAGGTTTCTTCTGAAGTCTTGTTGAACTTCACATGGCATAATTCTTATTCTGAAATTTATTTGAATCTCAAACTTGCAATTTCAGCTGCAGTGACTTCCACCCATCAAATCTTCCCTTTTCTACACACAAACTTAGCAGCTGGAGAGAGCACACCTGGGAGACCTACAGCAGCAATAGCTCCCGTGAATCACTCTCCTGGTTCTGTGCTCCTGCCGTACCCTGAACTGCCAGCACTGTAATCAAACTTCATGGCAGCTTTCTTCAGGACTACATCATTCCTTAGAACTCCTTCTTAAATTTATTCTTTGTTGTGATGCTGCCTGCCAGCTCCCTAAAATAGTTAGATGACATGCAGAGCTCATTTCCCAACCTGCTAATCAATAGTATTTTATTCCTTGTGCCTCCTTTTTTATGTACACTGTAGTACCTTCAGTGTAGAAACAAATTTTTGTTCTCTGTATAGAACACCAGATACTTCAAGAAAGGTACAGATTTTTCCTTGAAAACAGTTTTTACGTTTGTGAGATGTTTGCTAACTTTTCATTACCTCTGTTACAAAATAACTACAGTAAGCAATATGAAGACATACTAATCTAAAAAAAAAAAAAATCTGAAAGTGAAGGTTCCATTGTAAAAAGATAAATAACTAGAGTTTGTGATCATATGAATCTTACTATTTAGAGCACTAAATAATGTTTTTTATTGGAAAAGAGTTTGCACTTGAATACCTTGACTAGTCACTAAAAGACTCCACCTGAATGTGACATGAAGTGTAACTAACTCTCTACCAAATGAAGTCAGTGAAAAATGCTTTAAGACTCATAAACAGGACTGCGAATTACACATAGTACAAGAGACACCCAGCATGGGAAGGCAAGACCTGAGTTCAGCCAAGCCAGCACAAGGAACAGCACACGCACACAATCCGTGCAGCTAGCGTAAACCAGACTTATGTGCTAACTGCTGGAGAAGCAAGCACCGAAGGCTTGCAAATGTAAAGAGAACATTCACAGCAAAATAAAGACACTTGCCGTGAAATCCAGGGATCTGCCACTACTTCAGAAAAACAAAACAAAACAAAACAAAACAAAACAAAACAAAACCAACAACCAAACAACATGATGCATCTTTGTCCTTATGACACCAGGACTGTTTGTGAAGATTGTCACCATGACAGTCACAGCTCTGCAAAACCATCTCCCAAGCAGTCAAACACTGTGAACAGTACAGTGACATCACCTCAAAACTCCCAGGAGAACCAACAAAAGAATGAGGAGCGATGGAACCAGAGAGAGCAGTGATTTAGAGCCCTGTCGTGATCAAAACTACACTAATCATCTTATTGCTGCCTGACAACAGTGACGCTGAAGTCTCAGGGGAATGTGCCGCTATGTACTAAATAGTCTAGTCACTTAGCACCCACACATCGCACTGTATACACTCAGAGATTACTAGAGCATTGTTATTCTGTATGCCACTCTAACATTTTTTAAATGTTGAGATGTTAACGTTTTGCTGTTGTTTGGCCTTGGGAAGAAGAGGCAGGGAACCGTGTCTTTAGGGAACTTCCCAGTGAAAAACAGCATTGTATTGTGTAGGAATTCATATCATGTAATGCTTAGCATTTAAACCCAAGGCACAAAGTCATTGTAGTTCAGAGGAAAAAAAAAAAAAAAAAAAAAAAGCTGTGGACTAAGGCTGAACAAGAGAAAACTTATTTTCCGGATTACAGAAATAAAGAAACTCGATGCAGCAGTTCTCATGGGCCATATGAATGACAGCAGCAAAGCTGGCATTCCTATTTAAATATACCCCTAACCTAGACAAGGTAAAGAAGTGACAGCCTAGGCATGGAGACATGTACTTAGCCATCACTCAAAACGGCACCTTAAGATGCTAGCAAGCAAACAATTATGTTGGCATGCACATTTTCATGGGCGGCTTGAAAATTTGCAGAAATTAAGCAGCCTAAATCCATATACTCTTGGCAAATAAAACTCAAGTTTTTTCTGTGGTGCATTAGTTTTAAGCAAGGAAATAAAATATGAAGTCAGTGTCACAGATGAAAGTATTAACACAGTAATGATTTAACAGGAAATCTAGATTTATTGATAACTAACAGCACTTGATCATTACAAAATAATTCAGAAAATGTTATAAAAATAGAGACATATACAGATTCTAAGATGACAAGAGTCACACTAACTTACTTGACGATATCTTAAATCTCTATATATGTATATGCGCATACACAAACACAAAATGTACAAACACACACACAGACAAAAGTATTCGGATCCAGTAGAATGAAATATGTCCCCACACACACTGGTAAGCAGAGAACAAGTGGGTGAAAGAGAAGCTAGCTCAGAGTAAAATTTCCATTCTCTTGAGTTTAGAGTAATACTCACAGTGCTTTGTCATTCCTCAATGGGCGATGAGACTCGAGCGGGTTGGCTTCGCCCTGGTCTTCTGTCAGCTCTGACAGCAGACGACACCTTAAAGGTTTTGATACCTGAGAGGGATTCCAGCTCAGGGGAGATGCTGATCACAAGCCCGCTGCAACCCTGGAAAGTTCAAAGTGTCTCTCGTGGTGACAGTTTAAAGGGTCCAAGATAACTGACTTGTCAGATACCTTTTGCTCATGCCCAGCTCGATGTCTTCCAGCAGTTGCACAAGAATTGGATGAGTGTGCAACTCTGTTGTTGTTCCCATTTGACCACATCCCAGGCACAGGTGTGCCAGGTCGTTAGGAGATGATGGGCTGTTATAACCTTTTCCCAGCAATTGGGAGGGCAGGAGCCAGGATAGTTAAAGGGGCACCGCTGTTAGCAGTCCTTATCTCCACAGATTGGTGTATAGCTCGGGGAAGGTGGGTGAAATCACACCTAGCACCAAGCAGCGCAGCAAGGAGGGGTAAGAATTGCACCACCACAATCAGTGCAACATGATGCAAGTGTTGCAACAACATGATGCAACATCACACAAGTGTTGGCCTGATAAAATTTGGGCCCTTGAAATAGGTTCAGTTAAAATTATTGTATGGAACAGGTAAAGTGTTCAAATTTCAGTTACAGTTACTTGGTTTTGTTTTTTTTTTTTATATTGTGATAGAAAAATAGTCTGTTGTACATTAAACATTTCTTTTCTTGTATTGAAACAAGAAAACATGTAACTGAAATACATTTTCTTAACTCATTACTTATTTATGTTTTTATTGATTACAGTTGCAATATTTATGACAATATTCTTATTAGTTCAATATTCTGTGTCTCCAAACTACCTTTTGTGTCCTCCCCTCACTAATCTTAGTTCTTGCATATTGTCTCAGATTCATACTGTAAAGAGAGATGTTTCAAGAAGCATGCTCTAGATTTTCAGTGGAGAAAAAAAAATCACCTTCAGTAGCCAGTTATCAGAAATTGGAATGAAAGACTGAAAGTACCAGGGAAAGAACAGTGACAGAAGAAAAACTCCTTGCAGTATAATTTAAAAATATTAATATAGTTGAAAAGAAAAGCTAATCAAGATAAAACACTGTAAAGGAGAAAAAGTAAGAGTATTCAGAGAGCAAAGAGCCACGAGGTATTTGAAAAAAAAATCAGGAAAGAAAAATGACAACTTTAATCTCATTTTTTTCTCCTATTCAACACTAACCCCAATTGCCTGTAGAAGTCACTGTAGGACTACTCCATCAGACAGCTACTTTGTCATTTGGAGTCAAAAAAGGGTCAAACAGTACATTTTAGTTCCTTACAAGACTGTGGGGGAAAGAAGAAAAAAAAAAAAAGGTTTTTTGTCAAAGTATGGGAGGACATCAGAGATGGCCCCTGGAGCTACTCAGCAGGGAGTGATGCTAAATATTTAATGAACTTGGAAGAGAGAGCAGGCAGAGAATAGGAGGGGCTGCTACATACAGCCAGCAAACTTCAGCACAGGAAATAGGACATGGTTTTTGTCAAATTAAGTTGCCAAATGGAGAACGTTTTACACATATAAGTTGGGTTTTAGTCAGCAGCTGACAGAGAAAACAGACTTGCATAACAGGATGCAGGACCATTTCTACTGCATCAGACAGAGGTGGTCCTCCCCATAGTTCCTTTCCTCCTCCCAATCTCTGCCCCAGCGCCTCCGTCTCCCTTCACCCATTGCTGTGTGTGTGCATGCACATTTCTGTGCCAGACTGTGGCTGTTAAGGTGAAGCGACCTACCCTGGGGACCAGGAAATGCTCTCAGTCCCCACATGAGATTCCACACTGCTCATCACCCCCACTGCAGTGGGCAACACCAAAGGCTCTTGCCTTCCACCACAGCCCAGATGCCTGAGACACTTTAGTGGAGGAGGTGGGAGACACGGTGCATCCCTTGCAGCGACCCACAAACGCAGTGTGACCAGCGGGGGCTGGAGTAGCTGACACACAACCAACCTTCATTCCTAATCTGAAACTATAGTGTATAGTGTCATTCAACAAGAAGAAAATTTAATTAGATCTATATCCCACATTAAAATGATTAATGCTTCTTTTGTGGTTTAAGGAGTTATTTATTAACTGACTATAACTTATACAGGGCTTTATGCTCGTTTTGTTTTAGTTTACTTGATATGACTGATGATAAGCCTTTATTTCTGAATTTGCTCCATTGATCTCCTTTAATCTGCTGAGCTCAGAATCATATTCTACCTGCTTTAGTATATCTAAATTATTTCAGGTTTAATTTGTTTTCAGAGGCTTCTTGTTAACTTATGACAAAACTCAAGATAAAAGGTCTGCCCCCTGGATTTTTGAACAGCAACAAAAATATTTGATAGATATTCTTTGGAAAAGTCGTGTTTCACCAGTGTCACGTCCATTTATTTCTGTACAAAATACTGTCATTAGCGTAAGTAAGAATTTAACAAGTAAAACCCTGCCAGGAGAAGGCATTCAGATCTTCCGTAATTCACCAAGAAGCAGAACATGAAGAGATGTGTTTGAACTACTTATTTCCACCAGGGTAGTTTCTGAATAAAAATCCCATGCAAGACCCCAAGTAAATGTTTGAGATGCAAATGGCATATGAACTGAATTTCCAGTATGAATTTAGATTTGAAAGTGGCTGCTGACTTGAGCTGAAATTTGTGCAAACAGAAATTAATTTTAGAACTCATTAGAGCATTATCTCATTCTATCTGCAAACTTAACATACAACATCCAATTGGCCTTGCATTATAAAGCTTGCCAGGAGAATAACCCTTTTTTTGGTGTTTGTATAGCATTTTTTTCAATGAGAGTCCTGATACATTAATATAAATAATAAATACAGTTTTGATGAGTGGCATGTAGCCAATATACCTTTCCTACAGAGTTAAAAAAATCCATGGGATTCAAAAGTGAGTCAATCACAAGGAGAGAGTATTGAGATTACTTCTTTTCAGAGAAGGTAAACCTGACTTGAATGGCAAATGTCACCTCTGGGTTTCATTTTCTGTTTTAAATAATCTTCTCAATAAAGTTGCTTTGTTTCTGCAGCAGTAAAATATTTTCTTATACACAAGTGGGAGTTATTTTTATTTCTACCTCTGCTGAGTTCAACTGAAGGCAGAAATTAAGAATTCGGTCTGTAAACTGTAAACTATCAAATGCATGTTGATAATAACTATTGATAAATTAAAGTAAAATGAGAAGTAACACTAGTATAAAATCCAACTCCATGCACGCTTCTTCATTAAATTCGTTCTTCATTCACTCCATGAATACTTCTTCATTGTAGGAGGCTTGACTATACGCATCCTTTTCCTACATTGAACTTATCATTCTTAAGTTGTGAGCTTCATGTCATCTGTGATGCATCTTGTAATTCAAAACTTTAATTTGATAATCATTTCTGTCTCCACTATTAACACTAATGAAGTCAGCTCATTAATTTTTCAACAGGTACTACTTATTTTAGCAAGCTAAAGAATAGTAACAACAGGGAATTCTTTATCCAGGTTTGAAGAAATTCACACTCTGAAAGGCAATGTGTATGCACTAGATTCAGTCCAAAGCCCAAGAACACTGTTAGATTTTGTCTCACAAAAATGTTACGAATAAAGCAATAGATGCTGCACAGAAATTACTTTAAAATATCATTTAGCCCTGTGGCCACTTCCATCAAAGTGGCATGCAGCATCCATAGGTGCAGTACAGAGGTTTGAAAGCCCTGTTATAAACTCATCTGACCAAGATCTCACTGGATTGCCTGTGGCAATAAGGATATCGGGTGGTAAAGAAAGAGTACTTTCTCCTTACTTTCACAGAAGCTGTTGCTGTTATTTTTTCCCCCGACACTTTCTCTGTGGACTCTTACAACATCTTGTTTGTCAAGAGCGTTTCTGAAAAGCTGGCTGGGACAGTGATTAACAATCCCTGATGTGTTTCTTAATTGGAGCATATGCAACATTCTGTTACTCATCCCATGCCTATTTCCAAAGGCAATTGATACCCATTTCCAACAAGAATAGCAAGATCTACAGCCACACTGGGAGCACTTGATCTCTGGCTGCATCTCAAGCTCGGTCTGTGTTCACAGGTGTATATGGACAGGCATGAGCAAGACCTGGTCTCATTTCAAGCTCACTGAAAGCTGAATAACTGCAGTCAATATTACAGTAAGAACATGCTAACACACCATGCTCATACCAGCTTGCCATTTAGACTCGGCACTGCTCTAACAGTAGTTTTGACATTACCAAGCAGCCTGTAGCACAAGCAAGCTTATATTGAGCAGCGAGAGACTGCCTAGATACTGTTCCCCTCTCAGAGAAACCTGGGTGCAGATAGCAGGGTGCAGTACACACACAGAGCTTGCTTAAGCAGCTCTGAGCTGAGCATAGAGAGCAGACACTCCTCAGTGGGCTAGTTTCACGTGCAGCTTGAAACAAGGTACAGTTCTCACCTTCAGGTTTCCTTTGGGGAAAAAGTGTGGTAGTTGGGACATGAAAGAGGGTAGACTTAGATCAGATACAAGGAAGAAATTATTCATGGTAAGGGTGGTGAGACACTGGCACAGGTTGCCCAGAGCAGCTGTGGCTGCCCCCTCCCTGGCAGTGTTCCAGGCCGGGTTGGACAGGGCTGTGAGCAACCTGGGCTGGTGGAAGGTGTCCCTATGTGTGCAGGGAGGCTAGAACTAGGTGACCTTTAAAGTCCCTTCCAACCCAAACCACTCTATGATGGGCTCTAACGAGACCCTGGGCTGAGTCTGCTGCAAATTATGTCCCCCTTCAGCTTGAACCCAGCCTCTGATCCTGCAGAAAGCTCCAACTGTCTACAGAAACAGTACTGGGGAACCAGCACAAGTAAAAACAAAGAGAAAACGAAGAATAAAGTCTTGCTAGTGTGCTATTATTGCTGGAAATGAAGACAACAGCATTTCCTCAGATACATGCAAGCACCTGAAGGTAGTGCTGTCATTCCTCTTATCCCTGACAGATGCATGAGTATTCAACAGGAAAAAATTAAATTAGCTACAATGTCTTAGCACAAGACACTCTGAAATGTGTAGGTGAAAAGACCAACTAGTTCTTTATCTCTTAGAGGTTTGGACTGTCTCCTGGTAGTTAAAACCACTTACATATATGTTGCAATTTCATTTCAGTTAATAAAACTGTCATCAACTAGTCACCCAAGTCACAAGAACTGGGAACAGTGGCAAAAAGCTGAAGCGCACCAAAATCACAACTACTAGCAGTACCACTGACAAGAGAGGCTGAATTTTCAGGAAAGAGTAAACAGTGGACTATGGCTGCATGCTGAAAACACTAGAAGTGTGTAAACTTCTGTAAATCAGATGCTGCTAACAGCTTCAGAGCTTTTTATAGCAAAAAAACATGTTGCTGGAATTTTAAGCGTATAAAATGGAGACTGATAGAGCAGTATATTTGAATTGGAAAGGCAAAAAAAATCATCATGCTTCCTATAACTAGTTATGATTTCTCATTATACAAATGTGCCTTGAAGAGTCACATTACCGCAGGGTTATTACACCAAATAACTACTGACCCCTGGGTCACAAATTAAAATCAACCAGATCTACAACTCTATTTAAATTATAATATACCTCTCATTTCATGGAGGAATCTCATCATGAAGATCATAATTGCAAATTGCCCACCACACACATTAGGCAGAAGTTGGATTTATTTTAAATTAAAAAGTAACATTTCTTATACCCCACTAGCATACTATAAGGGTGATTAAAACATTTTGGAAAGCTCTAGTTGTAGTTTGTCTTCAACTTTTCTGTTGTAGAAAAACAAGTTACTTGAATTAACATTCTTGATATATTTTGTAAGATGATGATACCTCTTTTATGGCTTGTCTTTTCTCAGAGTATTGGAAACAGTTAAATTTATCCTCACTGCCATGGAAAATCAGGAGAAATTTAAAAGCCTACTGTTAAAAATGAATTTAAAAAAGAAAGGATCAGGTTAGGGGTTATTAAAGTTTATGTTGCAGGGAAAGTAACATATGCATCCAAATAGGTGATTATTCATAAAAAATATATTAATGGCACTGACAAAATGTAAACCGTTTGATAATCCAAAGTGCTTGCAAGACTGGTAGAATGTTTCCAAAGCATCTTGCTTCTTTAAAGTACTATCCAAACTTATTATTTTTACCTCTCCCATGCATGCCACACAATACAGGCAAGAGCACCTATGTCCAAAGCTGCAATGCCAGGACCGTTTTCCTGATGAGATGTGGGTATTCATCATCTCCTCACACACCCTGGTTTCCAGTGAAATTAAAACCACCACACCCACTGGGTAACCAGAGCTCTGGGGCTCCAGCAGACAGAACAGTGAGCACCTGCCTTCTGGGTTAAGCAGAGGTGCTGTCATCTAACGTTGTCATTGTGCTACTGAAACATCCAAGTCATCTAGATTCCTGCCCAAGTGGGAACAGTTATGTCAAACAGATTCATATGCTGGACATATGCTTTATTTCTGCTTTTTGTGGACTTTGCCAGGAGGGTATTTATTCTTGAAAGGATTCGTTCAATAGTCATATGATCTTTTCTTTTTTGAGTTTGCTTCATACAACTTTTGAATACCTCTGTATATTTAATAGTGCACAATGGTCTGAACGTCACTGTCCGCAAGGCTTGGCAATGGCATAGGATAGAGTATTTCAGTTGAAAGGAACCTACAACAATCATCTAGTCCAACTGCAATATATATCATCCATCATTTTTATCCCAGAAGAACTTAAAATGTTTGACTTTGTGTACAAGGATTGCTTAATCCCTTGAAATACAGTTCACAATAGATAATTAAGGCTAGAATTGAAGACTTGGGATAAAAATCTGAAAGAACGCCCTTACTGGTTAGAGCCTATAACATTTGTTAATCTTGTAAATCTAATTATGGAAGAGTCCTTAAAAAATAAAAGCAGAAGAATAAACAGTAAAAATAAGAAATTAAATTGAAGCAATATAATCTAGGTCCAGTCTCAAAGCATTGCAAGAGAATCAGTGCCTATCAACTTCTGTGGATTATACATTTAATTTTTAGCAAACCAGTAAGACATTTTGCTAACAATGGACACAAACTTAGCAGAGCACAAAATTAGTTTTTGAAGATTCAAATCGTCAGGAAATTTTTTTCCATCTATATTTTATCAAGACAGAAAAATATCTATGCAACACAATAGTACTACCCCTCAGAGTGTGTAGAGTGTGTTCAATTCATCTAATGCCATGTACCAACAATTTTTATTCAAATCAGTGATAGAAATGTCAAGGAAGCATCACATCCTTGTCTAAATTCTTATGGTGTAAAATCAGGATGAAGTACAAACAAATCCAACATTCTATGTAAATCAAATATTGAAACATCAGCCAAGCATTTTAAGTGCAGTTTAACTATCCAGATGAAATTCTGTTCTCATACTTAGGTCATTCTGAACAAATGCTAATGGAGAATGAACCATCATGAGCTGTTAGCTTAACCCCTTTTTGGACAGAGAATATTTTTGTGAATTGCCCCTGTGTGGTCCTGAACAAAAGGTACAGAATAAATTTTAGAGCAACACTTATGGGCAATGATTACGGTCTACTAGTAAATTTTTCACTTTGAGAGGTCAGCATTTAAAATAAAAGGCTAACTGACAGGAGTTGAACAGAAACCCCCTAATCTCAAACCCTTTCAACACACTAAAAAGCATCGTGGAGAATTTCACTGCAGCAGCACTTTACAAGCAAACCATATGTTATAAACTCTTTGCAGAAAAGCCATTATTGAAAAGTAAAACCAGATAGAACTGATCAATAGGGACCAACTCAAGCAGCACTGGAAAATAAAGGAGCACACAGATCATCATGATAGACAGTTGACATGTATGCAGAAGAGTCACTGTTAGGATTTGTAGAGCTTAAATAAGATGTTCAAGAAAATGAGGCCTACAGATGTTTCTAGAATTTTTGTCACATCTAATGTGTGGTCAAGATGGGAAAAAAAGTATACAGAAGTGTCTATTTGAAGAGAATGGACCTAGACAGAATTCAACCTATGGGTAAATGACAATGTGAAAAGTGGAAAGGGAAGCAAGGTCCTCTGAAGGTGAGGTTAAAATGTTTGTTGTGAAAGAAAATTGGGAACCTGTAGAGGAATACAAAGAGCAGTTAAAAACAGTCAAAGCCACCAGCAGTATACAATCTTTTGGCAGTATTTTCAAACTATATATGAATTTGTTACAAAAATTGGGACATTAAGTTTTGAAAGCCTGTTCAGGGAGCAATAGTGCAGAGCACACATCTTAAAGATGCTTTGGAGAAAGAATCCATAATGGTTAGAGGGGCCTGAAAAGACTAAGTTAAAACAACAAAAGAAACCCTGATAACTGAGGTTATATGTGCTCGAATCACAGTCAGTTCATGAGAGAAGGGAGCAAGTGTCAATTTCCCTTGGAGAAAAGGCCAGACACAGAATAACCAGTTTTAGTCATTTTGAGCTTGATCTAATGGCAAAGAGACGGATAGTGGGATAAATAAATCAAGATGTTAGTTCAGAAAGAAAACAATTCTGAAAGAGAGCTATATCTAAGGGGTGTCGGCATGAAGGAAATTATGTGAACACATTCATAGCAATTCTTAAAGGGTTTCCCAGAGCTGTGATTACAACTCCTTTCACGGGCAGCTATACCTACCTACAAAACATCTTATTTGGAGAAACTGAATTTCTGTATTTCTTTTCCAGAAGGCACTCTCCCTCATATATCCCTCTGGCTACGACAGAAATAAGCAACCAAGGGCACAGATACCTTATTTCTAGGCCCTCTGCATCAAAAACACTCCCCAGAGCTACAGTGCGCAATGGCACCAGATCTTTTTTCTTATTGTTCCAATTCAGTAGATGCCAAGCATTCTGCAGACTGCAGTACACCGTTTCATCTGAAAGACTACATTTTGCATGAGTTTTTAAAGCTGTCAGTTGACCTCAGAAGCTGTGTTTTCATATGGATGTCAAAACAGCACAAATACTCTTCACTCTGCAAGTTACTAAAGATTCTCAAGGACGTATTTTCAAGAGCTCAAACCTTCCTGATAACCACAGCGTTGATTAGGGTGATGTCTGTTTTCTTATTTCATTTCCTGTAGTCTGAAACCATGGCACAAACCTTGCCTGTAAGCCTGAATTTGTTTGGGTTTTAACTTTGAAGACCCACGAATATGTTAGGCAAAGCATGAAGCCAGTTGGATGTTCTATTTCCAAATATATAAAAGACAAGTATCTCACTTATGTCATTGCTCTACAGAAGCACTAGAAAACCGCATACTCTCATCATAACAAGGCACAGCATACCACACATGCAGATCCTACTGTATTTGCCAGGGTCAAAGTTTAAAAAAAGAAAATCAAATCACAACACAGGGTCAAAGTTTAAAAAACACAAACTAAATCACAACATTTAGGTCTATTTTGTCTCCAAGAACACCCATAAATTCTTTCTTAGCAGATTTTGTTCCCATCTGAGAGGAAAGCATCCTTTTACCCTTTTGTTTTCCTCCAGTTTTATCACTGAATGACAACAGGATTACAGAAGACTGATCTCTGCAAAAGGATCGAGAAGACAAGTAGTCAAATTTTATAGCTAAAGGAACAATCAAGCATAATTCTTACAATGGTTGCTTGGTTTGGGGTTTGGTTTGGGGTGGGGGGTGGTGAGCAGGGCAGAGTGATGCTTTTTTTGTTAATTTGTTTTTTTAAATCCAGTTCTTTAAACTCACATGTTTGAAGTACTGATTATTAGGAAATTTCAAGTAGAGTTATTGGAATTTTTAAAGTCAAAGCAATTTACTTAGATAAATAAACACCTAAATTCATGTTTCATAAGGTAAGCGTTTTAGCTGAACACACAGACATGATTTCCAGTGTGTTTTCTACACAAATACTCAACATAAGCAAGTCCACAGAGACTCTTGGTTCCTCTGCCAGGCTTTATCCACACTGAATGATCGAACCATGGATAACTGAGCTGGACTTTCAAGTGAACAAGGTAATAAGCAGAATGATTCTATTTTGCTGCATTTTTGTTTTTCATAATTTCAGAATCAGCTATCCTGCTGACTTAAAGAAATACTTTGGTCGGCTGGATATACCCCATACCAATCAAATATTTTGGTTTCCATTCTGTTCCTGTGTAGAAAGGTTTTACAGCATATAACCAACCCTGCAGGCAGCTGACTAGAAAGGCTAAACTAGTACTAATTTTATGGTCAAAGATTATCATTAAACCCAATGCTTTGGAGTTCTGTAGATTTCTTTATTTACATCAAAATTCACTATGCAACACAAAGTTCACACTAAGAACAAGCAAGACAACTCAAATATTAGATATTTTGCTGTTTCTAACCTAGTCTAATGAGAAAAGTGGAACTTTAACAGTATTCGTGATAAAATGTCTTGTCAGTAACAACCAGGCCATCAAATTCGGTTTTATTTTCTCCAGAGAAGTCACAGTGAGCCGTTTCATTATATTGGAATTGTTTTGTCAGCACACTGTTTAAAAGAGCAATAGGGCTGTGCTGTACAAAAATACAGATGCTGCTTACCGTAACTTATTAAAAAAGAGAAATCATATAACCTACTGATCTTTTCAGAGTGTTCAGTACTATAAATATGTCAAAACTCCTGAAATCTCCCCATTAAAAGAATTTGAGAAGGTACAATGTGAGTACAAGACATTCAGTTGGATCAAATTACAATGAAGAGCCTTTAAAGATACTTTTTACAATGTCATTCAATGAAAACCCAATAAAACAGACTTTATCTTGCCATGATTATTAGATCATTAAATGTAATAATAAATGTAATGGTCTTTAACTCTATTGTAAATGAAATGTACTTTTTCAATGGCCAAAGACATCTTTTGCCTTCAACTGCTTCAAACTGCTACATGATTTTGACTGACCGCTGGTTAAGAGGTGATTTCATCTATAAATAGTTGAGAGGAAAAACTGCTCCCTTCACAATCAAAAAATAAGCCAGTTTTTATATAAACACTATATTTGATCTTATAAATGTCATTGTTGAACCTTAGCTTTGAAATCAAGGACCCCAAACCTTGTCACAAGTAACAGCATTTTTCTGAGTTAAATGTTGATTCTCTAATACATTACTCTCAGATTCACTCAGTATAACACAGTGGAGAATCTGGGCCACCATATCTTGAGACAGTTGACAAATTTAGCCCTACCCTATGCAAACTTATTCTTTGAGCTGAGAAAAAAAAAAAAAAAAGTACATAGTCTTCTCTTAATGCCTAAATTCTGCAATGCATATGCTTGAACTCAACTCCCTGATCAATAAAAGAGAACTGGTTCCCAACGGGCCAGGATTTCCCCCATCCCCTCCACCTTCCTGCTGGTCTAGCTACAGTCCTTAGTGGGGTTTTTGTAACCTCTTTACTCTATAATAATCACAGAGGATAATAATAGAGTAATAGTGCCTGTCAGAGCTTTAGTAAGGATCTGAAGAATCCAGAAAAATCCTGTTAATAATTAAGAGCTGAAGCCCATGAATTTATGGGTCCTCTTGTTAAATATGAAGCTGTTATTAACACCTTTCCCACTTATTCTGCTAGCAGTATTCTCTTAATTGTTTATCAGCTAGTACTTATATTACCCCTCCTGTAATGTTACCTAGTCTATAAATAATTAGATCTCAAATGCTTTATAATAGTCAGTGATATTATCTTTTTCCTCCTGAAAGACAAATCAAGGATGTAGAAGAGTGATGTGACCTCTCCAGAGCCACCTAGTCAGTGGCAGACAAAATCAAAATCAGGTGTCCACATGTTCAGTGGACTGTTTTGCTTGCAACATTTTCCATACATCAGATATACCTAAAATGTATTTGACCGGCTTATTAGATTAAGGAAATGTGGATATTGTCTACCTTGACTTAGGCCTTTGACACCGTTTCCCACAGCATTCTCCTGGCGAAACTGGCTGCTCATGGCTTGGATGGGCACACGCTTTGCTGGGTAAAAAACTGGCTGGATGGCTGGGCCCAAAGAGTTGTGGTGAACAGAGTTAAATCCAGCTGGCGGCCAGTCAAGAGTGGTGTCCCCCAGGTTTTGGGACCGCTCCTGTTTAACATCTTTATTGATGATCTAGACGAGGGGATCAAGTGCACCCTCAGTCAGTTTGCAGAGGACACCCAGTTGGGTGGGAGTGTTGATGTGCTCAAGGGTAGGGAGGCTCTGCAGAGAGACCTGGACAGGCTGGAGCCATGGGCTGAGCCCAACTGGAGGAGTTTCAATCAGGCCAAATGCCGGGGGCTGCCCTTGGGCCACAACAACCCCCAGCAGCGCTACAGGCTTGGGGAGGAGTGGCTGGAGAGCTGCCAGTCAGAGAGGGACCTGCGGGTGCTGATTGACAGCCGGCTGAACAGGAGCCAGCAGTGTGCCCAGGTGGCCATGAAGGCCAATGGCATCCTGGCTTGTGTCAGCAATAGCGTGGCCAGCAGGGACAGGGAAGGGATCTGACCCCTGTACTGGGCACTGGTGAGGCCACCCCTCGATTCCTGTGTTCAGTTTTGGGCCCCTCACTACAAAAAGGACATTGAATGACTCGAGCGTGTCCAGAGAAGGGCAACGAAGCTGGTGCAGGGTCTGGAGCACAGGTCGTACGGGGAGCGGCTGAGGGAACTGGGGGTGTTTAGTCTGGAGAAGAGGAGGCTGAGGGGAGACCTCATCGCCCTCTACAGCTACCTGAAAGGAGGGTGCAGAGAGCTGGGGATGAGCCTCTTTAACCAAGTAACAAGTGATAGGACAAGAGTTAATGGCCTCAAGTTGCATCAGGGAAGGCTTAGACTGGATATTAGGAAGCATTTCTTTCCAGAAGGGGTTGTTGGGTGTTGGAATGGGCTGCCCAGGGAGGTGGTGGAGTCCCCATCCCTGGAGGTGTTTAAGAGTCAGGTTGACATAGTGCTGAGGGATCTGGTGTAGTTGGGAACTGTCAGTGTTAGGTTAATGGTTGGACTGGATAATCTTCAAGGTCCTTTCCAACCCAGATAATTCTGTAATTCTGTGATTCTGTGAAAGTATGTCTGTGGGTTTAAAGAAATTAAAGCAGTCATCTTTGACTCATGTAATTTTCAGATTAAATGGAGCATATGAGATAAATGGAATACCTAAAAACATTTTGAGCATGTAATATGAAACAGTGATTTTAAGCTCTTACAGGTAGAAAAAATACAGGTGAATTTTTGTGTTCAGAGTTAGGCATAGACTTAGCTAAAGATACTAGATTTGTAACTCAGTAAGGCAGAATGACACATACTCTTAAATATGTCTTGAAAATATTTCACTTCATTTCAAATACTAATCAGCCTTCTATATTACTCCTGTTTTTCGTTTGTTTTGAATATTCAGAAGCACATATACCTTTCCAGTTTCCTGCACTTACCTTGACCCTCTTCAAATCTGACTAAAAATGCCACTTATAAGTATAAGCAGGCCAGGTCCTTAGAGCATTCAATGTTCTTTCACTGCTTGAATTTAAAACTAGCCTTCTCATTTGCAAAATTTTAATTAAATTAGCACTTTTTTTCTTTGGATGCACAACTGTTAATGAATTAGCTTGGCTAAAACTTCCTTTATAAATTTAACAGTTCATGAATGTGAGGGGAAAAAAACCCAAAAAAACCCAAAACATATCATAGTAATTTCTTAAACTGAAATTGCTAAATAAACAAGTATTTTTCTCCCTTCAGACTCAGGACTCATTTATTTTGGTGCATGGTCTAAAACATTCCCCTCAAATTCTTCCCAGTTTCTTTTCAACTTTTATGTCTGTATCAGAACTTCAACAGCATGGAATTTACACTACACAACAAAACGCATCTCTCCGAGTAACAGAGCATGTTGGCCATTGTCCAGCACTAAAACACTTGCTGACTCGAAGCCTAGAGAGAACTTCAGCTCCTGCAGTGAAATAAAAGCTTTTCCTGAGAACAATTGCAGGGCCAGCATGCTGGGGAGCAGGTCACCTCTCAGATATGCTAACACTGATAGAAAAACCTCCAGATTGAAACAACTTATATAGGACCATTACATAAACCCTTCTGTATAGTTATAATATTCTTAAAGTCCACCTCCATTATGAATCTCACTTTGTGCTTTCTCTCCCCAAATAATTGTCACCTAAAGAGACATGTGAGGGGTCTAAAATGCATTCACATATGGCTTGGAGATCTTTGAACTCCTTCTCCTGAAACAGTTTAAAAGAAGCAAGCCTTAGAGCAAATGTGGATCATGTAAGGCAAGTAACGTCTGGAAGCAGCTATCAAAAAAATACAACTGAATTTCAGCAGGAAATTATGTTTTTTACTTTTTCATTGCAATGTTTAAAAACATTTTCAGCAGGTCATCTACAGAAAATGCTGTTATATTAGTACCAGAATAGATGCAGAATATGCTGATTGCAAATATAATTGCTAAAAAAAAAAAAAAAAAAAAAAAAAAAAGGAAAATTCAGGATGAAGAACTTAGATGGTTTTTACTATCTCATTTTAAGTCCTTTTTCTCATTTCAAATTCCCTTGTTCCATTTATCTTTAATTCTAATGTATGCATTGGTATGAATTATTCAATTGCAGTGAAAAATAGTCTTTTCCAAAGTTCATTTCATTATTTTAGCCTTTCCTTGAAATATTTTTATACTTCACACCAAAAACACTTAATTGCTTGAAAATTCCCCTTTTATTTTTCCAGTTCTTAAAATAAGAAGATTATCACTGAGGAAAAAACAAGAACATTTTCTCAACCTGCAAATATTAAATAAAAAACTGGTGTAGGAAAAAACAATTTCAAAATAGAACCTATAGGGTTTTCTGGCATGATGAAAAATACTTGATTGGGAATGTATAACGAAGTTAAAATTAAAATAAGTAACACTTTGCATTCGTGTTATCTTCAGTATCAAATGGCCCATCATGTTGCATTAAGAGGCTCACATGTAAAACATTGCTTAATGTAGTACTGGGAGTAGCTATGTTATGGAATGCAATGGTTTGACCTTCCATAGCTTATAGACCATATGACAGTGAAGCACTATCACCACCTGAGATGAAAAGTCACATTATTTTCCTTAACAAACCAACCTGATTTACTTTTTTTCTTTTTTTTTGCTAGAGCTCCATAAGAATGTCAGGATCTGACCTACTCTGAACTTTCTCACTGAAGGACAGAGTGCCATTTTTTCTTACTGCAACTTTCATCTAAGAGATGAGGAAATGACCACAAGGGATGCCAGTTTGATAGCATGTCCTAGAATGATTTGAGATAGGAAGCTCCATTTCAGAAATGAAAAGGTAGTTTCTACTTAATGGTCAAGGCTAGCTACAGGAAAAGCGTTATTAGCACAATAAAAATCATGAATGGTTCACAACCATATTCTGAAGTCAGAAACAGCATCCAGATTTATGAGCTACAAATGTTCTTGAAGTCAGAAGAAACCTAGCATCCTTTGATTCTGTTCCTGTTACTCTGCCTTCCGTTCTGAGAAAATATGTAATAGAAAACAATGCCTATTTGAGTGTAAATGGGTATGCAAAGGATGGAATTGCCTTTTCTTTCCATAAAGAGTTTGCAGATGGGTATCTACGTCATAGATAAGTGTCATCCTAAATTATTATGAGCCAATACACCTACTACCATATTCCAGTAATTTGTCTAATCCCAAATTTGCATGTACATACATCCACCTCAAGAAAGGTCTTGAAAATAACACTTAGGTTATGCTAACAAAATTGGCATAGGCAGGCTCACTTCCCTAGAAGTTTAGCTGAAGCTGATTTAGGGCCACGTGGATTTCATGTCAGATCCCTCACTGATGAGAATTGCCAAATTAAGCTCTTCCCTTCAATTGTCACAAGAGTGCCTTATTTCATCTCCAGCTTTGATTGCCCCCTTAAAATACACCTCAGAAATATTTGCTATGCACAATAAGCAGGAAGATGAAAGAGTGTAAATCATAGATCCAGGGTGATTATCCAAAAATCAGACTGCTGAGAAATGAAGCATAATATCAGTTAAAGTGTCACTAAAACAGAGTTATGAGTATAGTCAGGTAAAATACTTGATAATTGCTTATAATTTTCACTGTTTGGAAAACAATTTCCTGGCCAGATGTTTTCACATTGTATTAGATGTTTCACTCCCTGTCAAGTGTTGTACATTTTCTCTAGTTTATGATTCAAGGTGTTAATCATATTCAGTCTTTCAAGATGATTACCTGGCAACATTAACATACAAATGTACAGTGATTATCTCTGCTTTTCAGAATTCTTTGCATTTTGCACAAGGAAAAAAATAATAAAAGAAATAAATCAGGCTCCTTCAACTTGCATGATGCCTATTTCAGAAATGAAATTACTGTGAATTCAGAGCCTATGAAAATTAAGTATTAATCACATCAAAGTGCAGAAAACTTTCACCTAAGCTTGAAAACAGCAACACAGAGTGAGCACCTTACAATAGGCCAGAGTTTATAGGTATAACTACCTCATAACACATACACACTCCTTACTTGTAGTCTCCTGTACTTTTGTATCATATTGAAAAATGCTATCTACAGTCAGTTCGGAGGAATATACAGCATTTTACAGTATACTATCATAAATAATTAGGACGCTATTTCAGAATGGAGAGGAAATTCCTCTCAAATCACCAGCCTTCGATTGTGAAACAGTAAAAATTCTGTAGTAAAACTGGATCAAGCTCAACAGTACCTGAATCTAAAAATCTGGAGGTTATTACAAAGGAATTTGATAAAGGCAGTATGATGATAATACATCTCCAGTCTATACTGATTTAACAGAGGTTCCACGAAGTACCTAAATTTGTTCCTAGTGGCATTAATACATAGTCATTTTTGTATGTCTGAATTGATTATGTCCTGCTGCATAAAGAAAATGAGTAACATCACAGCAACAATACACTATGGAGTCATTGTTATACACATGCAAGAGTTGCATAAGATTAGTGACTGGCATTTGGAGAGAGTAAAGACAAGCCCTTTAAACTACTTTCACTTCCAAAAAATTTGGTACCACAATGAGTCCTGGCTCCTCTGCAGGCTCCAGGTGCCCAGGTTTCCTCTGCACATGTTGAGACTGGGGTGGTCTCCCAAAAGTACTCCCAGCCCAGGTAACCTAGCTGCAGTCCCTAGAGTTATCCCAAGACATGACTTAGTATCAAAGTGCCTAAATTAACCTCTCTGGATGTTGTGACTGTTCACTCACCTCCTGCTCAGATTTTGGCTACCACAGCTCATGCTACAGCTTGATGTTTGCTAACCTAATGGAGCAGCACCACTAAGCAAGACCACCACCGAGGCAGGACAGGTGGCCAGGAAGAGCTCAAGGCCATTATGTAGCCATTATCACCTGCAGATTGCTGCCTCCTGCAGCCACCATCTTTGCATACTGAGTGTCTGGCAGTTCTGTCAGAATCAGCTAGCTCATGGAAACTGTATAAACCAAATTTCCTTGCTGGAAGGTACAGAAACAACAGTTTACCCAAAAAGCTTTTGAAGCAGATCTAGCAGCAGCTGGACTCCCAAGGCTTCCTGGTGTGATACAGGGAATGCCCACACAGTGACAGAAGAGAAAGGATGAACACTCTCGCTCTGGGCTGGATAACTAATTCTGCTCATAGGTGCACAAGTTAAAAGTTACCCATTATAAGTTATGAAACCTCACGACCTGAATGGTCAGTAAGTGAACTGATGTGATAGCTTACAGTCTGTGAGAAGGGAATTGAACCCTCATTTGTTATATTTTTTAATAAACTCATAAAATAAAATGAACTTTAATGTACATAGTACATTGGCCTGTAAATTTGAGATATCCAAAGGGCCCATGACAGTTATTCAGAGGGATAGAGCACAATTCCTGTTCATTCTCAGAAGGAATCAGTGGTGGACACAAGAGACCACAGGCTAGGCAGGGATACCTGACCTAGATTTACACACACATTCCACTAGAAATAAATGCGTTGGCTAATTTCTTGTGCTATGGTCTATCTTGCTTCTATTTTTAATGTTGAGCTTTTCATCTTAGAGCATCAAGGTTGAATGATTTAAAAAAAAAAATAATAATCCGATTAGTCTTTCAATCACTTCAGTTCATTTTCATTTCTTTATTTTTTACTCTCATAGTTGATACCTCCCTCAGTCCTTTTGACCCCTCCACAGTTCTGGCACTGAAAGATATTATTTTCAAAGAATATGGAAGAAAAAGCCAAAGGGAAACATCAATGCATTCACATTTTCCTTTGTTTTTCTGTCACTACACTCATACATATTTGTACTGCAGACCAACAAACAGCTTCTCTTATCAGGCAGGAGCCAGGATCACCTGTTTCAGAGTTTGGTAAATATTATCAGAACACCTGTATTCAAAACCAGAACTGATAAATCATCAAAAGCATCAAATGAAGGGAAATGTTTCTCTAGGTTAATAAGAAAAAATATAAATGGGAAAGTTTGTATCAATTTCATTATAACTGAGTTCCAGCATTTTGCCAGATCAGTCCTTATTTCACTATGATGAAAGTGCATGTACTCTTCCTCATTTTTAGTGGTTAATATATAGTTTACTTCTTCACATTGAATGATATCTTTCTTTGCAAGCAATGCCAAGTTGATTGCTAAGCTAGACTTCAGGCTTCAATGTCGCTGATGACTCCAGCATTTTCATAAAGTGAGATGCCAACAGAATCATCTACATGCTTCAAACCAAACCTGTGCCTAAATCACTGTTCTGTTCTCCAGTTTCAGACTGGTTCTGATAAATGTTAAATTCCTGGCAGTCTTGGACATTTACTATTCATTTGCATGAAAACATGGTTTCACTTTAAATTTCTCACCTCAGAGCCCCATCAAAGGTAGAATATGCTACTGAAAGAAATCCCATAAAGACAGTAAAAAGCCAAAAGAAAGGATCCTGCATTATTTAAGACACGGGCAAAAGGATTACAGATTTCATTGGGTGAGGTCTGCACAGAACAGAAATGACAAGACGTGGGCAGAGAATTTGATTTGATAGACCTTCTAATGATTGTCTAATGTCTTCAAGCCAATGCTTATAAAACACTTTTGCATTTAGTAATAATTTTACTTTTGTTTCTATTCATTCTGTACATAATCTATACAGATTTAATTTTTCTTTTCTTCAACTTTTTAACATCTAGTTAAAAATAAAAATCTACATAGAAGTAACACCAAGTTTTGCCTCCACTGATAAATCAAAATCCCTCAAGCATTTAAGCAAACCTGTTCATTTCTGAAGACTTATCGGTTCACAGCATATTCTTTCTTCTACATATGGGCTTTTAAACTTATCTGTTGGCTACCTGTGCAGTCTTCAGATTTATGATCTTAAAAGGCTGCATTTTCAAGGAAGGATACTAACTTTTTTTGGTTTTAATTCTTATAGATTGAAAAGGGGAAATAAATGCACAGTGCTTTAAGGGCACAAGCCCCCATTATTATTTTTCATAAATCTCCTGGGTGAGACACTACAGGTAAACTGGCATCAAAGGAGATTGAAAGATTATTTTTTTTAAAGATGATTCAAAAGGAGAACCATTGATCTAGTATATACTCCTCATTCTCCATCTCTCAACTTCTAAACTATGTATCTTTTAGTCTAGATGATTTTTCTTTAGTTGTAAAAGAGATATCATGTAATAAAATTGCAGGAAAACAACCTTTCATTAGTTCCATTTTAAGGGAATAAATATTTCAGCATGGAATTGGACTTAGAATTTTAAGCTCATTAATATATATTTACACATATTGTTATTTAAGATATTATTCTGCTAAAATTTTACAGATCATTTAGAAAAAAATGAAGCAAAGTGAGGGTTATTTATGGAAAGTTAGCTATCCTTTGACATTAGCTAAAAAAAAAAATACCAACAAATATAACTGTTTGAGAAGGAATAAATGCATTTTATGTCTATTTTTAATGTAGGACTATATGATTAATGAGCTGTCATAGTCTTAAGGCATTCATTGACATGTCTCTGTAAGCTTATTCACATAATAAACCTTAAGAGATGAATGAAGCATGTCCTGCCATATCTGCTGTGATGATTTCCTTAGAGTTAGTACTCTAACTGCGGGACATGAAGGATCTCAGTTATCCTTAAAAAAAAATCTGTCTTATTATTAATCGAATCCTGCCTACTCTGGTCAAGTGCCATTATGAAGAAGCACATGTTACTAACCCACACATAGGATCTAATAATCTGAATTCTTCAGCTGTGTGGACTTGCCCAGGTGAAGAGAAGCTGTACATAAGATGTAGCCAGCTCCCACAGAACTGGTCCATGGGTCATAGTATGCCATAACCTTCACACCACAGATAAATCCATAGAAAGCATAGAAAGTCTTGCCTCAACCTGATTAATCATTTTCCATGATCTTTGTGAACAGGACTTCTGTCATACAACATACCCCACCTATTATGTGGGCTTACTTAAGGAAAGAGTAGCTGGAGACAGGACATCTTGGCATCACTGCTCAAGAATTTTCTGAAAAAAGGAATTATTCTGAGGAGTAAGTTTTCCTTTGTAAAGGAGAATAAGTGTGTTCAGCCCATTACTACTCTCAGCATGTTTTTCTGTAACAGAGAGCTGAACTATAAAGGTCACAAGAAAATATTTTTTAAAATAGGTAATCTTCAGTGAACACAAAGTACTTTAAAAGCATCTCTGCCTAATTTTTGGGTGCATTTTTTGATTGTTTTGTTTGGTTTTAATAATAGCAGAATTACTCTGACTCTAGCTCTGAACAGGGGTCCTGAGTTTACTTACATCTTACTTGTCTATATAACACAAGTAAGATGTATACTTGTGTATATAATGCAAATTAATTTCTTGAGAAGTGTGCAGATTTGTTCAGCTACTCAGGTAACAAACATCTGAAAACAACTGGCATGTGTTTGCTTCCTGTATTATCAGGACGAACTCTCAGTAAGAGAGCAAATAACAAGGTTTGAATAAATAGGACAAGTACCTCACTAAACCAAGCAGCTAAAAATAGGAAGAGAAAGCAGTCTGTGCTTAGTGAAGGTCTTCCCTCTTGAAAAAAACGTGAATTGTGGCTTCCCTGACTCCCAAGATACTGCATCTAATGCCACAGGCATAGAAAGCACTGCCCACTGGTCCTAGCTATCTTAAATTACTTGACAAATTCCTGCCGATGTGAGGAAATTATTCAGATTGCTTTAAACAATTGTGTAGCTAGACAGACTGAGAACTAAAATTTATGCCCTGATGGTCCCTCTATATCTACTGAATAAAGTAGAAACCCCGTGCAGCAGAGAAACTGACCCAGCATCTTTAATGATAGTTTTAGGTTATTCATCACTAACACCAGCATCAAATGCAAAATTTCCGATTAGATGTGACTCCTATCACCTTTTGCGTTTCTTTTTGGTGCTGACAAGAGCAGAGCTTTCTGTTGTCTGAACAAAAAGGATAGCTTACCATACAAGCTGTAAGATTTCACATCACTGTCATATGGAATGAATTTATAGGGAACCATTTCTGAATTGTGGTATATTGCTAGGAAGCTGCCAGGAAACAAAGTATTGTTCTTTTCTTTTTTTATGTTTCTCTAACTTGATTTTCCTTTCCATGCTGCTGTTCATCAAATGCAATGGTTCGTTCATCTTACTTTGTACTACAGTATTTTGACAGATCTAAATGGTTTTGATAGTCAGCCAGTAACTATGTTTGCTAGTTTACAACAGAAAAAAAAAAAAAAAAACCAAACCCACCCAACATTTCTTATAGCTTCTCTCTTTTTGTTCTATTTCTTCTATTTGTCAAAAATAAAACAAAGACCAAAACTAGATGAAGATAATATTCACCATTCCTTCCAACAGAGGAACAGTGAGTCATGATGCTTTGTCTGACTTCTTAAATACACAGAACACAGGATTTGTGGTTTTTTGTTGTTGTCTGGGTTTTTTTAAGAAATATATTCAGAAGGATTCATTTGAGCAAAGATGTTTTCAAAATGAAAACAGTTATTATAAGGTCATCTGCAGAGAATCCTGATGAAAGATTATAAAGAATTGAAATATTTATCTTTACAGAGGATAAGACCAGGAAAACTGGATGCGATGATTACAGTTCTTGACTGAAATCTAGGCCAGGAAAAGAAAATTTGAATCTACTAATTTGACTGTTTTTCTGCAACATAACCACCATATGATGACACTTATTAAACAGAAAAGTCTGTCTATACAAACTGAAGTACATTTATAGTACCTGAAGTAATAAATAGAGAACAGGGGAAATCTCTTGCTATTCATTTTTAAGCTAATTGGCAGGGATAAGCTTTACCAGAAACATTTTTGCAGTAACAGGTATAGTTTAGTATATAATTTACTGCCATGAAAGGAAATACACATCTAAGTTTACAGAAAGAATCAAGTTCAATATTATCGGATAATTAATGTGACATTGACAAAATAGCCTGTTGTAAGCATGTATGCATACATTACTTAGCAAAAATTAAATATATTTGTCCTTTCCTGCTAACCAGCTGCACAATAAATCACAGAAGTCATTTATATAATTCTGCAAAATAGAAATTAAGGACTGACAACATTAAATCAGGTAATTTCTAGCTCGCAGTATCCATGCAATTTTTCTGAACTGGCCATGACCCCTGTGTGGGTTAACTGTAGTAGGCAGCTAAGCGCTACACAGCTGCTCCCTCACTTCCCCTACACAGCAGGAGGGGGGAGAAAATTAGGAGAGCCTAAGTGAGAAAACTCTTAGGTTGAGATAAAAACAGCCTGATAAGAGAAAAAGAGGACAAAACTAAAGAAAAGCAAGTGATGCAAAAAGCAATCACTCACCACCAACTAACTGCTGCCCAGCCAGTCCCCAAACAACAGCAAACCCTGTCAAACTTCCCACCTCAAGCCCAGTTTTACTGCCCCAGTCTTGCTGCTGATGTGATATTGTATGGCATATCCCTTGGGACACCTTGGGTCAGCTGTCCTGGCTCTGTCCTCTCCCAGCCTCTTGTCCACCTCGATGCTTGGAAGCACTGTTCAGCAATAGTTAAAGGACTGGTGTGTTATCAACATGTTTCTGGTCACAAATCCAAAACACAGCACCATACAGGTTACTACGAAGAAAATTAACTCTATCCCAGCCAAAACCAGTACAATGTGTGATGGCAACACCCATCAACCAAGGTGTTTTCAGTTGCAAAATCTGAATAAGTGAAGACGTCCCAGAACAAGAGAGGCAGTCTCAGAAAATCAACCTCTCATTTACTCAAGAAGTTTGACTGAACTCTTATATACTAATACACTCACACTAAGGTCACACAATGCCTACATGTCAAAGTGTCCGCAGTGCCAGACTTCTGGGGGTTTTTTGGCAGGGGAGAAACAATGCTTTGTAGTCTGAAAAAGAAAATGTGATTTGCATTGCTTTTTCCAAAATGTTGTCTGCTATGTAAAAAGCTCATCAGTAAGAGACCTTCTATTTGAAGTCAGATCTCAGGATGACAATCATTCATGGACATGTACTCAAAGACTTGAAAAAGGAAGAACACCTTTATTTTCACAGCCTAGTTATTAAATAGAGGGAAAACTTGTACTGATTGAGGTCATAAGTATTTTGAAGTATTTGGACAAATGAAACTGATCCTAACTTATTATTTTTCAGGAATTTAACTGCAAAAGCAAAACCAGATATTTGTTCACTGAAAGTGACATAGAAAGATGAAGGGAGCAGAAGCTGCAGCAAAAATGTTTGCCAGAATTCTTTAATTGCCCTAAGGGAAGTAATTTTTTTAATTAAGAAGAGCTCTGTAGAAGACATTCCCAGGAAGGGTTTGAATCTAGTCTATGAAATTTGTTTAGCCACTGCTTCATAAACAGTAAAAAGTCCAAAAAGGATGGTTTCTTGGGTAATTATTTCCACCAGCAAGGTATTTGGGACACTATCTTTCCCTGGCAGGGACAGACATAGTGTAGGTCTCTGTCATTCAGGTTCAGCCTCCTCCTGAAAGTGAGTCCTGCCTTACTGAAGGAACATCTTATTTTTAATTCTGAAAGACAAAGGTGTATGAGCAAATAGGAAAAAAAAAAAAAAAAAAAAAAGAACTAACATTTTGACCTATTTCTTTGATATATGTGCATTAGCAGTGGTGCTCTTCTACCAAGTCTTTGGGTACCAACCTGAAAATACCCTATGTCTATAAAAAATACTTTGAGTCAGGATTCTTACCTAAGCCTACAGGAAGATAGAATCCCATTTTAGAAACCTGAATTTAAATTCTTATTATGTAGAATTCTGCAAGGCAGTAACTCAATATTTTCTAAAGCTTTTTTTTTTTTTTTTTTTTTAAGAAAGTACATAAAACCACTGCTTTCTTTCTGTAACTTACGGAAGACTTTTTAGTAGGTTGCCTTTCATCATCAAATTATTTGCCAAACTGAAGTAGTAGTGAGGTGTTGGAGTCTTACAAAGTAAAAAAAAAAAAACAAAAAAAAAAACCAAACAAACAAAAAAACCCAAACCACAAAAAAACCACCCCACACCAAAACATTTTCTAGGGAACAAAAGCTGCAAAGTTCAGGAAGGTAGAAGAAGGTATATCTGTCTGGGAAGGACACTGCCAGAACACTATTTCTGCCAATCCTTAAAGCAGGGTTAATCAGGAGAGCGACTCTTCAGCACAGTCACCAGAATCACTTCTCAACATTACAGATGCTCTACAAGCAAGACCTATACATTAGACAGTTAGGATGAGAATAAATGAAGGCTGGAGAATATCAGTGAGCTACTATATCAAGCTGCCTGGAAGGGTCACATGTTGGTTTGCTTCGAGCAAGATCATATGAAGTCTTCTCATAAGAAAGCAAAAGTTTTAGAGTGCATGTGGTTGCTGTACTCCACTCAGCTTCAGCTCTGCTGTACACAAACGCATGATATACAGAGGGTATACCTTTTTTTTTTTTTTCACACCCTTCAGTACAACCTTTTTTACAGAGCTAAGTTTATCGCATTTTGTACTTTCTTAAACTAATGTAAAAAAAAAAAAAAACAAACCTGAAACCTCAAGTTTTGTTTCTGGTCTCCTGTGCCTGAGCACAGGAAACGCAGGGTTTGGAGCCAAACAGGAAGCCGTGCTTTGTACAACACAACGACCTGCACAGCTTCACACACCCCTGCACCATGGATAATTAAGTAGGTGGCAGTAATTGAAAATATCCCTGCTTCTTTCACAGTAAGTACCTTGTATTACTGGTTGATGTATTGTAGCTACTGACACATGACAGAATAATTTGTCTTTTATTCAACTCCAACACTGAATAATTGGAAGTTGGAGTTGTCTGTGGCCTAGAGGGAGACATTGTGCCAGAGTTTCATTTGCTGTTATTGAAGGCAAGAGGTTTATAAAAGTTAATGAAATACAGCTAGCAGAGAGACTGTACAGGGTCTGAATCTGAGAAGCAGCAGCGTACAGATGCCTATTGTTATTACACAGGGCAGCAAAACCCAGTCTTTCCAGTCTCTGATAACATAGAAAATATTCAACATTTTCATTGGAACTGCTACTTTTCTGTCATTTGACTAACTGCAAAAGCTGTTAAATTTCCTCTTTTTTATATTTTAAGTCACAAATAGATATTTTATAGAACAGACACTGAAATGAAGAAAACAGACCAAATTTATTCCATATTTTCATGCCTTCAGAGACTGTCTCAAGCAGTCCACAACTTCAAAATCTTCAGTTAAAAATGCAGTGTTATGCACCATCCAGGTGTTAGAGAGATGTCTTTACCTTATGAGCTAGATGCATATGGACTCTGATTACAAAAAGTGCAATTCATTTCTGTCAAAAACTTTTTGACAAAAATTTAATCTTATGTGAGGCAGAGAAACTCAGATAATCCTAGTATAAGATGAAAAGTATTTTGACAGAAAAAATTAACATTACTTCAGAGCTCTGTAACAGTTGAGCCATCACTAAAAGACTTGCCTGGCTTGGTTGTGGGGGCTTAAAATAAATTTCACTAACACTTTGAGAAAAAACGTGATGCTATTTGCTTTCTAGGATATAGAAAGAGATTAAAATGTCAAAAGAAGCATCAAGTTTTCTAAGATGCACTATTTACTGATAACGCCTAAATGACTTTCCCTCATTACTAAGGAAAATAATTCTGTGGCAAAATATTCATTGATATCTGCATAAACAAGTGTGATGAACTTTTTTTTTTTTTTAAAGCAGCAACATTTTCCACTAGTATAACTTGAGGATAGGAATTGTTCACAGTTTTTTCTTCTGAAGGAAACTAAAGAAAAAACACTGACCTTGAAGGTCTCTTTTATTACAGCAGCTCCTTTAGCTTTGTCATAAACCTCCAAGGTTACTTGTGCCTTGGAACCAAATTACAATGCAACCAGTGCTATTCTGGCTGCTGAACCATTTTCTGGGCTGGGCATAGAAAGATCCTGCTGTGTCCAAAATAGTTTCTCAATGTTTTTCCTATAAAAACCTAGAAGCCCATCTCTATCATACTGAGGCTGCTGCTTGCACAACTGAGCAGTGTCTGAAGTCATCAGGGAAGATCCTTTCCTGTAGTGTATAACACTAAACTATTTTTTCTTCACTTGAACTCTATCTCCATCAGTCTTTCTCATGCTCTGCCTCTTCTACACTTGCCATGGCAGAGCCACTGATGGAACACCATGTAACCCTTTCCCAGCCCCTGCAGACAGGGCAGCTCACCTAGTGCACAGGGAAGTTGCATGTAACAGCAACTCTTGCTCTGCTTTCTTGATCATCTCAGTGGAATAGATAAATGAATAAACAGCAATAAAAGCATGGAAATACAGGGGACAGGTGTCAGTAGAGAAGAAAAGTATTTCTGACAGGAGGCTGTAGGGGACAACAGAAGAATAACTGTTAGAAAGAGCTAACAGAAGGCCAGGGGAAGGGAGATCATGCATATCAGAGAGGAGAAGGAAGTGGCTGGGCAGCACTGCAGGTAAAGACTCCCTGTTGCTTTTGGTTTCTGTTCAGTTATGAGCAAAGCTTCTCTACAATTAAAAAATGACATCCCTTAAACTACTACGGAATAAAGTCCTACCCACATAACCCACCGAACTTCTAATTCATCCTTTGGTGACCTCTTAGTTCTACTGCAGACAGGTACTACTGTTACAGCATCATCCAGTCAAAAAAACATTGACTCTAGTTCTCTGCCTTTGTTACCAATACCAACACTTTGATACTTCCAAATATATTTATGGGTCTGTTTTGGTCTTCAGTTTTTATTCAGCGTTAATAGCAGCAAGATATCAAGCACTACAGGTCTTAGCTTGAAGGCTACTGTAAGTCATAGCAGGCATACTCTTACCTTTAAAAAATTGGAGGCTGTTCCTCACCTGATAACATTAGGCCTTAAGTAAGGATGAAAATTTTCTTTGCAAAGAACTTTCAAGGCAAAAGCTTTTTATAACTTGAAATATTTGCAACAAGTTAACAGTACATTAAGAGCAGATAGAAGTGAAAATCATTCTGCTGAAAACTGATTTAAGAGCAAATAAAATTTGAAGAATAACTTTACTTAGAATTTGATGTTCTATGAACTATTTTCTTTCATATTTATGCTGCACTGCAGATTCCCTTGGCACATAACAGCTATTCTTTCTTCTGTTAAAATGTAATCCTATTCCCTCCAAGCAAAACACTTTTTTTTTCCAGAATAAGCAGGATTGGACCCTTGCAATCATATCACCAAGAGTTAGCAATGTATATTAAGCACTGTTAGAAATAGTTTTGTCAGTGTGTTGGCTTATAAAAGACTAAATGCTATATAAATTATTGTGTTAAACATCTTAATACTCTATATACTCCGTTTTCCCTATATCAGAGAGCACTGCATGCACATTTGCCATAAGAATAAGTGTTCCGCCTGAAGACGCTTGCTAGTTCTGCACTGGTGGAGAAACATGCTCAGCGAGTCAAACAGGTTTCTGAAAAAGTGCTTCTTCAAGTTTAAAACATTTTCTTTTTCATTCTTGTTCATTCTTTGGTCCTTTGACCATCTCTACAAACTATCTGGTTGTACACTGTTCTCTAATTCTGAGTTTGGGGGATGGGGTGGGCTTAGGGGCATTTTTATTTGCTTGTGGGTTTTGGTATTTTCTAGGGGGGCTGGGGGTGAGGTGGGTGATTGCTTCTGCCACCCCAGTTTTGGCTTACTTGTTCCAAATTGTCTAGATTCTCCTTTCTCACATTTCCCAATTTGTTCTATCCATGGAACCAGACTGTCTTCATATTTTCCAAATGCTACAATAGAAGCTCTGAAATCATGGGAGACTTCTGAACATTCCTTAGGTGTGGAAGCTTTTGTACATCTGTACAGAATTTTGTGTGCCCTGAATAATACTTTATTAAAAATTCTGTAGGTTAGAACATGCTCAAAGCTGATACAATGCTCTTTTTTTTTTTTTTTTCTGCTAAGCCAAGTGCAAATAAACATTGAAATGCTGTTCAGATTATTGAAAAAAATTCTGATAGTCTTCAATGAGCAAAACTCACCTTTTGGAGCATTAGCATGAAAAAATATTCCAGGATACCAGCCTGCCCCTTTCCCTTTATTCTATCATCAGGAAAAACAAGTTTCTATAGCAATCTGTTGATTTTTTTTTTTTTTTTTTTTTTTGGGGAAGGTCCTTCAAAGAAGAACGAGTTAGAAAGTTTAGAATGAGATAAGCAAGTCTGAATTCAAGCTCAGATGCTTAAAGTCTGGTGAGCAAGCTTTTATGAAGCAGATGTAGTGTAATTTCCAAGCAATAGAAAATGGTTCAGGTGCTTCTAACAGATGCCCATGATGGTGTCTTTAGCTATATGTTTAAAGAATTTAACTTTTTCACTTCAAAGACAGAACACAGGTTTTCTGTTCTTCAGATACATGATATACATGTAAGTTTGAATACATGTCAACCACCAGACTCTATACACTGAATCAGTAGTGGTTTCTCAGTCTTGCACAAGGGATAAAGTTATATCCTATATTCTTCATTTAATCTCATACTATATGCTATGCTGAAATGTAACTGTGGCCATCAATAACAAAACCAGAACAAACCTTACAGGCAAGGTAGCAAAATAGGCAATTAAAAACAAAAAAACAACCCAATGCATTTATTTGATCACCCCAGACTTTGGGGCTGCTACGAACTTTGCCCATTTCCAACTCTTCTCCCTCCCCTTTGTAGGGTACTGTTTTCCTCCAAGAGAAATGTTTCATTTATCATCACTGTACACAACAATGTAAGTGCAAATGTTTTAGCTGGAGCACTTACTACTATCTGTGGCTAATACTGACTGACACTTCTCAGTGTTTGTTGTTGATGATACTTTTGCAAAAGCTAAACTGATTGGAGAGTAATAGTCCATGCTCGACAAGCACCTCAGGCCATTATTTCAGCTGGAAGTTCCAGCTAGAGCAGCTTGTCATTTTCGAGAAAGATTGTATTTTTCTCTTCACCTTCTTTCCTTTTCTCCCTCACCCTAGAAGATTTTGTTTCATCCATACTGAAATATAGCTATTTTTATTCAGCTGTCATCAGATTTCCAAACACATGCACATGGGACTATGATGGTGTATGGTAAAGGTCACCTGGATACAGATTAAACTATTTTTTATGTCTACAAACATTCACTAAATTCAGAAAAGATTTTTTTTTTATTTGCTTGATTAGAAGCTTTAAGCCTACTTCCACTGATGTCCCAAAACACTAGAATTTTTTTAAAGATTAATGTGCACTAGACATATGATATCCCAAGGTTAATCAACATTATTTGCAATTGATTCTCCCAGGAAAAAGAGGAAGGGTCTTATAGAAAAAAATTGTTTATGATCAGCATCATTAGGCAGAGTTGCATTTAAGTTGCACAGGTAACATACGAGTTGATATTTCCCAGGTAGATAGAAGTGTCAATGTTTTAAAGAGGTGAACAATCCACTTCACCTACAGTTCAACATCTGTTTAACTGGCTTCTTGTGTTCTGAAAAAATTCAATGTGTGGAATGCAGTCTGAGAAGTGCTGCAAAGCAATGGATGTTTACATTTCACCGTTGCCCTTTTCTCTTGTTTCTTTATCCCTTTACGTCCCTCACACCTCCACTCTTTTCACCCTCCCACGCTGTATCCAAGTACAGGAATAGCAATACCTGTTAATTCTTGACTAGGACTATGGTGACTCAATATACAGCCTCAATGTGTTTCTTGCCATTTTTTGAAAAATCAGTGGAAACAGTATTTTAAAAAGCATTGGAACTCAAGACAAATCATAGGATCACTTTGAAACTAAAAAATCTTGTGCTACATTTGAACCAAGTTTTACAAGATAGAACATGGCTCAGGGTAAAACAAAGTACAAGATGCTCTCCACTTCTTGCCAGGTAGACAGCTCATCTTTTAACTTGTAACTTAGAGAGAGACAATATTCAGTCCAGATAAGTAACTGAGAATAAACTTGAAAATTAGAATAATGTGTTTTCAGTTTCTTTAGAAATTTCGCATGCTTATTCCTTACTGTGGAATTTTTTGGGGGGTTTGTGCTGAAGTTTGGGAACACAGCAAGAGTAGGAAGATAAAACCTAACTAACCAGAGCTACCTAAAAAAAATAATTAAAAGAAAAGAATCAGGAACTAATTTGGTATTTGGAACAATGTATGGACAATATCTCTGAAATTAAGGGTCACTAAAGTTAAAGAAGTTGAAATCTAGGTCAGAAATCAAACAGCCAGCAACCCAGTTTTCTGGGTTGGATTTATATTCAACCATGTAGAAGTTGTTCACTGCACTGGTTTTTGAATGCTTCCACACCTACCCTCTAAAGCAGACACTTTCCTTGTAAAAAAAAAAGGCTTTTCTGCAGTCCACTCCTGCAGATTTCTGATTTTCATGAAGATTTCTCAGACCAACTGAGAGGACAGTGACTGAATTTCATTATTAAGACATTGGCATAAGTGAGAAAACAACTGGCATTTATTATTCAACCAAAAATTAAGTGCTAAATTTCTCATTTGTGGCGTATATTCATCAAATGTCTGACAAAACACAACAGGAGAGAAAAGTGTTCAGAAAGAAGGCTCAAACCAATGTGTTTTTTCCATCTTTGCTGATTTTCAAAATCCCATGCATATACTATAGGCTTACAGTTATCTTTAAGGACTCTTCCTATGGCTATGCATTTGTGCCTGGACCAGCTTTCATTCATAACTTAATGCATCCAGCCTTACTGGAAACTATGTTATCTCTTATCTAACTGATAACAAACAAGATACTAGGTTCCCCTTAAAATTAAAGCAGGCTCCTGTCTTCATTTGATAAAAACTTTCATGCAGGGGTTGGCAGGTGACCTCACCTGAGACCAAGCAGCACAGGAGTTAGCTACTATCCTGTCATCAAGGAAAAGACGACCAGATCTATTCCTGCTGAGGATTTTACTACAGCTACATTAGCTAAAAAAGAGATAGTGTCCAAGATCCAGTGCCTATACTATACATTAGATTTTTTCATATGCATTTACTCTAGTGTTACTCCAGCCTTTATGTAGACACAATAAGGTGGAGGGACCCAGTTTGTACATTAGAATCCAAAGTAAATCAGGGACACTTTTTTAGAATGATCTCTAGGATATCCTCGTTTATTGCAAACCCTGGCACAGGTACATAATCAGTTTCATCAGACTAACAAGTCCTTAAGTCCTGCAAGCTCTTCTGCATCAGATAGATGACCTTGAAAGAGAAGCCCATGATTCCTTTCTGGAAGGGTTTCCCTTATGGGACAGTTCACTGAGGACAGCTCTGAAGCGAATAAAAGACTGAAAGGTGGTAGAGCTGCACCTTCCTGCACCCTATTCTTGCACACAAGAATAAATTGCACGGTGTACTTGAAACCTTGCTTGCTTTATCTGACTCTCTGAGCTGCACCTGCCTCTGAAGCTGGCCAGAACTGAGAAGGATGCATGGCAGAGATCAAAAAATACTTCTGACTCTCTACATAATACACTAAGCTCAGTACTGCCTCTTCTAGAAGCACATTGTATAGCCTCCCTCTTTCAATGTGAAGTGCAATATTTACAGAACTAGCATCTTTATTATTAGATCATTTAAGCAAAGGTACTGATGCCAGCCTAGGAGAATCAGACAACACACTGCACCCTTTCACAACATGTAACATACTCCATTTTTCAGGCATCTTAGACATTTAAAAATGTGTTTGCCCTTCTTTAATAATTACTTGCTCTTGTGGTATTTGAAAAATACAAAAAAAAATTATTGGGCAAGCTTTAATGTAAATGAGGAACTAGTAGCACAAATATTTTAGAACAGCTGAGGTTGCAGACAGAGCAAATGATGTCATCATTGAGCAGAATTTTCTTCCTGAAGCTGAAACAACTGAAAGAAAAAAGTGTGAATCAAGCACGCTTGAAAAAGAGGATTTTGGAAGAAACATAAGCCTCTACCAGCTCCCCCTAATAGGGCTGCAAAATAGTCCATACACATTTGCAGAAAAGTCATGAAGAAAACTGTTCTTCTTTAAACTTTTCATTAAGTGCTATACCTAGTTCGATTGAAAGTGAGTCTTCTAGACTGTAATGGACATTAAATTTTCAGTTACTATAGCTTTTAGACTGCATGTAACAAGAGAGCATTCATGATAGACATTCTGTACGGCACTGTGTGCATTTATTTTTTATATTAAGACATTGACAATCACCGATGCATGAGTTTCTAGCCAAATTCTCAAGCTGACAATGAAGTATATCTCCATGCACAACAGAAACAAGAGTCATTTTCGGTTCAACTGGGGCAATTAAGGAAAATCTTTAGGTTCAACCTTATTTAAGATGGGAAACACTGAAAGTTACACAAGATGCCTTTCTCTGTTACGGGTATTATTTAGGCAACGTGGTCAAAGAGTGTCAATTTTCTATCAGTAGAGTGTATCCTTTCCAGAGAAAAGCACCCTGCTGCAGTCTACTTGAGCCATCTCCTCTGACCAGGAGAAAGAAGGGAGGGGTCAGCAGACAAAGTTTCTTCTAGGAGCTTTCCCAGGCAGAGATTTGGAACATTTTATCACCACCCATAATTGGTTCAGTTCAGTCAGTAGTTTATATTCTGGCTCTGAGAATTGTATCCAAAAAGGAGAAATATGGTTTTTTTAGATAAAGATTATTTTTGCTGTATCAAACCCAAGGCCTCATCCCAATTGTGCATAGATCTGAGACTGAACACAAAGAGAGGTTTGTAATAGGATCTGACCATGGGGAAACCCAGCTGCTTTCAATGAGATCTGTTAAATTTGAGAGGCTGTGAGCCTGAGCAGCCCAAATCTTAAAGGGTCCTCCCCAACATCTTTTGAACTGATTTACAAGCCTGACGTGAAAATTCCCTGACATGTATTTATAAAGAAGGTAATAAGCCTTTATGGGATATGAAACGGCATTGCAAAACCCAGGGCCCAAACACTTCAAGACTCCAAGATAATGGTTTATTGACATAAAAGGAAGTTTCTTGTACTAAAAGCCTGATGTAAAATTTTGCATTTATTCCTTCCCCCTCAGTATACACACTTCAGTGACTCGGCCTGCTACAGTTGCATTGTGCTTTAAATACTGTAACATCAGGTTTTTTGGAAAGAAAAATATTTTCATAACCATCATACAAAATATTATGTCTTCCTCATTACTAATACCAAAATCTCATTTTGTCCATGCTTACAGAAGCTATTTTTCATTTCCTTTTTTCCTCACTGTTTGTAGTTATGGCATTTGACCTAATTCTTATCACGCTGGCTTGAGGCAACATTAAAAAAAAGTATTCCTAAGCAGACATTTGTATGCCAGTTTCCTGTAAACATAGAACCTCCCACAAATAACTGACAAATATTGCCCTTAATTAAAGATAGATATGTACCTACAAGGAAGGGACAAAAAAAAAAGTAGATATGATGTTACACAGTTGAGATAGATAAGATGCAATTTTATGGGTTTATGCTGGTAAAATAAACATGCATTTTATACAGAGTACTTTAGAAGTCAGCTGCAAAGTAATCAAGACAGCACAGAGCTGCTTCAGAGTTATCTAAAATAGTAAGAAGGGCTTAAAAGCAATTTATCTAAGAGATCAATAGTTATTTAACATCATAAGCCTTATATTTTCTCAAGAACAATATTTTGTCTAGGTATCAAAGTCTAAGAAAATATGACAGTATAACTGTGCAAGTTTACATGATGGGAACTGGGATGAACTAATAAAGAAACCATGATAAAGTAATTCTTTAAGTAGCCCAGAGCCCTGTGCCCTTACAGCAGGGAAGGTCAGCCTGGGAATGTATGGCACTGCTTTTATGTCAGGTTCATCTGGAAGACCTGGCTGGCAATCGTAAGCATTTTATCTCTTGCCTTCACAGTGGTCCAAGCATTCCAGTATTAAAGTTGAAGATGCCAAATCCAACTTGGGCAGATACATAATATCCTAGTATATCATATAGCACTGCAAATAAAAAGTAAAAAAAAAGTTATTTCAATCACTGTCTTCACATGTATTTAACATAGATACCGAGTATATACTTCACACCTTAGACCTGCTATACCACTTAAATGCACACAAGTCTGTGGGAACAGATGGTTTACAACCAAGGGTGCTGAGGGAGTTGGCAGATGTGCTTGCCAAGCTGCTTTCTACGGTTTACCTGAAGTCATGGCTAACTGGGGAGGTCCCACTGGACTGGAGGGTGGCAAATGTGACACCCATCTACAAGAGAGGCAGAAAGGAGGATCCAGGAAACTATAGACCTGTCAGTCTGACCTCGGTGCCAGGGAAGGTCATGGAGCAGGTCATCTTGGGTGCCATTAAAAGTCATATAATGGACAACCAGGGGATCAGGCCCAGTCAGCATGGGTTTATGAAAGGCAGGTCCTGCCTAACAAACGTGATCTGCTACGACAAGGTGCTGCCTATTGGATGAGGAAAAGGTGTGGATGTTGTTTACCTTGACTTCAGTAAGGCCTTTGACACCGTTTCCCACAGCATTCTCCTGGCGAAACTGGCTGCTCATGGCTTGGATGGGCACAGACTTTGCTGGGTAAAAAACTGGCTGGATGGCCGGGCCCAGAGAGTTGTGGTGAACAGAGTTAAATTCAGTTGGCAGCCGGTCACGAGTGGTGTCCCCCAGGGCTCAGTTTTGGGGCCACTCCTGTTTAACATCCTTATTGATGATCTAGACGAGGGGATCGAGTGCACCCTCAGTCAGTTTGCAGATGACACCCAGTTGGGTGGGAGTGTTGATCTGCTCAAGGGCAGGGAGGCTCTGCAGAGAGACCTGGACAGGCTGGAGCCATGGGCTGAGCCCAACTGGAGGAGTTTCAATCAGGCCAAATGCCGGGGGCTGCCCTTGGGCCACAACAACCCCCAGCAGTGCTACAGGCTTGGGGAGGAGTGGCTGGAGAGCTGCCAGTCAGAGAGGGACCTGGAGGTGTTGATTGACAGCCAGCTGAACAGGAGCCAGCAGTGTGCCCAGGTGGCCAAGAAGGCCAATGGCATCCTGGCTTGTGTCAGCAATAGCGTGGCCAGCAGGGACAGGGAAGGGATCTGACCCCTGTACTCGGCACTGGTGAGGCCGCCCCTCGATTCCTGTGTTCAGTTTTGGGCCCCTCACTACAAAAAGGACATTGAATGACTCGAGCGTGTCCAGAGAAGGGCAACGGAACTGGTGCAGGGTCTGGAGCACAGGTCGTACGGGGAGCGGCTGAGGGAACTGGGGGTGTTTAGTCTGGAGAAGAGGAGGCTGAGGGGAGACCTCATCGCCCTCTACAGCTACCTGAAAGGAGGTTGCAGAGAGCTGGGGATGAGTCTCTTTAACCAAGAAACAAGTGAAAGGACAAAAGTTAATGGCCTCCAATTGCACCAGGGAAGGTTTAGACTAGATATTAGGAAGCATTTATTTCCAGAAGGGGTTGTTAAGTGTTGGAATGTGCTGCCCAGGGAGGTGGTGGAGTCCCCATCCCTGGAGGTGTTTAAGAGTTGGGTCGACAGAGCGCTGAGGGATCTGGTGTAGTTGGGAACTGTCAGTGTTAGGTTGATGGTTGGACTGGATGATCTTCAAGGTCTTTTCCAACCTAGACAATTCTGTGATTCAGGGACCACAGGTATTTTGGAAAAAGATGACAGGCTGCCTCATTACTAGAAGATATATTAAACGTCCAAAATGATGTAAACTTCTCAATAGATTTGATACCTCATACATGGACAACTGTATTTCTGGCATAGCTATGTGCTACTAAGAGATATGTTGGACTGAGAAAGAAGGAGCCCACAGCTTCAGTATAAACCCGAAAATTCTGCTTTGGCCCACAGGGAAACTGACAGCACAACAGAGAAGTGAGATCATACCAACACAGATATCCCCAAGAGACTCTGACTTGCTGTCCCACAGCCCAGGCTACCTGGTAGCTCTGAAAGCCCCTGCACTGTGGTACCACAGGGCTGTACCCAGCACAGTTCACCGGAGACACTCCAGTACCCACAGCAAAGAGCAACCCTTGCAACTCCATAGCAACCCGTAACACCTCTTTCCACGAGCATCAAAGAACCTCACCTACCAGGCCAATAAAACACACATACCTTCAACACCACTGATTCACTGAAACAGACTCTACAACTCAGAGAGTAATAAAGCAGGTGTGTTTACCCGGTGCCAGGGTGCAAGGGGATTTCTCCACAAAGCTTGCACACCCACAGCACATTTTACCAGAAACATAGAGTGTGGATATACATATTCATTGGATTACAATACAAATATACATATGCATAATGAAGGCTGGGTTAGTTAGAAAGACTGATGTCAACAGTTTATGTTCTCTTTGTGCCTGCGCATTGCCTTCTGGTGGGCATCTTCAGGGGTCTGTTGGAGGAAGGCTCACAGTCTTTCTCACCTTGTACTTTTCCTCAGAGCATGCACAGATTCTCTTAGCTAATTTCTTGAACAACAAAAGTGGTTCCAGCTGGTTTACCACCTCTGTCTTATCTAAAAGCACCAGTATATTAGTTTCTACTGCCCATATATGGCTATCTATTCACACAAAAACTAAACTTGTTAGAACACATCTGCTTTCCAAGGACATGTCTCTTATTTTTTCCAAACATAGTAGTTCTTGGTAAGTTTCCACAGAAAGCTGCTTTGGTTTGATGAACACAGTAGCCTTTGGTAAGCTTCCACAGAACGGTCAGGGCAAGCAGGATTATTAAGCAATATTCAGAAATCATTGTAAATTTCTATAAGTAAATAAGTTGCAAAGCAGGTGATCATTTCCTTGTATCATCACGAAAGATCCTGTTCATCCTTGTTTCTCCTCTGATCAACTCCCACATGTTCCCCCTAAGAAAGCTACTCTCTCTGCACCCTAGCCCCTTTGTAAGGGCCACTGCTAATTGCTTGATCTCGCATGGCTGGGGCAGTCAATAGTCAGGCTCCTCAGCAGACTTTGTCCAGACTGCTGGTCCTCCTTGTTATAGCTTAACCGTGGAGACACATCCAGGCTAGATGAACCATTGTCCTTGTTGTTCAGTCCCACTTGCAGAGCTTTGTAGCTACTATGTAGGGGCACCTGGGAAGGTGGAGGAGTCACAGAGAAGACATGCCTGCTGTGCCAGGCAGGATCTTGTCGCCATTTCCCTCTGTCTGTTAAGTTGTGGCATTCTGTCGGGTGGGGAGAGGATAAGGAACCCTCCATACCATGTGTCCTGTCTGCCTGTTGGGCCTGTCCCAGGGAAGGTGGGGTGTGGCTCCGGTAACTTCTCTCTCTCCCCCACTCCCTGATACTCCTCAACCTACTACAATTAGCAACTCCCCCTGTCCTGGTCGCACTGGAACCGGAGCTTCTCACCTTAGCAATGAATCATGCTACAGCTGTAAAGATAGGCAAAACCTGAGCCTGAAAAGACAAAGCTTCAGTGATTACTTCTAAATCTACAGCAGCATGGCCCACTTACTTAAATGTTACAAAAATAAAAAGCACAACAACATACTAAAAGAAGCAACATGGGGATAGACCAAAAATTAACAAGAGTTATTTTTGAAAGGATAAAAATTATAAACCAGAAACCAGCAATAACAGGGACACTGACTACCTTGGGGGAATTGTTTATCTGATCTCTTGTTTTCTGGTATCTGAATCAAAATCCTGATGACCTGCACTTGTTTGCCAGTACCTGCTTTTATTCTGCAAAATCTTGGCTATCTACACCCAACTCTTAATACACTGCTTATTCTGCAAAGTGGAATCAGAATTTACATTTACTGTTATCCTCATAAGACTGAAGTGACATTCGTCGTTCCCTAGTTCCTTTATGAAAAGTTCAGATTTGCTCATTTTATGATTATATATGAAGTAGTACATTTTCTCCCCCAATAGGACAGATGTTTTTATCTAACTTTTCCACTGATACCTATGTCTGGAATGTTTTATTCTAGAAGCATAATTTTCCAGGTCACACTAAATGTTTTTGTAAGCAAGTTTTCTATCACTCCTAAAATTTTGTCATAATTCCATGCCAATACCCAGCTTCTGAAAACAAGGCATTTCTATATTGCCTTTGTTGATTGTTGTCATGAATTTGTCAGAGTATGGTACATATTTGGGTACCTGACTTTGATCAGTCAACAAACAGCACAAGCATTATTATGGAGTTGTGCAAAGATGCTGAACTGAGCAGAACTTGAGAGCAGGATCCATTTTGACAAAACCCCAGAATGACTCGGCTCTTGGGGCCCAGCAGCTCAAGCTGAGGGAACAGATTTGCCAGAAAAGTACCTCATGCCAGCCTGCAGTTTCCCTTTACTGATGACAGTGGCTGTTTTTTTTCTGTGATTCCCCTTGTATCTAGGGTATTTATGAATTTACCCTATCTAGAATTCAAGTGTTTTTCCAAGCATTCTGTCTGTGGATTTTCTGGTGTGGTGGGCACAATGGCACTGTCTGAGTCTTTGAGATCTTAATTCTATATCATAGGCAATATCAACTTTCAAACTGCTTCAGCTTTATTAAACCACAACTATATATTTAAAATCATATTTCCTAGATTGTTATATCATAATGTCATTAGTAATAACAGTATTTTGTATCTTACCACCTGTAACCTTATCCATATAACCTGGAACTAACAACCATCTCTAATTAAAGTGTGGCAAGTAGTGCTTGATTGCAAAAAGGATTGATAATCCACGCTGAGAAAACCAAAAAGTCTTCCTGCAGCTTTAATAAAGATTGTGAGATTTAATAGTGTTTTGCCCCCTGAAAATCTTGGCATGTTTTGTACTTTGTGTTTTGCAGTACTTTGCACATTGAGGAAAAGCAAAGCTATTACCCGTTTCCATAAATTCCATCTTGAAAATCGGTAATAGAAAGACTAAACAGGATTAAATAGGCCAAAATAAACGCAAGAGAACTGTGTTATGTGAAGGTGAGAAAAATTAAACCCAGTTCTGAGGCAAAGATTTACCAAACTTTCAATCAATGCTTTTCATGGCAATTACTAGAATAGTTTTTATGAACATCTTTAAGATTAGTTTTCCGCAAAAGGACCATCCCATTTCTTTGGAGATAAAGCTGATGGGATTACAAACAAATCCACTACTGTGAATTATACATCATATGATGAGTTATATTGGTTGAGTCTGAGTAACCTCTCTGTTAGAAGTAAATTTAGCACAGGAAATACTGCCTACCCACTTTGTAGAAGCAAGTTCAGTTACATTAAATTTGATGTGTTACAGCAGAAAACATCAAGCATGGCTTTTCCAGCAAAACACGAAAAAGAAGATTCCAAGTTATGAATGTTTCACATAAGTCAAGTTAATTCTAGCATTAAGAACTAGCTTTTTATTGGTATGATGTACAATAGTTAGATTTCAGCCTGCACCACATTGCGTATTCATATATGCAAGGAAACACTCCATTAGTCAGCTCCCGGTAGGTCTCTTGCTTATTCCTGTGTTATAGTATTTTTAACAGCACATTTCTAAGTACGTTTTTCTCTCAGACTTTGGAACATCACAATATGCAAGCAAACCAGAAGCTTAGGGGTTAACAATAATTGGAGGAAAAAGTACACCCATTGTACTTGCTTAAGGTGAAACAAATCCTCATATGTCATACATTGGTGCTGAAACCTTATTCAGGTGCCTCATTATACAATTTATAACATACAACTATAATATATAAATAATTTACAATTTTTATATAAAAATATATAGAATAAATTTATCGTTAATAATATATAATTATATAATCAATTTTTAGCTTCTAAATGGAAGACTTAATTTACATTATTACTAGGTACCTCAGAAATGTGAAAATTAACCTGTTTTATTTTGACTCAAATTATTTCTGGTATTAGTAGATGGCAGTATGTATCTCCTGTGATATGAAATATAAGGAAGGATCTAGCACACATGAAAGTTATTTTAATTCATGCAAGTCTACAGGTCTCAGGAATGGGTTTAAGATTTTCTTCATTGAATTTTATGTTGTTTCTTCCCACTTTATTGTATTACTGTGCTCAAGGGGCTGCAGCCCAATGAAAAGTGGTTCTGTTTTGTTCATGGCATTTCAGGCTTAGGGCCAAATGGAGCTACACAGGTGTAAATAAAGAGTGGATTTTGTTCCCAATGTCCCCTGTACATGACTTGAAGCTTAACTCATAAGTAAGAGTAGCAAAAATGTGGACCGTGTTCTTGCCTTATTTACTTCTTATTACATTTATATAATTGTAGAACCTGGGAAAAGATTTAAATTTAGTCCATTTGGCTGGAGTTTGTGCTTTTAAATTTAAATCACCAACTTGTTAAATATATCCTGTAGTTCTATGGCCAGGAACTGACTGACTGTTAATCTATTTGACATTATAATTACTCCTGTCATTTAGTTTACAGCTTATACTTTGAACAGAGCACTTCAGAATGATACATGCTCAGAGACCTTTTTGTTAACTAAGTATATAGTTTAGAAGGTCTACAATACTACTGATATATGAACCAGCAATTAAGTACTGACAATATACATACTGGAAGCCACTGACTTCTCTTCAGCAGTGGCAGCAGAGGCATGCCAAACTATAATCTGTGGCACTGCAAAGCCACAAACCACTCGCATGTTCCTAAAGACACTGAAGATTTAATATGAAGCAGCTTGATAAAACTGGCTCTTTCCTCAGGTTTCTCTCAGTCAAATAATGCATCACATATTAGGTTGCTTTCAGTATGTAGCCTTTGTAACAATACCCCTTTACCTACGTTTCCAACAAGTTTATGAAAAACAGCATGGGAATGGTCAGGGTTTTAATTTTGTTCCCATGTTCATCAATACAGATAATGCAGCCACATTCGTTGCTCAACTCAGCACAGCCGAGATGGAGTTTTCACCCTTAACACCAATAAACTGTGTCATGGTAGTAAATAGGACATGTAGCATAAATTGACTCCCTCTTGCGCGTCTAGGAACCTAGGGGCATCCTCTGCATAACAGATGCTGATAAATATTTGAGGAAGTCTTCTCCATTAGAGTATCACACTAAGTGGTATTTCTGCTGCTGAAGAGATTATGCTTTTACCATTTTTATTGATGTTTTGCTCAGAGGGTTCCCATTCTGTGTCCTATGTCCTTTGTCATTTGCCAATACTTTGGTGTATGAACTAACCATAAGATCCTGGAGGATATAAATCAGTCCCCCAGATCTTCTGCTTTTCTATCGGGATAATCTCTTCTGGAGTACTGAGTCCAGGTGGGCACAAGAAACTTCAAGTAATTTCAAACAGGAAGCACTAAAAACTTCCAAGAAACCTACTTCTTTGAGAATCTGTATCAATTACTACCACCTAAAAGATAAAGGAGGGAAGAAAAGGCAAACATACATGATGATCCTTTTCCTTGGACGGATTCAATAGTAAATGTCCATTTATTTTATCCAAAAGAAAAAAGGATATCAGAAGAAACAGGGTGTTTTTTTAGTTTTGCCTCATAACTGCATAGGAGTTTTCAGTTTCAGAGAACTGGTACTGTTTTTATTGAAAAAAGGTTTAAGACCCATCATTCAACACCTCTGAGCAATGTATCCTTGTGCCAGGTTCTGTCAAAACAAAAGGAGGAAAATATTCTTGTGTTTTAGAATTTGCTCGTTAAACATAATTACGAGATAGCAGACTCTGAACTTGAGCTATAGAGGAAGCAGAAACGGCTTCAACAACACCCACTGCAGCAATTTTGCTCCATGGGTATTAATGTAGACAATACGAAAAAATGTTTAAAAGTTCAGAACTGAAATTTTCTTGCCAAAAGAAGTAATTTAACTGTGAGAGCAATTCATCACAGTTTCAAAACTGGATCCTGGTCCCTATAGTGGAAAACACTATCAATATATTCCTTAGCCAACAGGACACAGTTTGCTTTTTTAAATATAAACTCCAGCCAGTCTCTATTGAACAGATACCTGGACTGCCTAACATAAAAGCATATTAACTGGCTGTAATACAAGACATCTTCATCTTCATGCAAACAGTTAATAGTTAATTTAGGCATGCATGGTGAGCAAATATGTAAGTGTATTAATTCCTTTGCAATCTTCTGATGTATACAGCAGCTGTGTAATTTGATTTGAATTGATTTTGCTGCTAACTCTGGTGACCTCCAATAAAAAATTGTTGCATTCACCACAAAGTGATTTATGATGGCAGGACTCTCTATTATATAAATACTTTCCAATGCATTAGTCAGAAATCCACTATCTTACTTCATTAAACCAGCAAATATAATCAATTCTTATCTGATTTACAGGTTTTTTATGCAAGGAAAAAAAGATTCTACCTTTATGCTAAATGGAGTTAAAATGTGGATCGTGTAATACGAAATGTCTCTGCCTCAGTGTGTAAGTGCCACTAATCAAAATCAGAGTCCGCATTCGAGATTTTAGCTCTGATCAAACTCTGGGCTGCACATTACAAGAATTAAATGCAGTACTTCAGCACTTAGAGCTAGACATGCATATACATGTTTTGATAACAAATAGTGGTGAGCATTTACACTGTGCCATTTTGTAGTTAAATAGCCACCTAGTTTAATCACAACAGAAAACTAAAGGCATGGCTTAAATATGAGCATTGTACAAACGACATTAGGTGGCAAATTCTTTACTGGCAATACATTAGTAACATACCTCTACTTTCAAAACCTCCTGAAGCATGTCACAGTCTGTCTGCACCTAGTGGTGCATGCTGATATGTGCATGTTAAAAGTATACAGAGGAATCACTTCAGTCACACCGGAAATGCAGATAGAGAGCTTGCTTCCTATACATATGGAGATGGAGAATAACATATTTTCAGGAGTAATGCAGGTTTTTATTTAAAAGGATAGATGTGCAACTGAATCTACAGCTCCGTATTACAACACCGAGTCAATAAAAAGAGCTCTCGTCCAACTACTGTGCAATCCATTGATAATTCTACCAGAACCACTAAAAACTACTTTGCCTGTAGTGTCCCTCTGGTCCATTTATTTGAATAGTAATTATAAAGCAAAACTCAGGGGGCGGGAGTGGTTATTTGGTAATTTTTTCCACACTGACCCTATCCCCTTGTATTTAAAGTGTGGGGAACAACCAAAGTTTTAAAAACCTAAAGCAGAAAATTAAAATAATTCTATGTTTTCTGTGTCTGAGTGATTTATTTACTGAAATACCCTAGAGAGGTGAGTAAGTGAGGTATAGTTGCCTAATGTGTCCTCGTCCTTTGGCAGTTATGCTTTACAAAGAAATGAGTGAAATAATCTCAGCCCTCTGGAGACGACCTGCAGATTCATCAAGTGAAGGGGGCACTTTGAGGAGTAGCTTATCATCTCCTGGACTTTGGATAGCTCTCAGTAGCTGTGCACTGGGCAGTCTTATTTCAGGGGACTTCTTTAGTTTGTTGCCTGTGTTGAATTCCTTTAGGCAGTTGGACAAGTACCGTGTTACTGTAGTACTCGGCTCATGCTCACATCTCTGAGATACATAGCATGGGCATATCTTCGCTGTAACCTTGCACTGTCTAGAAAGCCTAGGCAACCTGCATAAGCTCTGAATGCTAATGCAAGGGCCCACTACCCAAATACAAGGCACTGTAGAGTCTAAGTCCTTTTTAAGATTCAATGCAAAGATGAATGATTAATAGCAAATCCAAGTCATGCTCGAGATTCTGCTGATGCACGTACACCCCACACACTCCTGTACTGAGCATGGCCGCAACATAGGAAAGGGTCTTGCGTGCTCCTGAGAGGGGTCTACATTTCTGTAACATTAATCGCATATATGCAAACAGTACAGCACGTAAAAATTGTCTAAGTCTAGTACAGTGAGCAGGTGCTGGCTTTATGCATACTTGTATGAGGCTCAGCGAGAATTACCTATTTGACTTTCAGCAACAAAAAACATTCAGCCATCAACATCTGAACTAAAGGACCAGCTCACATAACTACCAATTGCTAGCACTCCTGTTCTTTCTTGGCACAGGTTAGACATCAGTGGGAGACTATTATCAACACACTGTTAGCTTTATATAATTTGCTAGATAAGTTATTTTTGAGCATTTAGGACTTGTAACACTTCGAGTTCCACGGTGGGTTTTTTTCTGTAATGAAATGCAGGACCCTATATGGATACCTGAAATATCATGGGACAGAAACAGGATTGAATCTGTCTCTCAGCCCCTCAAGCTACAGCAGTAACCCTGCTAGCTGTCAGAAAAATGCAAGCCCCCTTCTGAAGCAAAACATCTGATCTCAATCACAGAGTCTGTGCCCTACACCACTAATAGAAAATCCAGGAAATATTTGATAGCTGGGAAGAAAAAAAAATCACTTGTCTTTGTGTTATTTAAGAACTGTGCCTTCAGTTTCTGTTCTCTCTTCCTATGATGCAACAACACAAGGGAAAGGATAAAAATATTTGTATCAGAGGATTTGCCTTTTCAGAAAGGTGCATTATTGTCCTTACTAAAGGAATTCAAAGCGTTTTTGATTCATCTGGATAGTTCAAGGATATCCGTACACCTACCAAACCTATGGACTTTTTCCAGCTGGTATATTTTTATCAGTTGGTAAAATGTTGATCCAGGAGTTCCTGAACACTAAACTGCTGTGTCTTCAATTAGAGTTTCTTTTATACATACTAGAAAAGACTCCTCGCTGATGTTCCACTAATTCTAAGGTACCTACAGAATTCCATTGCAACATACTATGAAACCATCCTCATAAAGATGCCATTAAGAGAGACACCAGATGAGTACATAGTAAAACCTGACTCACAAAACCAGAGTCCTGTGTAAGGAGATACTTCTAGGCAGAGATTTTTCAGCCTGATGCCTTGTCAGAGGATCTTCCTCCAAGACTATTATATTTATGTTAACTTAATGTACAACAGAGTGTATTATATCTAGGTCAAAATTATTGGTTTCATCTTTTCTTATGTGTGTCTCTGTCCTTTTGACCCCCATTGAGCCATGGCACAATAGATTTTTCAATGTCACACAGTAGGTGTTGAGGTGGGACAGAGATCAATGACACTCTCTTGATTACAAGGCACTTAAGGAGTGGATCAGGTAAGAGCTGACATTTGCAGAGATATCAAGTCAGAACAGAAATTTGCTTTTAATTTGGCATCCCCAACTTTGCAATTTAGTCCTATTGCTGAATGGTCAAAATGAAAAGCAATGACATAAATAGTCCCCAAGACTCTTTAAGCTGAGGCTGACCATCTGTTTCAAACATACCTGCTCATGGGCAGAGGGTAAAGAAAAAGGGGGAGTTTTTAAACTGCCACAAAAAGCCTTGATTGTTGTTCATCTGGCTTTATTTTTACTGATGAAAATCTGTATTTGGGAGTAGTAACAGGTATTGCACAAACTAAGTTCATGACACTTGGCTGCCTTTGTAATGTCAATAGTGGATGGGAATTAGGCTTGAGTTACACAAACCCTGTTTTGACAGAGTCCATTTTTGGCTATGTATATGCTGCAAAATGCAACTTGCAAAAAATAAATCTTCAAAAGATTTTCTTAGTTATAGAGAAAAATGAGAGTTTGGATGTGTTTTCAGTAAGATGAAGGCTTACTTCAAAGGTCTCACCCACCTCACCACTGACAGCCCAGTAATAGGTATCTTTAGGTACCTTTACCCCTGCCTAACCTTTTCAGGGTAGGTAAGCCACTTAGCATGTACTTAAAACACCCTAGCAAAATATTGCAATAAAAAGGGTAGTAAAGAAGTTTGACATCAGTTGCAAAAAAGCACAGTGCTAAAGAAAAAAAAAAAAAAAATCACACAGAAGAAACTTCTTGGTGACCCAATAGCAAATTGGAGGCAAGCCTTGTTTAAATGATATGTTGCTATGTGAAATGTGGGACTCTGTGAGTAGCTTACATTAACAGGTACAGTACTATTACAGAGAAAGAAAAGACATTTTGAAATTATAACCCACTTGACTTCTTCAAAGTGAATATAGTCAGAGGTACAAAGAAACACACCAATGAATAATGAACCTCCTATTAGTGCAGCGTTCCTTGTGTTTAGAAGTTTGGCTAAGAAGATGAAATGACCACCTCCTTTGGTGGAACTTTTTTAGCACAGCACTAAAAAAACCCACAAAAAACCATACAGAAGAAACTTCTTGGTGGCCTCATAGTAAATTGGAAACAAGCCTTGCTTAAATGATACCTTGCTATGTGAAATGTATGTTTCTAGCTACTGTCTGTAGATTTTTCTTTCAAATGTCTTTTCTCCACCTTTTCTATTTCCTACAAATGATTTTGTCCTCAAAATGAAGTGAGACCATTTATCTATTAGTTTCAGGCTTATCACATGAAATTAAGCACCAGAATGCTCAGTAATTAGAAATCATCTCACCCTGGAAAATGGGATAATGACAGAGTCCTTGAAATCAATGAAGGTTAAAGCTGTGTGTTTATAATAACATTTTTATAAACCCAAGATAAGATGTTGATTAGGATATTATATCAGCTACATAACAATTAAAAGTTATATTTAATCCTGTAGGAAGAGTTTATTTTGAGCATTGCATAACCTCACATATTTATCCAGCAAAGAACCGCCCTACTTTGATGCCAAAGATAACAAATACTGTACTTTCTTCAAACTTGTCCTATGTCCACACACTTCTCACAGTTAATCACTCAGGGACATGCGAGATGCTCCTGAAAATAAATAACAGTCTGCAGAAAATCAACATGCCCAGAGTTGTTTTTTTTTTCTGATAGGAATGATAAAAAGAGCCATATGTCAGCCAAAGCACAGACCAAAGTTCCCAATATAATAGCTACAAATTTTGTGCAAGTCAGTTTTGGATCTATTGATTATTAAAACAAATAGACCTGCTCTCCCCTTGTCCTATCTGACTGAGAGACTGCCTAACACATTTCTAACAACCAAAGACTACTTTAAAATTTAGTAGAATCTGGGCAACCTCATCTCTAGCATCTTTTCCCAGGAAACCTGACATACATAATCCTCAGTCATGAAAAAGTGTGTACAAAGATTTATATTCTCTAGAGCATCAGATAATGGCTTTTTCCTACCAAAATATAATTATCCACATCAGCTTCAGACATTGAATCTATACTTTATACAGAAGTCAACTGCAGGACTTCTATTTAATTATTACTGAATAACATGATATAAAAAGACGTCACAAGGAGCTAAAAAAAACACCAAAAACCCCAAAGAAAACTCAGAATTTATACATTTTGCTTCCCAGTCTTAGGAATGAATTCTTCATGGCCTTTGTGCACTGAGGAAGACCTTGAGAAATACAGCTACTCTTCCTGACCAGGGACCTGATAGTACTTGCCTGTCTTCAGAACAACAGTCAGGAGAAGGAGAATGAGAAGTCATGACTGCATATGCTTCTGTCCACAGCAAAAGGACAGAATACAATGCAGGACTGGGAACTATTCATGCATAAATATCTTGCTAAGACACAATTTCTTTCCAAATTCCTTGAGGTCACTTTTTGCCTGATTAGGGCACTTACAAGAACAAGGCAGGGAGAAACATTGATCTTTTTTCTTCATTAATTTCCTCAAAGGTTCGCTTCTGTCACAGCCCTTCCTGGGGAGTCTACACAGAAAGAAAATTGCTCAAAACAGGAGTAGGAAATGAAACCTCCTCAAATACCAACATTCAGATGAGGCCTGGGATGCCAAAAAGGACACATTAATTCCCGATTCCGACTTTGTGCATCCCTTTAAAGGACTCTAGCTCTAGACACAGAACTATTCCTATGACTATCAAAGGGGAAAAAAAAAATTCTGACACACTTCCAAATGTCATGTCTTGTCCATGTACTCAGAATATTATTTTTCTCCAACAATTTGTAGACAATTAGTAGCACATATAACAACAGTAGCAGCTTTTTTGCAACTGTAGTGCCTGAGTTTTGCAAGGATATACTCCCATCAGTGCATCAAATTAATACACCCCATGCACTTTGCTTAACTTCAGCTTGACCAGTAGGCTTCTGCAGGAAGAACAGTTTTATTCTACATTGCTCTGGAAGGATGCAATTTATCTGATGTGAGAGGGTTTCATGAATAGTCCAGAATGTCCAAACTAAGAAAAAGTTAGTGACCTGCCAAATTGTCTCCTTCACCTTCATACTGTTGCAAAACATGAAACTTTCCAAATACTCAAAGTACATGATTTTCTGAATCAAAAGCTGACTTGAATTACATCTGGCCTTTTTACTTTTGACTTAAAACCACCTATTTTCAGCCTTTCAATACTTAGAGGGGGCTTATAAGAAAGATAGGGACGGACTTTGTAGTAGGGCCTGTAGCGATAGGACAAGGGGTAATGGTTTTAAACTAAAAGATTCAGACTAGATCCAAGGAAGAATTTTTTCACAGTGAGGGTAGTGAAACACTAGCACAGGTTGCCTAGAGAGGTGGTAGATGACCCATTCCTGGAAACATTCAAGGCCAGGTTAGACAGGACTCTGAGCTATCAGATCTAGTAGAAGATGTCCCTGCTCACTGCAGGGAGGTTGGACTAGATGACCTTTAATGGCCCATTCCAACACAAACTATTCTGTGATTCTATGACCTTCCTGAGGGGCTGAGACAGCAAATTGTCCATAAGTTGTTTCCAGTAATCAGACTATTTCTCTTTCTCTTACTTTATACAGCACTAAAGACAACTTTCATCTGGAGCATCTCAAAGCTTTTTCCTTCAAGTCAGATCCCAAAGATGTAATAGTTCTAGGTAACAAAACCAATAATTCTTGCCAATTATAACAATATCAATTCTACATTTTCCTGAACAAAAGAATGTTCGTTACCAGTTGTCCATATCTAGAGCCAACCTATCTAGATAAGAAAAACAAAAAAGTTGAAGAGTGTTCTTCATAAGACTCTTATGAAGACTCTTATTTTCCTGACTTTGATCTGTTCCTTTAAATCAGCTCTCCCCTCTTTGTGTTTCCTTTTAGTATTAAGGAGAGAATTTCTCCAGATAAGAGTGCAAAGCTAATCTGTGGTGGTGGCAGCTTTTTGTTTGTAGTATGACTCCACTGCAATACAGAGATCACTTCAGAGTCTCCTGCAAAGCCATCCTTCTAAATATCGTATCAGATCTTCCCCTTCTTTGGCTCCAGGGAAGAAGGGCTCTAAGTTTTACATCGCATACATGGAGAGGCAGAAACTATTCTTGATCTTTTTCTCATGAATTCCCATTAAGAAATCACAGCAGTTGGAAATATGGTGGTTTAAGTTCTGCTTTTAACAAAAGTTTTGTATTTATTTTATAATTTTGCTTTTATATAAAAATTCTTGGATCAGACCCTCCTTTGTTTTCATCTCACAAGCAGTAAGGTTCTCCAAAATTATATACACAACTTCACATTTACCACTGAGCAAGAGTGTTCACACAGGCAGTACCTAATGCAATGTAAACCTACACTCTAATTTCTGAGTTTGTGTTCCTGCAATTAAACATTAAATGTGTCTTTAAAATGTTAGGAAAGATCAGATATGCTTAAAAACCATTGCATGCTATTTATAATCAGTTAAAGATTTTGGGGGAGGTGGAGTTGCTTTAGTGCTCTTCAGGACCTAAAAGCATTCAGGTTTTTGCAACAAGTTCTGTTTTCTTGGTCAACAACTGAAATACAAAATTATGAGGTGAAAAAAATCTGACCTTCTCTAAACAATGCAATTTTAGTCACTTTAAATCCACACAATACTGTCATCATCTGCATGACTAGAAAGATGAGTTCTGAATCCTTCTGAGAAGTTAAAGTCCACAGATTTGCACTAGACATCTACAATCTACCTGACAGGTTGATTCTCCATCCTGATCAAGTCTCTGGGTTACATTTGAAAATTAGATTAAGTTTTCTAATTAAGCATTATAGCAAGTCATTTCTATGTAAACTCGGCAGAACTTATAATTCTGAGGGCAAGGAAAGTATTTGAACCAAGAAACAAGGGAAGGTTTGAGTCAGCAACCTTAAATGCTGTAGATCTATAAATTACCAAACCTATTAGATGAGAACATGCTCTAGACTAATCTTTATGAAAAATGCTAGATAATAATTCTTTCCAGCTCAGCATAACTCTGTTATTATGCCTTGTTTATGAATTTTAAACCAGGGCTCGTCTGTTCTTCTAAAGTGAATGTAACTCAACACTTTCATCTAGACATAAGGAAACTTTCTACATTGTGCATGTTTCTAAGCAAGAGACTAAATAACCCTACATTCCTTTCTCAAACATACCGTGTTAAAGGTTATATTGCTCAAACAACAGCTTTAGACCCAGACAGATAAAATCAAAATAAAACACACCTGTTATTTTTTTCTTCTTAGACTTAGTATCTGGGTAACAATAACATTCATTCTCTCAAATGAATCAAAGCAGCAGGTTTGTTCCTTGTGTTTTTTCTGCTTTTGTTGGGTGGTAAGTTGGCAGCATCAATTGTATTAATGTTTCTGTCAGCACCCACATTAAATATGTTTCTTTATGGGAGAAATCACATTCCAGCCTACTCTGGACATCTAAATTTATATCTTTCATCACATCCAGATTGAAATCCAGCTACCACCTGGATTCCTGTAAGGTTTACTTAGTGAAATGCTCAGAATATTTGTGTTCCAAATATCAAATTAAAAATTAACTGAAATTTATATTTAGGCAGAACAGACAGTAAACCACAGACACTTTCCTCTTTTGCTTCTATCTTTCTGGTTTTTTGTAGTGTTAGATCAGATTCCCATAATCCAAATCAGATTTTGGTACATTCTGTGCTTTTGGGTATTACTTTAAGCTTCACTTATTTTCCCTTGTTTTACAAGTTTAGAATGCCATAGTGGTACTGCAGCCTTCTGCACTGTGTCCTGTGAAATTTAGAACTGGATACATGAATTTCAACAGGGTCTTCTGGGATTTTCCTATGTATTGACTCGAGAGTTTAGGACTAGAATTCCATCTGAGGGTTAAATTTCCTGATGTCCATACAGTCTCTGTTCTGACTTACTGCCTTATTCTAAGTAAAAATAAACTGGCTTTATGGGCAGAGGACCTAATGGAAGAGGCACTGGTTCCTGCTTGATCTCTGCCTCTCAGACCTCTGTGAGTGTTCCTGGATACTGCCAGTTCTACAAACCAGAAAGAACAGTTTAGACATAGTCTTGAAGAAAAGTGCAGAAAAGTATTCAAAAAATTTAGATCTGCTTCAGAAAATATGTGGGCTTCATTTCTACGGAAAACTAGACAGAAACTTTACAAGAAAATTACTTACCAATAAATTTTCAGTACTGCTCTTCTTGGTGGTGAAAAAACTGAAGAACTCTGTCTATCTGGGTGCCGCATTCTTCCCCTTGTAGATTAGAGTGAAGTCAGTGACCACACTTCCAGAAATGCAGATTTTTTTTATTTTTAAGTCATTCATATGTTTCAGAATGATTCTTGTTTCTAATTTTACCCAGAAGGTCTGACTGGTTTTATTTTTCTCATCTTTCATTATTACAACTAGAACACAAACATCACAAAACTAACTCAAGCGGTATTTTGGGTAGGGTGCTTTGTTTTCTTCTGGCAAATATTCATAGTTTCTTCTGAAAAAGAGTGACACTGAAACAATGTCATCTAATCACTTTGAAAAAAAGGGTATATCTTTCTTTAGAGTACAATTGTGTTTATGGAATCTACAAGCAACAGGAACCATTACAACAAAATTGTATTAACTCCTGTAGAACACATTAATTTGACACTGAGATCAATAGATTCAGTAAAGTGCACCTTTGCAAAAATAATCAGATTTAGAGACATTAAGCAACAGGGAAGTTACTTTATCATTCTGCAAGTGAGTAAAAAAATAAAATTACTTGGAGTCTTAAAAGTATATTTGCATTTGAGTTTTGTCAGCTCCAGATTTTAGGTATAGTTTTTTCTTTGGCTTTGGGCCCTTTATTAAAGAACACCAGGGGATCAGATTTTCTTTCTCTAGGTAACTAGTTATGTTCAGACCATGCTTGAAGAAAATATTTACCATATACACCAATACAGCAGTCTGAGGTCTATTTTTTGCATTTCAGAATAAGCTATTACCAATTTTTATTGTTCTGTATTCAAGATTTCTATTTCATTGCAGATGCCATTTATTCTTCACCTTGAGCAAAGTTATCTCATTTATCTGATATAACAACAATCATTGACCACAATTATATAAAGACTCCCAAATCAACTCCAAAAGGAAAACATTGCTTCATATGGTTTGTTTATTCTTTCTAGTTTTTGATAAGACATAACACTGTCAAAACTCTTTGATTCAGGCCAGGCAAAGCCATGACAGGATTGAAAGTAAGGTGTAAATTCTGTTCATAAGAAACTCTAAAACCCTGTTAAAATTCTAGCTGCGAGTCAAAATTAAGCACGTGCTTAACTTTAAACATTTAAATAGACTTGTTTGGCTGAGCTGAGCTCTGAAGCTACGTATAATGGACAACATAATTTAACTTTAAACTCAAAATCCCTGTGAATGAGCTAATGCAGAAATCAATGTTAAAACCTAATGGAAGGTGAGAATATTGGAAGTTTCATTTTTTTCTTTTGTTTCCTTTGAACATAATTATGCCCTTTTAGTACTGTTTTTCCTCAGTCCTCTCCGCCTACTATGTCATAATTATAAACCCATATTTTAGAACATTAATTAAGAACATATTCACAGCAAGAATAGTGGATGGGTGGACACAGAGAAAGTGTTCAAGCACCAGAGAACAAATTAATACCCATGAAAAAGAAACAAAAACAGGAGGGAGAAAAGGAAAGGGAGAGAAAAAAAGAGAGAGCTTTCTATGTGCCAGCTAATGAAGGTAAACTGAAAATTTCATTCTCAGATGTATACCTATAGCCTTTTCTGTAAGCTTTGCACAAGTATTGCTGTAACATGGTTGAATATTTTATCTATATTTCCTGAAGTTTAGAAAATTTTATGTAAGCATCTAGGAAAATGATAACACGCTTTGCTGGGTAAAAAACTGGCTGGATGGCCGGGCCCAAAGAGTTGTGGTGAATGGAGTTAAATCCAGTTGGCGGCCGGTCACGAGTGGTGTCCCCCAGGGCTCGGTTTTGGGGCCACTCCTGTTTAACATCTTTATTGATGATCTAGACGAGGGGATCAAGTGCACCCTCAGTCAGTTTCCAGATGACACCGAGTTGGGTGGGAGTGTTGATCTGCTCGAGGGTAGGGAGGCTCTGCAGAGAGACCTGGACAGGCTGGAGCCATGGGCTGAGCCCAACTGGAAGAGTTTCAATCAGGCCAAATGCCGGGGGCTGCCCTTGGGCCACAACAACCCCCAGCAGCGCTACAGGCTTGGGGAGGAGTGGCTGGAGAGCTGCCAGTCAGAGAGGGACCTGGGGGTGTTGATTGACAGCCAGCTGAACAGGAGCCAGCAGTGTGCCCAGGGGGCCAAGAAGGCCAATGGTATCCTGGCTTGTGTCAGCAATAGCGTGGCCAGCAGGGACAGGGAAGGGATCTGACCCCTGTACTGGGCACTGGTGAGGCCGCCCCTCGATTCCTGTGTTCAGTTTTGGGCCCCTCACTACAGAAAGGACATTGAATGACTCGAGCGTGTCCAGAGAAGGGCAACGAAGCTGGTGCAGGGTCTGGAGCACAGGTCGTACGGGGAGCAGCTGAGGGAACTGGGGGTGTTTAGTCTGGAGAAGAGGAGGCTGAGGGGAGACAAATTACTGTAGGTTTCCAATACATCTTTATCATTGTAAACAACACAGCTATTGTTAAGTAATTCTGATGAAAAAAGTAGCCTTTTCATTATCTTTAAGAACACGTACTCCGTAGTTTTATTCATGTACACAGATAATTCTATTCAGGTATTTTTATTTGTTGACATGGGATGAGACTGCTGGATCATGTGGTCATTAATATTTGATTAATGGAAATATAGAAATGTGATGAAAATATATGGTATCCACTTTTCAGGAAATAAAGAACAACCCCATTTGATCCTATCTGATTTCTTTTCTTAGTCTGTTCAAAAACATGGCACACTGTATTTTAGACACCCATGTAATCCAGGGGATTTCAGCTCAGTCTTTGTTTCAAATAAGGTTTAGAAGTGGAAACCAGCATTTTGTTAAAATTTAAGTGCCTGGGAAAATACCTATAAACAAAGAGTCATATAATGTAGAAACAGTGGCTCCCTGTTCATACTCAACAAAGTCAAGCCAACAGGCACTTGTAAAATCATTCTTGTTATGTGAAATGCTTTTGAAGTCTCCAAAACAATTTCATAGTGACTATCACAAATTTATTAACTATAACAAGATGAAATGGAAGGTCAATATTTAGTGGATTATGTATGAGAGATTATGAATATGACCACGGTAATTTTTATCCATTTTTAGGGACCTATGTATAAGAGCAATTATGGAAGGCACTTCTACTAGAAAAGGTAGATGCACTTCTACACATGCAAAGGACAACACGCTGTAAAAGGTATTAGAATGTGCCCTGAAAAAACATTAAAGGTTTGGATTAGCAGTTTATCTAAATGCTACAGGTGTGAGCTATCAGAAAACCCTTCCGCCTAGTTCTCTGTGTTTAAGGTTGCTCTAAAATACTGCTGCAGCTTAAACAACAAAATCTGTTGAATTGGAACTGTCTCCTTAGCTGGAATTAAAGATAGAGGTCCTCCTACACAGAAGTAGTTTTATTTTAGCCCCATTTTCTCCTAGAAAAATTGATGAGTAAATTCCCTTTAGGGCAATGACATCTAGATTGAGCAGAGTAATAGACCTTACTGCATACTATTCTAGCTAAACAGTCCAGTAATAAGCTTCCCAAGGAATGCCAAACCAAACAGAAGAGACACTTATAATGAAAATACAACCCTCGTTACTGACACTCAGCATTTTCCACACTGCACTGATAAACTCACATTCATTTTACAAGAACTGAGATTGTCTGCAGGAAGTGACAATTCTGAGTCCCAGAAGTTTTGATGTCCAATTTGTGAGATGTTGTAGAGGCCTTTCAAAAGTGCCCACTGTTCATTTCCTAGAAACCAGCTACTTTGAAAATGCTTTAAGTTCAGGAGCCAAATCAAGAAGTATCTTAAAACTTGAGGTAGCTACTTTTTATTTAGTTTCTAATGAGGAATGCCAAAGATAAAGTTTTTCCAACCTTTACAAGTACATATTTTTTTTCAGGTATATTGGCAGCAAACTTTTTTTTGTATGCTAAGCCTGGCTCTGGAGGGCCTGTAGAACACAGAAATTAGCAAAACAACCAATCTTGATTTACTCCATGTGTAAAATGTACCAAGTAGAGTGGTGAATTACACAACTGAGCAAACACAGCAAGGGTCTGTAATATTTCCAGGCTCTTTGCAAGAGATAACCAAGGAACTCAATATGAAGTTAGATACTTGGTATTCATTCTTATTTGTGGATTAAATGTTTCATTCCTTGGATTCAGATTATTCACGAGCAACCGATACTCAACATGAAGAACATTTGGCCCTCTCAATACAGGTTGCTTCCTGATTGTATGAAAGCTCTTAGAAAACCAGAATGATGTTTGCATTCACAATTCTAAATTTAATTGCTCTAACGTTTCTGCAATTGTTGCTTTAAATGCTCTGTTTTGACTAATACTCATTGCCTAGCTCATAATCCCACAAGATGAGGAGATAAAGAAGATAAAGAACTCACTGATGGAGGGTGAGGGACATAAAATACCCTCCATCAATTTTGATGACAGGTTTCTACAATAAAAGTAAAAGTCCAAGGGTCATATTCACCAGGGCTACCACAGGAAATCACATCCAACAGCTCCAAGGACAGATTAATCTCTGAAAGGAGATTCACTTGTAACTGTACTCCCTCCACTTTCCTGTTTACCCTGTTTTTCACTTGTGAGCGCAAGCTTTACTCAGACAAGGAACATACACAACCAATGTGTCCTCTGGCAGCTTTCAGTGCAACTGCTCCTGCTCACATCTGGGACAGATAAGCTTAATGTTTTTCAACACTGTTTCTACTTTTTTCCTTCTACCTTTCCCTCCATTTTGAGACTTCCAGTATGAACATGACTCTGGGTACCTGGTGAAAGGTGAAATATTATTAAATAGTTTTGCTGTATGGCAATAAACGACAATTCTCTCACCCATAACTCTTCAAACATGCAAGTAAAGTAGAATAATTTGGAATCAGTTCTCTTTGTTATTTTTTTTCTCTCTCTCCATTGTGCTTTACTGATAGGTGAAAGGCTAATTTAGTCTCAAGAGTGTTCTGTGTCCACCCCAACTATTTCATTTCAATAAATAACCTTGCTGTGAATACATTTTAATTAGTGATTTCGTACTTGGAATTGCACAGTTGTAATAAAGTAGGCGTGAGTATCTATTGAAATAGTATATAAAAGGCATAATTATTTTCAAAAGCTCTGTTGGAATAATGCAGGTAAAAAATTCCCCTGCTGGTGTCTGTTTTCTGTGTCCAATGTATCATTAACACTTCACACCCTCACTGTATTTATAAAGAATAGATGCTTGGACTTCAGTTTGTGCAGGATGCCTCCACAGTCCTGGAGATTTTTCATTCTTTGCTGTGGCTTGCTGAGATCATTGTAATGAAGACAAGATTTTGACTTCGTTTGATAATTTTGGTGCAATTGACTGGAAGATATTACAAAGAAAAGTAGGAACAAACCCATAAGATTCAGAAGGATTTTCATAACTGTGGGCTGGGCCTGGCCTGGGATCTTTTCATGCAAAGTGGAAATAAATAAAGCGGGGCCTAGGAACAAAAAATCAAAACCTTGTCATACATGTTACTGTTGAAGACAGGCTGACAGAGGAAGACTTTTAAGAAGTGATGAAAGAAAAATCTTAAAGAACCATAAACTCATTTCAGAATCAAATGCAAACTCGCAAACAAGGTGCTGGGTTTCAGACTAGAGGAGTGTGGTATAAAATTAAAGAGGATGACAATGTATAACATCACTAAATCAAGCATTAGTTACATTTACCAGGAATGCCGCTCAATTAATTTGCCCGTTGCTTTCAGGACACACACTGTGGCACAGAACAAAAAGAATGATAAAGGCCAAATGGATTTTTAAACACTACATTAAACTGCACTTGATGTGTGAGTTCCCTTGAAGGGCTTTTTTTTTTTTTTCGAGATTATCATGTTTAATAAAACTGCCAGAAATTCACTGGCATGTCAATGAAAACAAGAAAGTGTTCTTAAAATGTAGGCAATTTCCACCTACTTACAGTGACTATAGTTAAGGAACACGTACATATAAGCTGTCATATCTGCTCCCTTCAACTCCCTCATAATGTAGATGCGGACATTTTGGCAAGTTTTCTGACCTGCACATAGTCTGAACAAGTAGGCTGCCTTCAGCTGCTGTACGTGCTGGCATCTGAGCCAGACTTTTCAGCCCAGGGAAGAGCAACCCGTCAACAGAGGACGAGGGGAAGAGCAACAAGGTCTCAGTGGCATTCAGTCTCTCTGCAAAGAGAATAACACAGTTTTCCCAGGCCACTCTTCATTTCTGGGAAAGGGATGACAGTGGGAACAACTGGCAAGAGCATATCTTTGCGTTCTCACCTCCCTTTGGTTTTTGTTCTCTCTCATCTAGGATTTAAGAGAGGAAGTAGCTGCAAAACTTGGATCCAGCCTGTGTCTAAGTCCAGACCCTTCTCTGACACAAATACAGAAGTCTCGATCAGCTATAGAGCATGACAGTAGTTTGGAGGGGGGAGGAATTTGCTGTCTGTGCAGCCACACTGGCAGCTGTTGTGCTATGGAGGGAGAATATAATTCCTCAGCTCAGAAATGGGCTTGGAGTGGCAGCTGCCACTTAATGTGGTGTGGTAGCATCACATATAGTGCAGCTGGCTGTAGTAATGTTTTAGCCGGTGGCGTGGTTGTTTTGTCACAGAGATACTGTGTTGATAGTTCTTGTGAAGTACCTAACAATAGTCAATGGGGAGAGAAAAGCTTATGGTCTCAAAACAAAATCATCAGAAATGCAGTGAAATGGAAGTGTTGATATTCCAGTTGAAATTTTACTAGTTCAGAAAACGAGACTTTTAAAACCTTGTAAAATTACAGATTACGAAAGCAATTTACTGAATTTGCTGTGCCTTTAACTGCGTATCTCACTGAAAAGGCTCGACAATGTCTCTGCTTACCCATCCTGTTGCAGTGCAGACCCAGCACCTGCTTTATTCATCCCTCATTTGTATGCCATTATTTCACAGTTTCTCCTGACCAGTTCTTAAATTTCTTAAATCTTAAACACTGGTGTGTCCAAACAAGAGGAGCCTGGCTTCCAGGGACCAGGAATTTACTTGTATATAGCCTCCTCAGGCAAGCACAGCAGCATCCCTCCCTCTGGCAACATATTGCTGCTAATTAATTACCTATACATTGCTCTAGGCAGGAAGGTGTCTTAATCAAGAGCACCAAACAAATAGTAGTTTTGTTTCCAGAGAAACCTCTAGGTGTAATTATATACAGAGGGTGTCATGAGATCACTTGTGTGAATGAATTGATATTAAGGGCTTCAGAAGAGGGAAAGGGAAGTTGGAATATGAGGACTGAGAGTTCATAAAACAATGGGGTCATCTGAAATACAGCAGCCCTACAACCTGGGATCAAAAACAGGGGGAAAAGCAAATATTAAAAAAATTAAGACTGGGGTATATTTGTCTGGGCTTTGCTACGGGGTGCTTGGGAAGAAATCTGAGAAACCTGCATAAACTTGAATGGAACATGTAATAAAGTAACAAGACAGTAGAGCCTAAGGACTACAGAGGGGTGGATGAAGAGATAAGGTATAAAGGTCAGTCTGCAAGGACCTCACAAATTCTCTATTGTATGCATTCTTAACTATCTAAATTTTGAAAGGAGAGAAAAGTATATTGATGCTACAAAATGAAACAGAATCTGGACTTTTTTTGGCAAATAAAGCTTACAAAGTATATCACTGAGGAAAACAAAGCACAAAAGAAAGTTCTTCTGGGAAACATAAAGACTGAAATCAAGAAAAAAACAGGAAATAACATTTATCCACACCTGCTGTCTTGCAGTTACTGGAAATTGAACATCTTGGATGCGTCTATCTGCACTGGGCAAGTAATTGCTGTTTAACATCCTAGGGGAAAGTCTGGAAAGCACACAGAGATCAAAATCCCTGAAGCATATCCTTCTTTTTTATAAAGTATAGTCAGCGAAACTATGATCACTTAGAACACCTGATGATATGCCTCCCTTAGTAACCAAACCTCTACTTTTCCCAAATATGGCAATCTTAAAAATAGAAGAGCAGGAAAATTGCCCATTCCATTTATTTCATTTATACTGATGAAATCTGAGTTAGAACACATACTTCTTACCCCTCAGAAAAATAGCTTCTGTTAATATCTTGGTAAGGGATTCACCCTTGGGAAGTGTGTGCGCTCCACAAATCTGTTCAAGAAAAGGTAGAGGGACACACTGCCTTTCTTCCACCTCCCACTCACTGCTTCATTTGGCTCACTGTGCATATTAGGACTAAAAGAGAGAGTCCAGGTTTCATTCCTGCCTGACTTTTACAGTTTTCCAGAGATGAGCAAATACCCAAGATTGCATACCGGTCATAGTTTAAAGCACACTCTGGTCCCATATAAAAATTACTCCCCTTCTCCTTGCACTTTATGAATGGAAGAGGTAGATGATGGCCCAGCGTGGTTGAAGGCACGGAAAGCAGGTTGGTGAGGTACTCTCTACATTAGCACTGCTATACTTTTTGGGTCACCAAATTAGGATGCAGAAGAAGAATGCAGTCTCTGCCTTAGCCAAATGTAAAGGGAACATTTTTGCATATTTTTGATATGTGATCTTATCAGCAGACAGCTTTTTCTTTTCAGTAAAATAAATCCTTGTAATTCCACAGTACAGAAATCTGACAGTACAGAAAGTAATCTTTATGATGGCTAAAAGTCTTTGCACAGCATATATTGCAGCTTACGATAATTATTTATTACTGGTGTTACCATTACCGAGTGTTTAATGCACTTGTGGCCAGTGGGCAGAAAATAAGCAATACCTGGTGACAACAGCAAGAATGCACTTCTTCACATGGCAAGTAACTTTTTAAAGTTCCTGTCAGGCTGTAATATTTTTCCCTTCATGCAAGAGTACTAAAATAAAAACTTTGGATATATAAATCAGAGTAGGCTGAGTTCACTCCTGTGCCAAGAGGGAGCCGAATGAATCCTGTAGATGTTAAAGCTGAAAGGGACCTCCTAGATCATCTTGTTCTGCCTCCCTTCCCATTGCTATTAACAACTGCTAGTGTCACAAGAGCAGAATCTTAAATAGTAAAAGCATGGCAAAGAAATACTGGGCTCTCCCCTCTGGCTGCTCATCAGTACATTAACGTTTTCTACAAAATATTTACTACACCTTTATTTTTCTATACCTTTCTATTTTCTCAGTACCTAATATTCACATCATCACCTCTGCAGTGATGGTGAACTTCCTCTAGATAAGTTATTCCATTGTAAGACTGACCTTCCCTTAAGAATGCCTTTTTCTCCTAATGCATAAAAGGAATTTTCTTTTCTCTAGTTTCAGTCCATTACATCTTTTAAGTACTCAATAATTCCTCACCATCTTTACTGTCACTATAGTTAGATATTTATAGACAAGTACATCCCTTCCTTATTGCTTCAATATGGAGGCATGGAAGTGTCAGCTATATGATAAATAGCAAATCTACTTGATAAACTGAGGAACCACATGGGAGAAGACTTTCAAAGCCATAAAGAAGAATTAACAATCCTGAATGCAAGCATGTGTGTATGCACACAGGTGTGTAAAAGAGGAAAGAAAAAGAAAATATTTTCAGCGTGACTAATATTCCTCCACAAGGAATGATTCTTTTAAGGTATTTTGAGAGCAGTGAGATGGATCTATCAGTATGCAATTTTATTTCTTTTCACTTCACAGAAACAATAAATCTGGAGATGAAATAAGACATATGAGGTGATTCTGTTCACCTCTTTGCCATTAGGCATTGTATAATAATGCTTCTTGTTTTCTGCATTTAGCTGCGCAAACCTTAAACAATAGGATTTCCTTGCTTGTCTGCATTAGAGCCTGAGCCCACAGTTAAGTCCCAGGGGTCCAGAGGAGCAGGTCAACATTAGCCAGCAAAGTGCTGTCATGACTGAAGAGAGATACCATGCTTCCTTACCAGGCTGAACCAGGACCAGAGATGTACAAGTGTTCTCCCTAAATCTTCTTCAGTTCCAGTGCTCAAGTCTTTTACCACCATTTCCCCTTTCATGGAACTCATCCTTTCCCATGTGACACTCCTTTCTTCTGTTTTAATGTTACGTTTATTCTTCCTAAAAGGGTTACTGGAAATGTGTTATTGAAAGGAATCTATCATGACAATTTTATGCCCGTAACTGACTGCTTTTCCTGGTTTTCCAAAGGGTGATCTTTCTTTCCCATATTTATCTCACCAATATGCTTATTAAAGCTTCTGAATATCTTTAAACCATTTGCCTAGTATTGACTTTCTCTTTTCTGAATACCAGAGCATGTGCCTCGTGCTCTTGTGAAATATCATGTGAATGCAGGCTATTTCTTCCTCTTACGCAAGTATTTTTCTCACTGAGATTTTGATCTATTTCATGTATATTAAAGGGTATAACAGCTATTACTGTTATCAGTAGCTGCAAGTTGCTTATACCCTGAAACAAATAATGGTAACACTGGTGGTATAAGCTTAGTAGAAGATATCGTACAGAAAAAGTGTTGGAAAAACAAAATGGTCCAGTGGGCTGGGAGGAAATGACTAGTTGATTCCTCAGACTGATTGATTTAAATATTGCTGAATAACAAGTTTTACTCACTCTAAAAACTTTACAGGATGGTCTCACATTGATTTTCAGTTTAGTTCAGGCCTGTTTTTTTCAAAGAAATCTTTTTTTGCTATGGTTCAAAGCACCATAAAGTAGGTGCAGAGATGGTAGCATAGCAACCACAAAAAAAAGTAAGTTTAAACACTGAGAAAATGAGCTTTTTGCTTTCTAATAGCAAGGCTTTCATGTTCGTATCTTCTCACTGGGTTTGAAACACCTGTTTCTATTTCAGCTGACTTTGTTTGCTTCATTCTTTCAGTACAGAAAGCTGTGTGGCAGTCCTGAATTACAATTAAGTGAGCCTATTTTCTGTGAATATTGTCTGGATGTTAAAAAACAGCAAGCAGAATTTTGAATGGTGAGGAATTAATTTAGTTTTAAAATTAAATTAGCATTTCCTTCAAATGGAAGTGGGTTTTGGTATAAAATGGAATTGGTTCCCACAATGGGCACAAGAATAAACCTACTGAGTCAGGCTGCTGACTCAGGAAAATGTTAGTGATCGCATCAAATAAATCCAAACCATAACTACTGTGATATTTTAAATCTGTCTTAAGTCTGCATGCCCTGTCTGCACAATAATGTGAATTCTGTCTGGACAGCTGAGGGATTGAGGGTTCAGCGTTTTGTCATATTGTTGACTTTTGCCCACTTCCCTAAACTGAATTTAAGGCTGTGACTCATCTCAGCTTTACATCTTTGTTTTAGTTTCTTAGTGTATCTTTAGTATCTTGGTGTCTTAGTATTTCCTGCTAGTAACATCTTCTCTGAACATCTGTGTAGCCACATAACAAGAAAAACAGTGGAGAATAATCAATGAAGATTTTTAAGCTATTTCTTTTTAAAATTTGTTTAGTTAATCTTGAATCCTTTCGCATTCTCTATTATATTCTTAATTTTTTCCTGCTGATATTTTAATTGCAACAAAGATCTTTGAATTGTAGAAAGCATGCTACACCAGGTACACCCTCAAACTGTGGTTTATCCTGAAATGAAACGATTTCTACCAAACTGGAATCTCACTAATCCCTACACTGCAGTTAATGACAAGTGATCTTCTGGTCAGGTTTATCTGCATTTTTATTCATTCTCCCTTCTAAGCTGTCAGCCTCCAAAACATACACTAGAAGGTCTCTATATATTAGAATAAAATAATTCCAAATATGCTATTGCAGGTTTTGCAATTGTATTGGCTTATTTCCAGTACATTTAAAGTATTCTATCTGTGTTCAAACTATGTGACTTTCAGCTGTCTCTGTGTTCCTTGTTAACATGGGAACACATGAGGCAGGAGAGACATATTCATGGAAGCTGGATCTCCCTCAGACATATTGCAGTGCCTATGAAAAGCAAAGATAAGGATAAAAAGGCAGGAAATGACTGAACAGACCTCCTCGTTGTTATCATGATGGCTTCTGCTGTCTATGACTTGGAGGACTTCCAACCACCAGTGTTTTGGATGAGAGGTTGAATAGCTGACAGCTTGTAGTACTTGACCCCACTCAATTTCCTTACCACCTGCAGGGTCCCAGCTGGAAAGAAGGTGCTCAGGGCCCTCCCAGGGTGATCACATCGTGATGTTCCCTGTGTCAGCAGGGCCAGAGCTGCAACATAAGGGTGGGGAGACAGGTGGTTTTATTCTTCTGGCAGGGTCACAAGGCAGGACAGAGAGCTTCTGAAATGCCTCCAGACTTGTGCAGAATGAAAATAATTCCCTATTCTTATACTATAAATACAAATATTACACTTTCTCTTCAATTTTTTCAGCTCTGATTTTCCACGAAAAGCAAGTCAAAATGAGAAGTTCTTAATGAGATTTTTACCCCGTCACTGTGAAGCAGAAATCTGCTATGAGTTAAAAAAAACAAACCTAAAACTTCAGCGAATCTTTTGCATGACTATACTGTGTAGTTTTCCATTACTAACCAATCTCTAAGTTTTCCTCTTCTAGCTATGATTCTGTTGGCAGCATTTTAGTTGTTGTAGAAGTAGTGCCATAATACTTCATACCGAGCTGTGCAAAGCCCTTAAAATTATCGAGCTTTATAATGGACCTAAAATCCTTATGTCCATGTTACAGTGGGATTATCCAAAGACCAGAGGTTATGCAAATTTGCTACAGTTATGCAGAGCAGAGCTCTGAAGAAAATACTAATATCCTTACTTCACATCTCATTCATATCTAGCAGAAGATAGATCCACTGCCATAATTAGTGCTCCTATTTATGTCTTACATAATTTTTCTATACATGCTATTGACACATCTTCATTTTCCATATGTTTTGTGATAGAATGTCATTACCAATGACTTACTAGCAGTAAAATAACAATAAAAAGAACAGCGTTGGAGAATTATTGATTATTGAATAATATGTTGTTAAAAAATGTAAAATGTTCATGTTTTTTCACAAGTGTATTAGATAGAGCCAGTAGTTGTTCTATAGTTAAAGCTGGAGATTCCTATTAGAATAGTTATTTAGTTATTTTTCAGATTAAATTTATTCTGGAAAAGCGTATGCTTTGATTAGCTGGAATTTACTAAAATCTGCTTTGTGTCAAAAAAGAGAACGGTTTCATATATTTTTATAGTCTTTGAGATTTTCTCGTAGATCATTACATTTTCCAGCTAGCTCTTGGAAGAGGGAGAAAGGAAAGAGTATCAGAAAATTACTATAGGCCAGCCTATAGTAGGAAGGGAAAGGTTGACTAGAGTCCATTAAAGTAGAATCCGAGACAAAAACCCCCAGCAGATCCTTTTTGATTCTTGTCTTATTTAGCAAATGAGGAGTAAAGAAATAAGGAAAAAGGAAATTGAGAGGGTTTTGTACATCAGGAAGATCTTTGTTCTTTCTCTTTCCCATGACTAAATGCTAGAGCTACCTGTTGTTGCTCAGTGGTAACGTGTATATCAACACCGTGTTTGAATCCAGTGTAGTCGGATGCAGTTCCACTAGTGGCACTACATTTGAAATGTCAGGCCTGAATTTAGACCTAAATAGAACAGAAATGATACTTGCAAAGCAAATATTAAGCTTCTTTTTTCTCATACTCCCTTTAAGTAGTGTTTGTGACTATAAAAACATGTCATTCTAGAAATCCTCAAATAAATTTATTGGAGCTAATTTTTTAATTGTTACTTTTGATCTAATGTATGTATTAATATATTTCCCAATATGAAGGGGTGTTTGAAATCCCTATTTTCTTTATTGTATTTATAAAAATTTGAAAATATTGAAATTATTTAACTAGTATTAATATGTCTATTGAGAACATATGGATATTCAATTCCAATATGTGATTGTACAGAAATACTGTGCTGCTATACTATATTAAATAAGGATAATATAGATTGATGGACACAAATGCAACAAAGTGTCATTAACTCACTTTTACATTATCACTGAACATGAAAATTAATGAGACAGGAACTCCACAGAGGTGCAGAAAAACACAATCTACAAATATTGAATTCGTTAAGAGCTGAAAATTGTCATTTACAGAGCATAGACCCTTATATTAACTGCAAGTCTCCTATAATTCTTCTCTCACTGAATCTACCTATTTTTGGAGCCTCACTAGTACAGACAGCCACAACCTGCTCTTTCTCACTCTTTCCAGATTCCCAAAGTAGTGTAGGACAGAAAAATGAGGCATATGGCTCCAGAGGGGAGGTTGCCAGCGCACACTTCCATGGCAGTAAGGGGAGAGCCCCTAGAGCTGCATCTGGACCCCCAGCTGGAGACCAGGCTGCAGATACAAGATCTGTATGGAAAATTCAATTCAGAGTAGAAAAAATAATATGTAAATGCATTTATATGCCAAAATATTTGATAGCCCAAATTCAAGTTCTGGACAAAGATTTTTTTTTTTTTCACTCCTGATTGTATCTCTGGGGTGTTATTTGGAATAGGATTAATCTTGGCATATCTCATTATAGAAGAACAGGTCTTCTTGCATTTTAGAGCTGTTATATGAAAATAAAGAAAGAATAAGAAAAAAGAAATAAGACTAAGAAAATAAGAGAATAAATACTCTTTATAATTAGTAGACATCTTAGAATCTGCTTTATTCAGTGTGTTAGCACTAAATTAAACACCATTAGTATTTATTGAATAGAGTCCCCCTTATAACTTTTCCTTGAACTAGTTATGAGATTTTGTCCATTACATCAGATTTGCTGCTCTCTCTGTATTTATCAGTAGACTGCTCTTGCCCCTGACAGCACATTTGTAGCTTGACAGCATGTGGAGTGTCCTACCTGAAGGCCACACCATCCCCAAGGAGCTCTACCTCTTTTACAGTCAATTCTCACACAAAATTCTGGATTCAGTCTACCTTCAATTAGCTGTAACATCCAGTAAGATCATACTATAGATGCCCAAAATACACTTTCTGTTCTCCTTTGTTTGCTGCAGTTCTTTGGCAGATGGAAAAGGCTTCACATCCCTATAGGGGCAGTGAAACATATGCAATTGGCAGAACTACTTTTGATTCTTTTCCTATTGGTTGCTTTTCTTTCCTAGTCCTTGAAGATTTCCAAGATGACAGCAAGGAGAAACCAGTGTAAGCCTCCCAGGTCCATTTATGTTGGTAAACAGCGACACAAGTAGTGCCAGGGACCTAAGCCTCACTGACTGAACTATGTATACCATTTACAGTGGTGTTTGTCATTAGAATCACTACTGGAACACAGATTTAAAAAAGAGAAGAATGTAACCATCACTGTACTTACACAACTTAGGTGAGACAATGTGGGGGAGAATACACGTATTTTTTTCACATTTAGCTAAGACAATTTAGAGTAGTACCCAATTCTGATACCTGTGTTTACATCTAAGAAGTATCTCTTTTCCGGAAAGGCTCTTTGTTCACATCCACACTATGACCACAGGATACATTTCCTACCTTGCAGCTCAGCTGCATCATACCAAGTCAAGACTCAAGGGACCACCTTCCCCCCCATAGACACACATGCTGTGAGCTCAACTGCAAGCCAACTTGTGAGCAGAGATGGGGAAGCAACCCAGCAAATTCCAACAGGTCTTTCTATCCAGATGATGAAAGGATCTTGAGGTGAGGTATACTCACGTCAGGAGTTAGACTCAGTCAGGGGTTTTATTCACAGAAGAAGCTACATGCTAACATTAATAAAAATACAGAATCCTGGCCCTAAGTGACCTATGCACACTTCAAAGACAACATCTCATTTTCTGCCTAAAGTCTGTCAAGTGCAGTGAATTGAAAGACTAGATCCCCTAAGTCTTAAGCAAATATTTCTCATTAAACAAACTTAATTTTTAATGGAGGTTTGAAGGGAAACAGTATACTATTCAAAGCAACAATTATTACTGTTTAGTTCAGGACGCCTTCATCAATACATCAACCAATCTGATTTCAGTCAAAATCTGTGAATTTATCGCTTCTTAAGACTTAATCAGTCATCTCCAGTCTGACTGAATCCTTTAAGGGCATTTGTAAAGGATTTTTCTTCATATGAATTTTATTGTCATTGCCTGAAAAAATATTACTTGAAACAGGGGGAACACTTTAACTATGAGGTTCTCATTCCCCAGAAAGGGTAATTCACCTCTTTTCAATTGCTATACATGAACATAGACACGCATACCCTCACTTATGTCCAGCGTAGGCAATGTGAACAACTTATTGTGACACAACTCCACAGTATTGTTCATGAAGCAGGCAAATAAGGATAAGAGAGAAATGTAATATATGAGGTTATTTTAAATGGGCATGGACCTTTCCATGTTTCAACAGCCCAGGAAGCTTAGAAAGTTTAAAGTCCAGGGCCTTGTGCTGACAATGCATCAAAACCTGAGAAGCACAAAAGTAAATTAAAACATCATGATAAGTTCACCCATGCATTCCATAGGAAAAAACAAAAACAAAAACAAAACAAACCAAACAAAAAAAACCCCAGATAAAATACAGAAATGCAGATGATTTCACCGTACCCAAGACACATCTCCCCAAATCCTATTCCCAGGACTGATAGGACAAACCTCTGTCCTTTTTCTTATGGCTTTGTTCAACCAAGTTTAATAAAAGAGAGTACTTACTGTGACTCAGTTACTGAACTGAAAATTGTGAGCCAAAATGCAACAGTTTTTCCATTACAACCTACAATTAGGTAATCTACAAAATTAATTTCTTTCACCTTTAACAAGGTTCTGTTATGTAGTTTGGTGTGCATTATTGTGTGTATTAGTCAGAGCCTGACTGAAGGGAAATGCTGCATCAAATTTATTGTAATAGTAATTTTCCTTAAAGTATATTAACACAGATGAATTAGCAGATCCCTAATACATGGCTTAAACCTATCTTTTATACAATATTGCCCTCTATGGGAACACAAGATATAACAATTTGAAATAAGCATGTTATTGTTCTTTTATTTTGTTTTTAGTATAGTATCTACTTTCTTAAAACACTGTTCTTTTTAACAGAAAAGCTTTATGCCATCAGGAAAATCAACCTATCACCCTCTCGTCATTTAATCTATTTATTTCAAGCCTACATTTCATATTGTAACAAATATATCTATTACTGCTGTTTAACTTTTATATGATAATTTCAGTTCACAGAGTCACTGCTCAAAGTGTGTATGCCTTTCTGCCATGTTGAAAAGAAAACCAACAACCAAACACTTAAAGCAAAATTCACACAACCCAGTAGTCACATCAATGGTATAAATAGGCAAACATTTTTAGTATTATTTCCAAAGTGCCCAGAAGTCTTTTGAGAACAAAGAGGCAACTTCAAAACCTCATTATAGATAGAAACAGATACTTTCAAATATAACCTGGTAAGTATGAGTGGCATAAGAAGAGAAGGAATGAGCATGATAAAGTAGTATAATGGTTAAGTCAATTATCAAGAGCTTATTCACTTGAAGTGCTCTCACTCTTGATTACTCCATGTTTTTCTTTGATCATTTCAATTAAGCCACCTTTATTTTCTTCCTATGAGAAAAATATATTTTTAAAAGGAATCTGAATGCAAAGATGATTGTTTGAAGAACGATGATCACTGTGCATTGTTCACACAGAAGTGTACTGCGTCTTCCAAAAAAAACTTATCCTTCTGCTGCCCTTCTGATTTTTTGAAAGCAGTGCTGAAAGTCTGCAAGTAATTCCTACCTCAGGAAAAATGAATCAATAGCAGTTAGACATTAAAAGCATTTCTTTAGCTTATTAACTCTGTTCTCCTTGCAGACATTACAGAGAGATTTCACATTCCTAAAGAAAGTCAGTGAAATGTAAATATAAAATCATGATCTTGATTTCCTTTGTCAGACTACAACTTCTTGAAGTGTGTTAGCCTCCCTTCTGTTGAACCCAGGTTTGTGGGATTTTTTTTAAAATGTTGAGACACAGCATAGTTGCATCAGTCTAAAAACAGACCTCACAGAGAAGAGTTGCATCTTCCCATTTTAGTGGGGGTGTGTCATGTTTCATGGTTTGGGGTGGCTTTTGTAAAGTGGTGCAGTTCAGTGTAGCATGCTGTGGCCCATGGGAGAAATGAAGAGAGCGCTCCAAATGTTTACCAGCATAAGCTAGATCTCCTGCCAGACTGGAGAGGATGCCAAAATCTCGGCACAGTTTTGAAAGTTATGATACTGAAAGTGTTCCCATAATGAACAGCTAGCATTTATTGCAACATAAAAACATTGGATGCAGAGTACTTACTTCACTTATACAATTAATCCCACTGAAATTAACAGAGGTACTCACCTTAGGGAAACAAACATGTTCATACACCTAAAGACAAACACAGTTCATTAAAACAAAAGGCTGTACAACACATTCTGGAGATCTTTCAAGTGCAGAATATTCATGCATCCAATAGCCAATAGGAGGAAATAAATTTTCTTAAAAGAGGGAAGACTAAGTCCCTCCAAGTACCGACCTGCTTCAGAGCAGTGGCAATTTGCAAAGGAGAAGGGCACAGAAGAGAACAGAAACTGATTTACAAAAGCTTCATTCAACATCAGCATTTCCCATGCTAGCTGGAGCACTAGCAGAAGTAGCTCATAAGCATGAGGCCTCCTCCTATAGGACTAGATGAAGCAGTAAACAAATGATAATGAGATTATCTAAAATAAAAGAAATTTGCTAAGAGGTGAAATGAAACACTCTGTAGAACAGAATCCATTTGTTACAGTAATACTAGAATACCAGTTTGAAAGTGGTTTAGTAATGGATTTTTCACTTTGAGGGGTTTTTTTAAGCTTTAAATTAGGGTATATAAAAAGCTATGCTTGTGATAGCTAACCTAGAAAAAAGTCATCCTTCGAATGTAATGGAAGCTTGATATCTAGATCGCAAGGACAGAAAAGTAAAAAGAGAAAGATAAATGCTCTTTGTAGTTTCTCCTTTGAAAATATCATTCCTGGTTTCACCTTTTATTCAGAAGTGGATTAGAGTATTTAAAGAGCCTCTGTAGGCATGTTAAAGGGGACTCCCATTGGAGCTATGGTCTAATTAAGCCACTTTATGAATCGTTCCACAGTTTGAATAACTTGAAAAAATAGTTTTAAAATAAAATCACTTAATTCTTTAAACCAAGAAGTCAAGCTTCTTAATTTTTAATAGTCAAGGAAGAAATGCTTCATTTTAAGATATTAATTTTAAGATCACTTAGTTTTATGGATTATGTTCTTTGTGATAATGGCTTTGCCAACAGTTGGGTTGGCTTCCGCTTTATCAGAATTCCACCTTCCTCTAGGTATATTACCAGCCCTACTACAACTTCACTTTTTATACTGCTTATTCTATCACACGAGCTGTTAACCATTGAATCCTCAAGGAATTTATTTGAAGTACTGACTTGCTGATTTATCCATCAGAAAAACAACATACTGCAGTGATACAACCCCATTACTCTCTCTTTACTTAGAAAGCCACCAAGGCTCAGATATGCGGCTGGCACATGACAACCGAATGTTGATATTATACAGAGATAATTGTTCTCATGGTCCCAAGTGTTGTGATAGAGCAGCAAGAATTAATTACCTCTTTCTTTCCCAAAATAATACCATAATTTGTTAGATAATTGCTCCTTAAAATGCAAGGGCATAGGAGAGAAGCACATATATTACTCCCCAACGGCCAACTTACAGACCTTTCCTTTGAACACATTTTGGTATCCTCCCTTAGTTCTATTTTTTCCAAAAATAGCCTCACTAAGTTTGGACTGGGATAAAGCAGAAAGGCTTAGAGGACCTCAGCAGAGTGAAGCAGCAGGGCCCAGTCCCTCCACACCAGCAGTGTTGCCTAGTCTCTTGGGTTGCCTTCTTCCCTCACTGGAAGCAAAGTAGAACTGAGCATTTTTTGCCCATTCCTATTGCAAAGCATACTCTTCAAGTCAAGGGGGATTATTTACATTTTATGGAAATAATAAATCAGCACAAATCATGGTGGTTTGTCCAGAGATCATCAGGAGCTGGTAAACAGTTCTGCTAAAGTTTATGTCGGAGAAGAGTAGTACACAGCCTTCTTGTAAGGAGTTCCTCAAGCTTCTATAAGTCACTGCTGTACAAAATGTGTTACCTATTAAATTAAGTCACTTCCACAGCCTGAACTAGGGTTGTGAGCAGGCACCAGAGAACACCACCATATCTGATACACAGTGGGATGACAACACTTCTGCTGTCTGCAGTACTGGGGATGAGAAAAAATATATGATGATCTCTGATGAAGGATAACCTTCATGAGCCCCCCAGGGGAAAGAAATACAGGAAATGATTGTTCATACTTCCACAGAGAGGGGAAATGTGAGCACTACCAGACTTTCTAGATAAACAAACATCCATGTTTGCAACAGTTTGCAATGCAGTGAAGATAGCAACAGGCTTTACTGAGCAAGGCAGTTGGATGAACTGGACCTGCTTTTAGTCTAGTTTCTGTGAGGATTTACAAATATAGATTGACTTGCTTATCAGCAGGGAGGTCCAAGAACAGCATTCATGAAAACAGACCAAATGAGAAACAGCTCCCATACATTGCAAAGGCATTACAGGTGCAAACACAAATCACAAGGGGACTGAGCACAACATAAACAACATCTAGTGCTTCAGTCTCTTCTGCTGCATTAAAGTGTGGCCTGGGAAAAAGCTCTTCTCTTTCTAAGCTCCAGTCCTACCCCCATTTACTTCCCAGGAGATTTCTCCTGACTTCAGGCCAAAGTTGAACCCAGGAAGGATTCTGCAAGGAAAATGGTGGGAAAGACCCCAAAAGGCTTTATGGATAACATGAAGATGTTCTTCTCTCTCACACAACATGAACCCTTGTCTCAGTGTCAGAGTGAGCTGATAACTCAGGAAGAGTTTACACAGATCAGACTCTGGATTAAGCAGAAGAAACTCTTTTTTTTTCTTCGATAGTATCTTGATAACAGTACTTAAAAGACCAAAGTTTATATTTTTATAGTTGAGTAAGCACTTAAGACATAAAATAGTAATGTAATTAGAGAGATGTGGAGCAGCTCTAATGCTGGATGTTAATGAATGTATGTTGGTTTAACAGATATTTCAACATTAGTTTATATCAACAGACTCTCTGAAACTAATATATCTGAAGCTTTACAGGAACAAAAACACACTAGGATATCAAAGATATTTCACAATGGAATAAAAGTTTAAGATAAAGGTCATTACAGAACTGGTATGCACTGATTTGCCTTTACCATTTGCACAAACATGTCCAACTATAAACAGAGGAGGATGATAGAAGCTGAATAGAAGCTGTAGCTGAAACCAGTTAGAGGTCAGGGAATCTAATTCATATTTTTTGCAATTTTTTTTTTGTTTTGCTTGTAGGATCTTTGCATCATTTCTGCTGCTGTTGTTTCAAATCAGTGCTTCACGCTTAAGTGGACTACTAGCAGCGTGTTCTCCACTGTCGTCTGGGAAATAGGAGTAACCCATGACAAGGCAGGCATTTTCAGTAGAAGACATGAATGCCTTAACTGAGCTGTGATGCATGAAACTCGGCTCCAAGTGTATCTATATTTCATCCCTATATTTCTTAGTATATAAACTCTCTAACACATTTTGAGTCAGAGCCAAAATAGTCAGATTAAAAAACCCTAACAACTTATTGAGACATCAAAAACAAAAACCAGACTTTTCTTAATGAAATATATGTTTGAATGCTCAAAAAAAGAGCACATTCTGCTATGCCTGCATGTTTCTTGCACTTTTGATATGGGTGTAATTAAGTTGTGCATATCCTGAGGAGCTGCTAGAGAATTAGAGACTAATCTATAACTCTTACAAGTTGTCATAGTTCCTCTGAATTTGACAGTTTACACAAGCTGAGGAACTGTTCTGTGTGTTTAATAAAAACCACACTGTTGTTTAATTACAGGGAAGTTCATAAGAAGTCTCCCCAGCTCAATGAAAAGGTGGCACTTTCAGCAATAGTCATTATTTGTTCTTTTAAACGTTATAAACTGAAGTGTCAAAAGCCATCTTTTTTTCAATAAAGACCATAAAGGTGTCTTTAGCTGAAAGAGTGTTATATGCATTGTAGTCAACTTAATTTTGAAGCATGGCCTTCATGCTGCAATGTAGGTTTTGAGAGGAGAGGTAGGGAATACCTATTAAACTGTCATTAGAGCACTGTAATAACAGGTGAGAAAACTGGGGGCAGTCAGAGAAAAGAAAAGCTCGACATAACAGTGACAGAACATCAATCCAAATATTTCAGTGAAATTTTTCAAATTGTCTAGAAGAGTGAACCAGGAAGATACCATATCTTTTACATATTAATTCTGGAAAGTTTTTGCTTGCTCTGTATCATGTTTCTAAGCACAGAACTGCAGGAACTGTGGTTTTCTACCTCAATGTGCTGTGAAGTTAAATACATTAAAAATACATATGCAGACATTGTAGTGATAGTATAGTACTTAGAATAGATAACTATGAGCATTAGATTCTGGATTTAAGCATCTATAGAAGGATGCTGAATTTTCAGCAGTTGCCTTTACGGTAAATGCAGATGCCCCTTTAATAAAAAAAAAAATCTGATTCAAAGTCATGCTAACTTACACAATGCACAACCCCACAGTTATAAAACAAAAAAGTCACATTCCAGAAAGGTAATACTAGTTTTGGGCAAAGTACTGGTAGGTTTCATCTATAACTTTTGAACTACTGAGATAGGACAGCTAGGCAGTTGCAATTGCCTCCATATACAGGGGGGAAATAAATCATACAAGCATTAACTAATACAGAATTTCCACCAACTAACGCAAAATTTTCTGCAGGTAAGATCCAGAAAAACACACATCCTGTGGCAAGGATTTCAGCATAAATGTGGTACTTCATTAATATGGTGGTTTATTATTAGATTTTCCTTTCTTTTACTGTTTCTCTCCATGCATTCTTCATTTCTGTTTGCCCTGTTTTCTTTCTTGTATGTTTTTCCCTAAAGCAGAGCATGAGAATAATATCTAGAATGCCCTTCCAATCATGATAACTCAAGTGCATTTGCGTTCAGGCAAGAAGAGTTCAATTCTCATACTACCCAAATGAGAGAGAAATGTACGGTCTTTTTCCCAAGGGTTGGTGTGCTGTTTTGTTACATAAAGAGAGTTGAAGCAATTCTGCCAACTGATTTCCACGCATTTCTAATAAGGGCAGACCTTGGCATAGTAAGTCGCCTGATCCTCTACTTAAAATGAATCGCTAACAAAGCAAACAGATATTGAGGCAGCATGAATCAACAGCCATGCTTTTTCATGTTGAATTCATCCAGCATGGCACGCTCATAAGTCAAGGATTTAAGTTCAAAGAGCGCCTTTAGCATCTGAATTAACATACACTCTCAACAGTATGTGTAACCACTTGGCCGCTGGCCTGCCCCAGGAACATTTGCAGCAGCAGCTTCAAAGGGGCAGACTGCTGCTCCTGCCACATCTGGAGGCAGCCAAGAGCCATCCTGCAGCACACCCACAGCCTGCAGCCAAACCATTCCATTTACAGGGATGTCTCCAGTACTTCAAGTACAGCTAGGACTCAAGTATATGAGCAGAAAGAGGAACAAATCAACCAGACTTTTTTTTTTTTTCCCTTTTTTTTTTTTTGTTTTGTTTTGTTTTTGTTTTGTTTTTTGTTTTTACACCACCCAGTTACTAAAAGGAAGCTCTTGCATTTTTTGTGGTTTTGGAGCAATTGCATAGAAGTCTTCCCTATGTTGGGAAGAGACTATCTCACTTGATTTGGAGGTTTTAGTTTACAGCCTAACTTAAGATCTGATGTTCACACAGGATGCAAGGAGGCACCCACTCACCACACAAGTTAGAGTGGGAACCCCACACCCACCCTTCACAACAGTCTTTGGAAAACAAAACCCAAATCCAGAGCCAGCCATAGGTGTAAGGCATTTTTAAATGACCCCCAGTGAGTGCTTTGTAATTAGAAACTGCTGGAAATGACAAAGACTTACTCTGAATTTTAATTTTCCCTCAGTTTCTAATTTAGCCAGAAGGAATAAATTAGTCCCCAGTTAGGAATATCTACCATCTTTGAAACTTGGATATTCACAGAGAGCAAATAGCTCTTCATGTAGAAGGTCCCAGCTGAAGGATGGAAATGGTAAACTGCATGGAACACCATTTATTTACACTATTTTGGAAACACGAAAGGTTGAGCTGACCCTCCTATGATTCAAATCTGAGTTTACAGCGTCATTCATCATCTCAGAATGGGTTTGTTCCAGTCTCCTTGAACAAAACTATTTTCTCCTCACATTTGCTGCACAGAATTGGCTGAATTTCAATTCCAAGGTGTATCGTACAAAGAACAGTTTTGGAGTGAAAGGTGTCAAGCTGGCAAAAATTGAAAATTAGATTGGTATAAAATCTAATTTTTTTAATATAGAAAGTGTTTACTTTTTCCTCTGTAATATAATTTAAAGACGCATAGCAAACATGTTTCTTGGCTATGGAGGTAGGTTTCATCTCTAGCTGAATGAGATACAGGATTTTAATAAGAAATTATGCAACAAATAGTTGGAAGGTGTTGCATACAGTAGAAAAATGCTTTGCACCTCTGAGCACTGCATGTTTGCTGCTATCCATCCAGAGGTGGTGACAGGGAGATCATTAGTAACCAACTTGGTGGGCAGTCTTTGCTTAATTTTAGTCATACATTAAAAAAATGCCTTTTGTTGTACCAGGTGATCTTATCAGTGACCTGACAAGAGTAGGAACCAAGAAGTCTTCCAGTGTTGGGATTTTCTTGAGACTCCTTTAACATCTGAGGATGGTGAGGGGAGCTGGGGCTTAAGCATTTTCCTGCTGGAAAATGACTCTTTCAACTTTTCCTTTTTCCCAGGCTTTCAGTTGTGGGTTCCAGGTGTAAAATCAGAAGCTGCAAGTGGCATTTTCCTCCCGCATTTTGGGCGGGCGGGCGGGCAGGAGGGGAGGTGGTCCAACTGCACAATGACAGATTATGCAAATCCTCCTGGAGCATCTAATCAATCACAGCAGTGGGAGAGGAATGCGGCTCATCTCCGAATTAGCCTCTGTCGCCGCGTCCTCGCGTGAAGCATCCCCCCTCGGTTGGAATGACATCAGAGCAGCTCCGAGTCCTTGAAAGTCTGGGGGTTGATTAGCTGGAGGAATTGGCCGCCTCTGCCAATCACCACCCTGCAAAGCCGCCTCAATACTCTTGTAGATATGAGGGAGAGGGAGGCTGACTACAGCGAACAGGAGGCACAGCAGCAGCACCGGCAGTAGTAACGGGAGCAGCTGGTATTCGGGTGATTAAATAGTTCTCGCAGCCTTTTTGCTGTAGCCTGGCTGCTCCCCGGTGTAATCCCCATGTCCAAGAAGGAAGCTGCATTTTTAACAGTGTGCTGAACAGAGGTTTGATTCATTCCAGCTGGCTGCTTGTTTTGAAAAGGACAGTCTGTCTATAAATGAGATGTGACTGTGCCGGTAGAGTTCAGTTACTGGGGCTGGAGCAAGAGGAACCTTCCCAGGATGCTGCTCAGACAACTGCTATCAATTGAAAACTCTCCCTAGTTTACCTGGAGCCATGTGAAGAGATTCGAATAGCAGATGTCTCTTTCCGGCACACTAGGAAGAGAAATTCTTCTCTAGGTAAGCTATTGTTCAGCTTCTGCACATATTGCTGTGTTAACCTATACTTCTGGGTATATATTTGTATGACTATATAGACAGTGCCTGTACTCGGAAACAAGAAAACAGTTCCTGAGCCGGTATAAATATCCACACGGTGTGTAAAACGGTTTGGCTAGAACCTAATTATGTATAGCAAGTACTTCAGAGAGCTGTCTAGAGCCTGGCATTCAAAGAATATTTGAAAGTTTGAGATAGTCTTTGCCATGTTTGCATGCAAGTGCCCTCAATGTAAACGGATGCACACCCTCCGAGGGGAAACAGTTGTCTGACTAAATATATGAAAGACTGCAGAAGTTAGAGCATGGAAAGTTATGTAAGAAAAAAGAAAAAGGTTGAAATTCTTTAGTCTACTTCATGCATTTTGCTTTTATCTGCTACCATCTAATGAAGTTAAGTAAAACTAGTGTATTAAAATAACAACGTGAAAGCTTTCCATGGATGTATAGTAAACATGCACTATTTAAAGTAAGAGTAATTGTCCTGTGAGGAAGACAAGATCTGCAGATCTGATCTTTTCCAGCAGTTTGATATCCAAACAACATCCGTCAGCAACATTTTTTTTAAAAAGCAGCATGATCGTTTATAGTCTGGAAACAAAGATCATTTCAGGTAGTAAGAAGCAAACTGAAGAAATCAGTGTTTGCTCTTCAGATCACTACAGAGACAGAGCACAGCAGCAGCCCAGTGTTTTTATCTTACAGCTAACACCCTGGCTCCAAGTCACTGCTGCTGGGAATAAACACTCAAAGCAAAATTTTTAGAGGTGAATAAGTCTCTTCCTACGAGCACTACACTAATGTAACAACACATACATACAAAACACACACTCATTAAAGTTTCCTTTTCCCCAGGAAATTTACCATACCATTTTTCACTAACTTCTGCAGCTCTTAATTACGCTGATTGGATCTTCCTTTCCTGTGAATAAATGCTGCAGAATCTGGCCTACCCCATGTATCAGGTTATTCTGTATTTTCTACCTCTCAGTGTTATCAGAACAAAAGATAAAAATAAGTAATTTTTACCATGTTTCTTCTGTAGTTTTAAATTATGATCCTCCTGCTCTAAGATGTTCAGCTTGTGGAATAATAGCAGAATCTCCTTGTTCATAAAGTTTAAGTAGTTGGCAGTGCTGCCAGGTGCTTCCCTGTCTTGCCCCATCATGTCCGTGTACTTTCATCGTGCACATTTTACCATCAGACAAGCTGCACTGTCTGACTTGCTTTCCGAAATGGTGCTCTAAAGGGAGGGAGGAAATGCCAAGTCGCATTTAACTAAGGAAATCCTTGGCTTCCAGTTTTCTTCAGAACCTTATCAATTCAAATAATAAGATCTGCTCAATTAGATTAGATGTTCCTAATGGCATTGCTCTGTGCAGAAGTTTGTGTATTGGTTTTTGTGCCATTTCCTCAGAACATGACCATTTTTTTGATACATAATAAATGCCTAATGTCTGAAAGCCCCAGAAATCAAAGCAGGAGTATCTTAATGTCTTGTTGACACCACTTTTCTGTGAGGCTGGAAAAATGCTCCTCTAACTTTCATTTTATTGGAGTAAATCAAATCCAAAGGGTTAGGTTTAAGCACAGAGCAGGATGCTTGAGTGACTGATGACTTATACACATTTCAGTCTGAAGACCCTGTTAACTCATATTATTAAGTTCTGGAAGTCCTATTAAAACTTTATGGACGTTTAGAGGTTGTGCTATCTGCTATATTGCTCTTTGCAATGGCACTGATCAAACTCAGCTGATGTGGCAGCATGCAAGGAATCATGAGCTTCTCTAGACTTCAACTATCATTCAGGAAGAGTGGGAGAAAAATATGCTAGTAGTAAAGATATAGATATATATTTGAGGTTTACAGTACAGGAATTATCTTGGAGTTATAATGAGATACTTTAAGGAAAACATGGCCCCATACTGCAAACCTAGGGCAACACTGATCAAAGAAAATGCTGATGAGTTACTAGTAGTTGTGGCTGAGTTTTCAGTTAGATGAATTAAAAATTATATTTAACCATAATGTCACCAGAAAAAGATTTGGTTTTATTTTTATTTTTCTACAGGCAGTAAGGGAAAGAGTATCATGATCGCTTACCAAAAAAAAAAAAAAGATAATTTCTGTTCCAAATCTGATTTAACTCACAAGCAATTTTGATTTGACTGCTTCTGTGACCATAGGGCTGGCTGAGCTTCAGCTGTGTGTATACACCGTTTGCTTCCATCAAGTGTTTGCTTTGCAAAGCTTTCATAATGCTTCAGCTTCTCAGGTGCATTCAGGAAACTGCTTTCCATACCTGCAAAATGGGCTTTTCTGAACAAAGCAAACCCTGGGCTAAGGGCAGCAAAACATTTCAAGCTGAGGCCTAGGTGGCTAAAGGAAAAGATAACTCAGAATTGTGCAGAAAGCTGCAATTTCCCCAGCCTGTGGCATCATTTCAGGAACAGGGCATTGAGCTTAAGATGAGCCAAGGGCTCTCCACACTTTGCAAGGTGAGTGGTGCCTGGGTTTGAAACCATTTACAAGGATTAAGCGTAGCAGATCCCTTATTCTCAGGCCTAAGAGGGAGTTGAGGACCATTAGAGCAGGTTGAGGGACTAGACTATGGGAGAAAGAGGGTCTCTGTGCTGAAAATGCTTGGAGCACTAAGTTAGTGTCCTGTCTCACATTTTGAGAAAGGCTGAAGAATGCCCATATCACAGCAACAAGTCTACTTCTCCTATTGAGATGTTAAAGCAATGCCCCTCAGGAAGTGTAAGCCACCCAAAAGAGTACTAGATACAAACACAGAATTTATTTTCCATCTGTATCAACATTTAAATTAGAAAAATTGTTTGAGCTATAAAAAAAATCATGTGCTGGGAGAAAATTAAAACCATGCACATCAATCCAAAACATTTATTACATCTACTGTCAGTAATAATTACAATGAAATCACAGATTCTTCTGAAATTAACAGTTGCTATAGAAAACTAATAATATTTTATCTAAACAGTAATGCCACCAGAATCACATGGCAACAGCACAACAGTGTAGAAACCATGTCAGTATTTGATGAAGAAAACACATTGGTACCAGAAGTCATGGATTGTGATGAGATGATTTAGACTCAATTCTGAAAAGAGCAGAGAAGTATTTAAACCTTTTTTTCCTTCCCTCTGGCTACAGGAAGGGTCACAACTGTTTCTCCCAAGTGCAGGCAAGTGGAGCAAATTAATCCTCCCTCCTCTGCTGCAAGGATGGGTTTAGCAGAGCCAGAACAAATACAGAAGTAGAAGCCAGGGCAAGGTGGGCTTCTTTCAGGAGAAAAGCAGCAAAAAGAAAGGGGTTCTCTCTTCTTCCTTGGAAGCTGATGAAATAAGAATTGTACTTGGCTTACTTAGCTTGGCCAAGGATAAAAACCTGCTGAATCTCTGGGTTGCCTTTCACATCCTAGGGAAGTCTTTGTTTTCCCTGCTTCATGTCACATAGAGGCTACCATGGAAGTTTCTTGCCTCGTCCAAACATGCTAAGACAGGGTATTCTATAGCACATCCCCAAAACAGACAGTATAATGCAGACAGCAATTTAAAATCTGTGCACATGTATCTGCTGATGCATTTGTCCCAGACCACGGTATAGCTACAGTTACAGGATGCATGCTTTGGCACCCAAGGCTGCTGTTGCAGAATTCTGGCTAGAAAAATCTTGAAACTTCAGAGTTAGTCCTTGTGCAGCCACGGGATGAGGGGACCATCTGCTGTCCTGTCACAGACCACAAGAGCACTGAAAAATGCACACATAGCTAATGCTCTGGGCTGATGCATCTACAGCTATAGTTTTACTAATAGCTAAGTCTTAATCTCCCATACATATATATATCATTATCAGAGACACACAGCAGACAGAGTAATGTGAACGGGCTCTTCCCTGAGCAGAGCTGTGTGCAAAACTTATCCTCCTGAAGGACTATCCACAGCTACTTATTTCAACCCACACTCTGCCAGGCTTCCACTGAAAGGATTGCATTTAGCTTTTAGTGTATAAATAAGTGTTCTGATAAATAATTAATACTAGCTGCTGGCCATAAAAGAGGCGACTGTTTGGAAAGTTAAAACAGTCTGTCATGAAATATGCACCCACCTCTGTGTTCTCGTTTCAGGGGATGTTTTATCCAACATCCTTTCCTTTTGCATGGGACCATATTTTGCGAGGAGGAGGCCAGAGCTTGAGTTCAAAGAATACCCTGAGGCTCTGGAATTATTCTCTCTCACCAGGATATTTATCACCCCCTGAACCACCAGGGGGAAGGCCAGGTGGTCAATGATTAACAGATAAATTTTTGGAAATGAGAGGAAAATGCAGTAGTGTCTGTATCTGGGTAAAATACAGAAATTACACTTACGGGTCACTCTTGATTTTAAAGCTCTCATGGCCTTTTTTTTGTGGATTTTTTTGTTTGTTTTTTTTTTAAATTTAAACAAAGGCAGGGCCACCTGCCTTGATACTTTTGCCGGACTACCTGCACTCTACCTAAATAGCTGATATAATAGAGTAGGGCATTTTTATTCATTGCTAGTCAGTAGACTGTATTTGTTGTGCCATTTTAAATGGTTTCACTATTCTACCCTCATGCAATCGCACTGCTGAGGGTGGAAACATGCAGACACACGAAGTGTGCCGTCCCTTCCAGCACAGGGCACTGTACAAATTAGTAACTACTATTAGCAACTGAGGTCCAGGTTTGTTTTGAATTGATAGAGCAACCATTCCACCTTCTTAAGGTCTGTCTCATTAATAACAGAAAAGCAGCAGTTCTGGAACAAATATGGGCTGGGCAATGAGTGGATTGAGAGCAGCCCTTCAGAGAAGGACTTGGGAGTGTTTCTTGATGACAAGCTCAACATGACCCAGCAATGTGCACTCCCAGCCCTGAAAGCCAACTGTATCCTGGGCTACATCAAGAGAAGTGTGACCAGTGTTCGAGGGAGGGGATTCTCCACCCCTACTCAGCTTTTGTGCAAACCCATCTGCAGTGCTGTGTCCAGCTCTGGGGCCCCCAACACACTAAGGACATGGACCTGCTTGAGTGAGTCCAGAGGAGGCCACGAACATGATCAGGGGTCTGAAGCACTTCCCTTATGAGGACAGGCTGAGAGAGTTGGGGTTGTTCAGCCTGGAGAGAAGGCTCTGGGGTGACCTTAGAGTGTCCTCCCAGTATTTAAAGGGTCCTTGCAGGGAAGATGGGGAGGGACTTTTTATCAGGGAGTGTAGGGATGGGACAAGGGATAACGGTTTTAAACTGAAAGAGGGCAGATTTAGATTAGCAATAAGGAATAAATTCTTTACTGTGAATGTGGTGAGACACTGGCACAGGTTGTCCAGAAGCTGTGGCTGCCCCCTCCCTGGCAGTGTTCCAGGCTGGGTTGGACAGGGCTTTGAGCAACCTGGTCTAGTGGAAGGTGTCCCTGCCTGTGGCAGGGGCGTTGGAACCAGAGGATCTTTAAGGTTCCTTCCAACCCAAACCATTCTAAGGATTCTATGATAAATTCGTCTTCTAACACAACTTCAATTGAGTTTTATTTCCTTATAATTTACTATTTCTAAATTACCTGTAGGAGTGCATGTTACTATCATTTTAACTGAAAAATCACAATTAATGATCAAGAGATCTCTGTGATATGTATTGTCTGCATGACAAGCAAAGCAAGCAGTGCATGCCTCAAAACACCTGACACTCCCACAATCCCCTAAAATTAACTTCATCAGCTTCGAAGCAAGCTCAACATGCCATCATGAATTAGTGGAAGTCATTTTGCATATTCAGTTTTTTAACTGAAGTACCTCTGAAAAGTCTTTCTCCTACATGGAGAACATTTACATTCAGGCAGAAAATTAAATATCTGTGTATATATTCTCTGAACCAGAACTTTATCAATTACAGTGTATCATTGTGTCCACTAATGAGACATAAATTTTTTGGCTTGTGAGGCCTTCCATAAACCAGAAAGCCAGGCTGGATTTCCTCTTCCAAGAAAAAACTGGGATATGCATATTGGAAAACAGAGTATAGTTGTACACCCAGTCCGCAGGAGAGAATAGGAATGTAAAGAAACAACCATTCCAGCCTGGTGCAGGGTCAGTATTTTCAGAAAGATTTTGACAACTAGTTGGATACTTTTTTATTCCACACTCCCCTTTCAAAAATCAGTTAATGCCTCAATAGTTCAATAAGCAGAGTTTTTTTTCATGAAAACAACAGGTTAATCAAAGCCTTGCTATTCTATCACATAGCTCTAATGGTATTAGTTCTAGTTCCAGTCTCTGAGCTTAGCGTGACTCAACAAAAAAAAATCTCTTGAATTCCCAAGTAGGACCCTTATCCTGCTCATGGCATTTCTAAATTGAAATTTATCTAGACAAAACAAAGAATAGATCTTTTGAAAGGAAGCATTTGTTTATATTTTGAACCAAACGAAAAACAGTATCTATAGGTCACAGATGACACACCAGAAATCTCAAAAGAGATCTTTCACTTGACTGACAAAGTGGCTTCTCTCAGAGAAACCCCATAAAACAGTAGCAGACAAACACAAAAAAATGTAACCAGTGTATGAAGAATAAGAAAAAAAGAATCAAGCACTGCAAATACATTTGACTGCACATGAAAGTATGAATTTTGCACTGGCTTTCTTAAATGCACCATTTGCAGTATCTATGCTACATACTTTTAACCAAACATGAATCCTCTTAGAATGTTTTACAGCTAATGCCCATGTAAAGGTAGAAAAGGGTCTCTGTGTTCCCACAACACAGAGAGGAAAAACTGAAGTACTGGAAAAAAAAAAAAATCAGTGGTCTCCAGAGAACAATACATTAGTGTTGGTGACAGCAAGAGACAGAACTCAAAGTTTCAACTCCCTGCCTTATCTTCTCACCCCTAGGCATTTTTTTTCTTGACAGGCAAACAATAATTTCAAGAAAAAAAAAAAAGTTGAATTTGTATTAATACATCTTCCATAAAATTTCATTGGACTATCTTGTCTGCTTGGCGGTGTCTGAAATACTTAAATACATTCAAGTAAGATATAATCTGCTGGGTAATAGTATTTTTAGTACATATTGAAGTTTCTCTGTCTAGATTAATTTTACTGACAATAGTAATATGTGCAGCCATAATGGTTCCCACAAAAAACTAATCTGCCCAGTTTTAAAGAACTGGTAATAAGACCCAGAATTTTCTGAAGAACTGCCTGGAACCTGGTCTAGGACTAAGACTCTATCTTAAGCAATTTAAATATATATGAAAGACAGGAGAAATATGATAAACTTAACTTCCTGCCCCTAAACTGTCGTGTAATAAAGCCGGGATAAATGCAAGTATTTTATAAGCAAGGGGGAAGTGACTGTTTGCATTTTCCTCTTCAGAACACTGCTGTTTGGAAGTACAAGAAGCACACATACCCAACAAAAAAGAAGAGACATGTGGAGGGTCACCCTGTCTTCATTCACTCTGCTTGCCTTACTTTGCTTGAAAGCCATTACCACTATTTGCTGGCCAAGACCTGTCAGGTTGTCACCAGTGCTGAATGGCTTAGGTGATGCTCTAGTCCACACACCTGCTCTGATCAGAACTTGCTGGGACCACACTCACTCATGATGTATTCTACCCATTTTTCTACCAAATCCTCACAATAACAACAAAACCCTTCAGCTAACAAGGATGAAGATGGGCAGAGAGAACTCCAGTAGAATTTACTTAAAGAATATAGGGAAGCTGTTATGAGACTTAATGTACCCAGAGTTTGAAAACGTCTCTGACTGTCTGGAATCTGGCTTGAGTAAACTCAGAATAAACCTCTGTTTAAATTTCATGTGGTAAACATGCTGCTTTAAGGATTTAGGCCCAAAGTGTTTGTTGTCTGGGTTTAAATAGACTTCCTTTGCAGTAGTAATAGATCATTACTGTGTGACAGCAGTAGTGTCTCTGAAATAAGTTAGTGGCCTTCTTTTAAATCCTAGCACAGATGTGACCACATCAGCCTTTCTCACAACTAGTCCCTAAGACAAGGTACAGACACCACGAAACGTTATCTTGTGAAATATATTGTCATTGATATAAAGGTTGATACATTACCTTGTATGGCTGCAAACATTTTTAGGTCCCATTAAAGCAGTAGGAGAAAAGAAAGTGCAAGAAACTATTAACTACTAAAAAAGGTATAAAGTCCAAAGAGTTCAGCTTCTAATAAGCTATACCAGAGCCTGTGACTATGTCCTGTAGGTAAAGGGCCTCTTCATTATAAAAGGATCTTTTAAACTGTTTTGTGTAAGAAGCCTCCAAAAAGTGAAGTTTCAATAGCTATCCAGAAAACCTGTAATCCTTGGTAAATTTTCAAAATAGATACATAAAATATGCAGTTATGTAGATGCCAATATAACTATAAAAAGATTTCTTTTTTGTCTTAGCTTTTTTTATACGACCAAACAGGGTATACAGAGTTTGACTATTGCATTGATTGACTTTAAGACATTCTAGTTAGGCACCCATTATATTGCAAAAATGTTAAATCTCAACTGAATTCACAACACAAATCATTCTATCGAAACTGGATAGCTAATCGGCAGACTTATAAAAGTAGAAAACAGTAACAGAATAGATGGACTGTAATAAAACATCTGATATAGCATCTCCCAAAAGTTTTATTTGAAAAGTTAAATTAATTCAAATTGGCTTCCATTGAAGCATTAAACTATCAATTGAAAAGTGATGAAGAGACATTAACCATGCAAGATCACAAGATTTGCTGCATCAAGTCAGAGGGAATGTTTTTCAGGCTGCCTCAGGAAAACATGTGAAGCCTGCTTTTACTCACTGGTTTTACTGAAAAAAACTTGGGCAATCCTAGGATGTTCATTACAACTCCACTCTCCATTAATCCCACTGGGAAAGACAAGCATCACCTCTAAGGACTCGATCCTGTAGGTCACACAACTTTGTACCATATCTGCTGGTTTTAGCCACAGCTTTCTGCCGTGATATTTTGGCTCTGTGATCATGTAAGCTTCTGACATTCAGATCACCTCTCAAAAATGTTCTTTTCACCCTTGGTAGTTCAGTTACTTTTCTACAGATGTCATGAAAGTTGTAAAAACACCTATCTTTCAAAGAGCAAGTGGCTACTGCTTCCACTTCAGCCATGGGTGTGCCAGATGACCTTGGAAAGTAAGGCCTATACTCCCAAATAACGCAGATTAGCTTTTTTGAATTTTTGGTGACTTACTGGTGAAAAGCCATAGTTCCTATTACCATCACTCAAGCAAGATGGATACATTTATTGGAAATAGTATTGAGAAGATAATGTGGGGGTTTTTTTCAAATTTTAAGTCTGGCCACAAAGCTACCATGTTTTGCCTGATGACATCAAAATATCATGTATATATTGAAAAGTGACGTATTTTGATATCACTACACAACATTTTTGCAACATATGGAGCTGCACAGAAGGTGTATGCGGTCATTAACACCTACCCATTGCAATGGTGACTGGAGCCACTCTGTCAAGAAACAAGAAATATATATATATATATATATATATATGGGTTGTCTCATCATGCATGGTCCTCCTGAGACTATACTTAAATTATTACCGATTTCTAGGAGTTTGCACATCTAACACTCAAGAAAAATCAGCAGTCTGATTTCTGAGGAAGTACTACTACTTATATTCAAAACCTCTGACGTGTTAGAGACTGATAAATTGTAACAATTTGGGGGAAATGTCACTGAAACATCATGAGTCGGATGTTTGTGTGCATTTCTGGGTGGTTGAAATGACTGGGGGATTGCTAGAAGTTAATGGGTCAGAAGTGTTGGGGCTGAACATCAGGCAGCATTCACCAGAAGTGTGGTCTGGTTAAGTCTTGGAGTAAATTTCTGCTGGAAGTTAAGCAACGTGAAAGGTTACATATGGGCTGGAGAATCAAAGGAGGCAACAATTCTGTGAGGGAGGATTGGTAAGAAAGAACAATACCTTCCTTATACTCTCATTAGTTCACATTTGTAAAAGCATCCCACTGATTCACATAGAATATCTTGGGGGGGGGGGGGGGGGGGGGGGGAAGGGGGCGTGTCTCATTAGGTGAGGTTATAGTTACTTGTGTAAAAGCATCAATAAGGAAAAAAACCACTTGGTGAGTCAGCAACTTAAGATCACATGAATTAATGAGAACAAAATGTCTGCTTACATGCTGTTATGACAGTAGATCTATCATATGTGTTCAAGAACATGGGGTTTGTGGCAGTCAGTGGTGGCTATCTGCACACTTTTGGAAGTGTTAAAGGAATACATGATAATTATTACAAGGTTTTCTCTAACCACAATCCCCCTACTCAGTCCAAAGATGATTAAAACACTGAAAATAAAGAAAACCACCCCATTAGTATGCTTCAAACCACACTTGACAATACTACCCATGATAAAAACGGGTCAACTTTGGTGGTCCTGGAGGGAGACAAACCATTAACCTTGCATTAATTGTCTGCAGCATTCAGATGTTATGACTTTATCAAGAGTGAAGAGTTTAGATTTCCTAAGTACCTTTAAAGCGTGGTTCTCAACTCTCCTATATACACAGTAAGAGGTGGGGAGGGGGGAGTGCATATGCATACACGTGTGAGAATATGTCTATGTGTAAAACCTATCTCCAAACATGCCTTTAGCCACCTTTCCAGCAGGAGGCCTTTTTTCTTCAAAGGTCCAAGTTCTGAAATCATCTGGAAAAGTTTAAAGCCAAAGAAAGCTAGAAGTCCAAAGGATCAAATAGCTAGCTTCCAAGTATTGTTTCATTCAAAAGATCGTGTCAGCTTTCACTGAGCACACAAGTTGAAGCATTTCAAACACTTTTCTTTATATTCATCGATTATCAACTTTGACTTCTGCCATCATTTAGCTTTCTGGAATTACACAAGATTATATGTGCACTACAGACTGATCAAATTGCTGAAAGTACTGAAAAAAATGGTGTTTTAACTTACAGATGATTATGCATTGGAAACAAACAAAAGATGTGAAAGTGATGAGCAGCTTCTCCACTCAACATATGAGAGAGTTAAACGAAGTTAGAAGACCCGCAACAGCTTTTACCAGCTCAGAAGCTGTCCTTATCCTAGGTAAAAGGATTTTCTAAAACCTTATGGTAAGCTATGAGCAGCTGGCATCAACATCCCTCATGCACAAGGCAATATTTATAAACACAAAACACATTGTGACTTTCTTAAGCTTGAAAAAAGAAAGTTACTTTCAAGAAGCACACAACTTTCATGAGTTTAGTAAAAAAGTCTCTTGGAAAATTTTTTGGGGAAAAAAACGCTGTTTTTTCCTCTGCAGTGAAAAGAAACCCTGAACTTTTGCTAATGGTCAACAGGAGTAATTTTTCACTCAAATCAGTTTTCTTGTTTCTGTATTGAATGAACAGTCATATGGAAGGAGTAGAAAGTAGGCATCATGGATCATTGGGCTGCTAATAAATGACAGAAGTCCTACAAGCTTAGAAAAGAAGGAAAAAGAGGAAAGAGTTTACATTAATTTTTTAGCCTAAAGGGAACTTTTATATAGAAAATAAAGCCATTCTGACTTCTGATTTATGCTGGAATAAGATGAGAGGAAAGCTCTGGCCTGCCTCCAGATGAATTACCTATAGAGCGTTCCATACGGTCTTGCACTCTGGTATAGACAGGAGACTAGAAACAATCGTCTTGCAGTGATACTACCAGTGTCCTGCTCCTCTACTCAGCACCGTGACCAGTGACACACTCTTAACCTGCTGCAGGTGGGACATCTGTTAGCTCCATCCACAGGGTGGATAAACACAACTGTTTGCTTAACAGCACTATCTGCTTTCCACAAACTGAACTAGATCAGAGGTGCTTTGCTTCCCTGCAAGGCAAGGCAAGGAAAGGAGCAGAGCTTAAAGCAGACCTGTGAGGGAGGGTTCACCAGGCCCTTCCTTGGGTCAAACACTTGCCACAGGCCTCCTCCAAGGCAGGGACAGACTGCTCACTTACCATTTATTCCTCCTCATGGATGATGGTAGGCAGCAACTCTCACTCTTAATGGGGTTTTCTCTATTTACTGAGGCAATAACTTCATTATTTCTGCTATCGCTCATTAGCAATTAACAGCTACCTTTGCAATATGTAACTACATTCTGCAATGTCTGTATTCCCCCCCACTGATTAGTTGCGCCTAATTTGGTCAAGATGCTTGTTAAATCACTAAACCCTGTGAGAAGGTCTACATATAGTAACTGGACCATGAGAGAATCAGCTTTAATTCCTGATGCAATGTTAACACATGGTCTTAATAAGAGGCTCTTTCTCTTCAGTATTGTGCTATCGGTTTTAAATTGTTGAGTCCTAATCTCTCAATCAATCATCTTCAAAATCAGTATGCTTTAATCATCAATCAAATGCATTTTTATGGGAAAGCAGGAAGTATTGTTGAGCAAGGAGGCAGCAATTTTTAAAGCTCTGTTTTTCTTTGCCTGCCTGAATTAAAGAAAAATTATAGTTCCTGCAGACAGCTATGGCATCACAACAGAGTTATACTGCAGAGTTCTGCACTTTCTGGGAAAAGGCCTCATGTCTAGGAAGTCAGCTAAATGCACGATTGAAGAGCTACTGAAGAACCAACTTTAGATGAATGTAATCTTGATTCCTTGACACAATGTACCCAGCTTTGGGCTTTACCCCTGAAGAATCAATGAATGCTGACTAGTAACCGAGGAACACAGGACCTCAAACACCAGTTTCTAAAATGAAACTGCATTAGTAATGCTAATTATGAAGTATGGCCTGTTTTCATGTTTTTCAAATTAATATAGCGGAGAAATACTGCAAAGATGTTTGAATTTCTGAGCGAATATAAAGCTGTTGAACTTTAAGGAGGAAGTTTCAAAGGCACAAATGGCACTTAACTTCCAATTATGCCTTGGAAAATGTCCCACTAATGGCTAATATAGCTGATTTATTTTCATAAACTTTAATTACTTCACACTATTTTTTTTTACTGAACAATATAATCACTTCAATAGAGAACTTCAAACACAATGTGCAAACTAAAAAGATCTTCTCCAGTGCCAGGTTTCCATATACAAGTTTCAATTCCTTATCAGTTCTAATATTTAGACATCTAGACAAGTTTGAATACTTTTACTTGTTATAACATCTGCATACAACAGATGTACTAGTTTATATTAAATCTGATTGCTAATATTTTAGCTGGAAGAGATTTTACCGATGTCATGTGGATCAAATAATTTGGGGTGAAGACCATATTTTTGTTTTGGCTAGTATAAAGTCAGGGGCTTCTCATAATTGTAGTAATATAAGAAATAGTAGCAGCAAAGATCTAGCTCATTGCAATACCAGTACTTGGGAGATCCAGCAGGACAGACAGTGAGGAAAAAATGTGTAATTTTAGGTCTCCTTGCATGCTATTCCCTTGTGCTCTAGGTGTAGGCTGAGACATTTGATAAGTATTCAGTGTGATTTAGTGGCAGATTTTTTAGAGTAGAAGTCGTGTTTTATATTTATTTTTGAACAGAAGAGTCTTAATTAAGGTCTTTTACCTGCCCTGAGGATTTCCAAGACTCTTCTGGAAAGAGCCTGCCTGCAGGCAGGGTTGTCTGCTCTGAGTCGAGGTGAGAGCAGGTACTGTCTGCTAAAAAGAAAGAAGATATTGCCCTCTAGTGCTGAAAGCAAGCAGAGAATGCAGAGTCCAAGAGGGGTCTTAAATTATTGTTTTCAAGGTACCTGTCTGTCTCATGCTAACAAAACTAAGGCTTGTTGCAGTTAGCTGTTTTGTGGGCAGACTACGCACCCAGCGAGACTGCTGTTCCCACAGAGAGCAATTCTCCTCATCCGATCAACCCTCAGAGTCAGGCTGAGCAACTCATCAACGTCACCAAAACTGGAACACAGCCTCCCAGAGGATGCTTCACTTGATCTAGTTTTATCTTTTGATAAAATCTTAATTGGAGGTGTAATAAGAAGCGAGATCCTGGAAAGCAAACAGAACTGCAGAACAAGGGAAGCACCAAAAGGGGGGTAAATACACATACAATTATCAGGATTATTTTAATTTTCAAGTGATAGCTTTGATTTCTTTTGTATTTCTTCTCTCATACATAAGGCATTGCTAAATACAAAGCATTTGTCTCATTTCTGTTCACTTCTGTCGGTGGATAAACTACCCACCTTGCTCCCCTTTTGGCCAATTGCTGTGTGACATGCAGCAGGGTCACTGATGGAGTAGCCCACAATACAGGGGTACGAATCTCCTAGCAAGCTTACAACTGAGAATGGTAAAGCAGATGAAAAACTGAACCTGACAAAGTCACAAATGGTCTCAGCAACAACTCCCTCTCTCTAAACTGTGAGAGCAGCAACAAGCCTCTCATGAGCAAGTAAAACATTAATTCACCATTACTTCAACATTCTCTTCATTTCTTGGTAAGCTCCCAAAAGCAGTGAAGTACTCTAATATTAGGAGTGGTATATGAGCCATTTAAAGCAAAATTAAAACTTCTAACTTTCATTTTTAAATTCCTGAATGAGACAATCAAGAGGTTCCTTAGAACTTCATACCACAGTTATAAAATATACTGCTAGACAAATTTCTTCAGTACTTTTCTTACAAGCATTTTCCAGTTTTAGTTGTAAAGCTTAAGATGAAGAAATAGTTTTTGGAATGAAACTGAAAAGTGTAATCTGAGTTAATGGAGGAGGACACATCAACTGACAAGTATCTGCCTGAAATGAGTGTTTCTTCCTTGCAGCTCAAAAGTTATCCATTGTTTAAGTCTCACATTATTCCAATAGGTAAACCATATAAATAATTCAGAAATATGTTCATTCTTATTTAAATCCATAGAGCAGCATGGGCTATTTATTTAATTAGTTTTAATTAGCTCTGAGTTACATGGTTTATTGTTACCAATGGTAAATTTTCGTTAATTTAGGTAGAACGACCAGGAATTGCACAAGTGCTTCAGAGCTGGCCTGGCAGTCAGATTTAAGGACCTCGTACTTCAGCCATACAGCACAGCAGGGACAGACCGAAGGCTCAGTCCTTTATCTGGAGGTGTCACGGCCCAGGGCACACACCCAGCACTCACAGAACAAATCCCTCATGGTCCTTTCCATGTTACATACCACCTCCCTTTCACAGAATCACAGAATTGTCTAAGTTGGAAAAGACCTTGAAGATCATCCAGTCCAACCATTAACCTAACACTGACAGTTCCCAACTACACCAGATCCCTCAGCGCTATGTCGACCCGACTCTTAAACACCTCCAGGGATGGGGACTCCACCACCTCCCTGGGCAGCCCATTCCAACGCCCAACAACCCTTCCTGGAAAGAAATGCTTCCTAATATCTAGTCTAAACCTTCCCTGGTGCAACTTGAGGCCATTACCTCTTGTCCTATCACTTGTCACTTGGTTAAAGAGGCTCATCCCCAGCTCTCTGCACCCTCCTTTCAGGGAGCTGTAGAGGGCGATGAGGTCTCCCCTCAGCCTCCTCTTCTCCAGACTAAACACCCCCAGTTCCCTCAGCCGCTCCCCGTACGACCTGTGCTCCAGACGCTGCACCAGCTCCGTTGCCCTTCTCTGGACACGCTCGAGTCATTCAATGTCCTTTCTGTAGTGAGGGGCCCAAAACTGAACACAGGAATTGAGGGGTGGCCTCACCAGTGCCGAGTACAGGGGTCAGATCCCTTCCCTGTCCCTGCTGGCCACACTATTGCTGACACAAGCCAGGATGCCACTGGCCTTCTTGGCCACCCGGGCACACTGCTGGCTCCTGTTCAGCCGGCTGTCAATCAACACCCCCAGGTCCCTCTCTGACTGGCAGCTCTCCAGCCACTCCTCCCCAAGCCTGTAGCGCTGCTGGGGGTTGTTGTGGCCCAAGGGCAGCCCCCGGCATTTGGCCTTATTGAAACTCCTCCAGTTGGCCTCAGCCCATGGCTCCAGCCTGTCCAGGTCTCTCTGCAGAGCCTCCCTACCCTCGAGCAGATCAACACTCCCACCCAACTTGGTGTCATCTGCAAACTGACTGAGGGTGCACTCGATGCCCTCGTCTAGATCATCAATAAAGATGTTAAACAGGAGTGGCCCCAAAACCGAGCCCTGGGGGACACCACTCGTGACCGGCCCCCAACTGGATTTAACTCCATTCACCGCAACACTTTGGACCCGGCCATCCAGACAGTTTTTTACCCAGCAAAGCGTGTGCCCATCCAAGCCATGAGTAGCCAGTTTCACCAGGAGAATGCTGTGGGAAATGGTGTCAAAGGAACATCCCCAAGGGTGGTAGATGTATGCACATCCATACCCTGCAGTTTTAGTAGCCTACTCATTCACCTGGAAAATCTATGCACAATCTTCATTATTCCAGACAGACCTTAAACAGACTGTAAAGTACTGATCACTTTAGGTACAGAATGGAAACCAGAAAGAAAAGTCTTTCCTAAAAGTTCTCTCATGTTTTTCACTTTGGTTCCATTAGTTTCCCAGTCTAACACAGAATTTATCAACCTCTAGCTACATAAGTATTTTGAAAGGGATAACATGGACCATGGCTGAATAATAACAAACATTTTCTTTGTCCTAATTTTGTCCTACACTCTTCAGTCATTCTCATCTGTAATAGCAGTGAACCACTTTAGATAATAAATGTCCATAAGAGATACACGTCCTCAAAAATTAATGTTTAGATTTTATTTTTATACTCTAAGAATATGGGAGAGCTTTTTAATGCAGCTTATCTTAATACATCAAGAAAGCAAGTGACACTGAGTGCTCCTCGAACTGTTCATAAACTTCCCTCTTAACTCAGATTACCAGTATCAATCACTGTCTTTATTAACATGTGTTTTTAATTGCTTTATTGATTTTAGTTTATTTACTCTTCTTTTACTTCTTGTTGCAGATAATGTTAAGAGTCCTCTTCATTGATTATTGGCAGCTGCTGCATTCTGAGAAAACCTCTTTCAATTTAGCTTTCCAGATCCTTTGACTTCCCACTCCAACAGCTTTATAACTTCCCCAACAGCTTCATAAATGCACTGCAATGGTCACATGAACACCTTGGGAGGGGAATCAGCACCTCTGCATCTCCTCATTCCTATGGCACTTTAGGAAGAGAGAAAACTTAAAAGCAGCAAGTCCAACAGAATTTGGAAGTCCTGCGAAAGATGAATCTAATCGTGAAGCTCCGCAGAAGTTTCAGAACACTGGTCATTCTCCTGGCAACCTTCTGCTTGGCGAGTATTGTCATTTCTGCCTATTACCTCTACACTGGCTACAAGCAGGAAATGGCCCTTGTGGAAAACACTGGAGAAGTGGAGTGTGACGATCTCAAGATTCTACCATACAGGTCTGTGGAGCTGAAAACAGCTAAGCCAATTGATCCATCTAAAACTGATCCCACCGTCCTCCTGTTTGTGGAAAGCCAGTACTCCCAGCTGGGACAAGACATCATAGCTATCCTTGAGTCCAGCAGATTTCAGTACCACATGGTCATCGCGCCAGCTAAGGGGGATATTCCCCCTCTCACAGACAATGGAAGAGGAAAATACATGGTTGTTATATATGAGAATATTTTAAAGTATGTATCCATGGACTCATGGAATAGAGAGCTTCTGGAAAAATACTGTGTGGAATACAGTGTTAGCATAATTGGTTTTCATAAAGCCAACGAGAACAGCTCCCCAAGTACAAAACTGAAAGGTTTACCATTACATCTTTACAATAATGTAGCCCTCAAAGACTGTGTAGTAAACCCTCAGTCTCCCCTGCTGCGCATTACAAAAGCGCCAAGGGTTGAGAAAGGTCCACTGCCTGGCGAAGACTGGTCAGTTTTCCAGTTTAACCATTCCACGTATCAACCTGTGCTTTTAACTGAACTGCAGACCTCCAGACCACCCCCCGTGGCCTTGCCAAAGGCTGCTCTGTATGCAACCGTCATCCAAGACTTAGGACTTCATGATGGGATTCAAAGAGTCCTTTTTGGACACAACCTGACCTTCTGGTTGCACAAACTGATCTTTATTGATGCTATCTCTTTCCTGTCGGGGAAAAAGCTCACACTGTCTTTGGATAGATACATTCTGGTTGACATAGATGACATCTTTGTTGGGAAGGAAGGAACAAGGATGAATATCAAAGATGTGAAGGTAAGGCAAGAATTGGGGGATACCATCCCAGATCCATGTATGTGAGAATGGGTATTTAAAAAGAGACAAAGCTTGTAAAAGCTGGCAAGCTCCATTTCCTAGTAAAGGCTGAAAGTACACAAGTGTAACTAGGAGATACAGAAGCCGTATCCTGAAATTACTTTAAAAGTCTGTATACCCACATACATACACAGAGGTGCATTCATGTATGTTGATACATATAGATGGCTTCATACAGTAATGCATATAGTGAACGTACTGGCTGCCTCTTGCTTATATATGTTCTGCTCAAGGGCTTCACCCAGAGCACCTGGGTAACAAAGGAGACTTCTACACCTCACATTACAGAGATCTTTCTTTAGATAAAAGGATCTCTGTTTCTGGAGCAAGTTCGCTGCTAAAATATCTAATTTTTTGATAAAAACACATGTTACAAACTCATGTTTTGATAACAATGCAAGTTTTTTTATCCCTATGGGCTTGCAGACATACACATGTATGTATGTATGTCATATATTCATAAGACAATTTATAGGAATTTTCTGTATCCTTCTTTCACTATTTCTGAAAATTAGACAGAACAATAGAAGATGGTTACCTTTTAAAATCTCATATAACTATCACTATATTTTAAAAGTCCCATTTTGACTTACAAGTATTAGCAGGGTAGTTTTCATTAGCATGCAGGCATTTAAAGTTACCAGTGACAGGATGGAAGCATAACCTACACTTCAGCAAATGAATAACCATCTCATATGGTGAAAAGCCACAGACTATTATTTGGGGTCTCTTTTATTTTTATTTTTGTAGTCTGTAGTATCCAGGGACACCATTAGATTTGTTCAGAGTAATTTTCAAAGATGCATGCAACTTGGAAAAAATACACAGAACTCAAGAGCATGACAGTTATTTCCTCGCAATTTTCCACATGTGGGAATCATCATATTTGGGGATTAATTGAAGTTATTAAGCATGCAACATCACATTCTCAAGCCTTTATTCTGGAGCTTTTTTTCCTGTAAATACCCCAATGCTTTAATGACAAATAAGCAATCCTTTTGTTTTTAAACATGAATTTCTATTTTGTTTCTTAATCCTTATTTCCATTTTTACAACTTCTATATTCATCTGCCTCCTCAACTAGATCATTAGGAGAGGTATTGAAATACCCAGCAAAAGCAGTAGTCTCATATACAATTAAAACAATTTTGCACATCAGAACAGTTTGGGTAATTCTATTAGCCAAACCAGGCGTATAAATGCTCAGCAGGGCTGATTTCTAGCACCAGGCACTCCAAGTGCCTGGTGTCTTGAGATCTGAGCATTGTGCACAAGCTCAGTGATCAAGTGCTCTCTCTCCGGAAATATATGGTAAAACGCTCTGAGAAGGGGTTTGTATACAAGAGGAAATTAACTGAAAAGGCAATTGTGGAACAAGTTTTTCAGCAATAGCTTACTGCCTGCACATTTCTGAGTGTATCTTTTTCTGATGCGGTTGTCTCCACTAAGGAAGTCTACATTGGTTGAAGAGCCTCTATTACTGTAAGAAGAGTGTCCAGAATCACTTGGAAATTCAAATCATAAATAATCTCACTAGACAGAAAAAACCCAAGTCACCTCCGTTTTATCCAGCAATCAACATTACTAGGCAAACCTTTACACCTGGGTTTGGCAGAGCAGCCATGCTTCATAGCTCATTATAGGAGACACAGCAGGAAACTCCAGATCCAGGGGCTTGAGTAGGAGCTGGATGGCAGAACTGTAGCTGTTAAAAGCATTCAGCATCGCTTTTATATGCGGTGCACATTTACCAATCTGAAAACCAGGTAGTCAACACTGCCGAATATCTTGAAAATAACAAGAGAAAGCATCTTCTAGGAATTCAGACTTTTTTTTTTTTTTTTTTTTTTTTTTAAAGGAATGTGTGGTTAGTCTTTTTTTTATGGATTATGTTTGCGTCAAGGTATGACAGGAAGCTTTCGTTCTTCCCACATTTCTCCAGTGCTAATTTAACAGCCCACTTCCATCGCAAAACCACCAATAGTGCTGCTCATGGGATAAATCCCCTCTTCACCTCAAACAAGAAATCATGCGACAAACACCAACCATGGAGAGAAATCTTTTGCAGGCACATGCTCAGAACCAACATTCCCATCAAGCACTCTTCTGGGGACAATAAAAATTTTATCTCCCTTTTAGACATTTGCACATAAAACCACACTGCAACTTGACCATCCATTGATATTCTGTCCTTAACATCATGGGTTTCATTTCAAATCAGATGCCCAGTAAAGATTTGTTCCTCAGCGTATTTCACAAACACTTGCTACACAGATCAGTCCATTCTTATAGACTGGATATTCCCAGAATACATTAACATTCAAAACTGGCTGCTTGCTAATGAACGTAACACCCAAATCAGAGTGTACTTTGGTTAGTTTACAGTAAAGGATAATTACAGTCAGTTAGAGAACAATCTCCCAAGTCACTTGGGGATGGAGGCAATTAAGAATAAGCGGGCCTGCCTTTACCCCTTAAGGCAGAGCAAATTCTTTGCTTGAAAAGCAAAAGTAGCAAAGGGAGGCAATATTTAAGAGGCTGATATTTAAGTGATGTCAAAATATCGCCATGCATTTTGAAGTAACGGCTGTAGCCAGCTACTCAGTGAGGGTTGTGCTTTCATGGCAGGGGAGAGGCTGTTTCTGACATACAGGAGCACCGTGAGATTTAGGGGCAGGTGGTACTTGTCCTCTAAATGGCTCTGATGGCTATAGGGATTAGCACAGGCTCTGTACGTTATTTGAGAATGTGACAGAATTGGGATCATCTCCTTTCTTCCCTGAACTGCATATTACAGGTATATTTAGCACCAAAACCCCCACAAAACACCCCAACACCAAAAAACCCACAGTCCACATCTATAATGTCATGCACCTCAAAACTCATTTCATCCTGTCCCCTCAATACAAGTTTAAAATGAAAATATTTGTTATTTATACAGTGTTTTCAAAAACAAGAGAACCATATAAATCAGTGTTTGTAATGAAACAATTTCTCAACACAGGACAACCACCACTGCATTATACCACATTATTTCTCCAATTCCTTCAGTTCTTAGCATTTGTTACTGCAAACAGCGTAGGTTCACTTCTCAGAGTTACACAGACTTTCTGTTAGGCTCTCCTAAAAGTGCCATGCACAACCATGTGCCTTGGGAATGCTTTCATACACAGCAGATTCCCAGGTGCATGCAAGAAACTGCAAATGAACAATTACACACTTCCTAAACTGTCAAAAAAATACAACTAAATAACATTACTCTGTTCAACTTCTTAGGCATTTACTTCTGGTGACCAAACATACAATAACTGCCAACTCAAAGGACATTCAACTAGAAATAAATCTGATAACAGTATTTTTATGTAACAATAAAGAGACAAGTAATACTGTTCCTGTGTAATTACTTCCTACAACTCAAATGTTTTTATCCCCTTACAAAGCCATTTCTCAATTAGGTGCTTCAAGAATATATATAGTTTTATAAAGGGTGGCATCAGCTAGAGAAACTGAGATTAGAGAACAGAGTTATTATGGGCTCTGTTTACCACAAAAGATGTCCTGGTCCTTTGTATTACAGAAGTTGTGCAAGGTCATATCTGGCTAAGTAATTAAACAGGAACTCAGCAGAGCCACGGAGAGCTATTTTCCCAAGCTTTGCAGAGATCTATCTTGAGCCTAGCAAGCCTCCGCAAATGAATTTCTCCCTTTCCCTCCTGCCAATGTATTATCTCACTACTTGATTTTAGAAAACAAAAAAGACTGAAGAATTCATCAGCTAATTTGCAGATTTATTGAATTTGTGTACTTGCAAATTATATTGGTTCCCAGCCACACAAATCCAGGATCACCAGCATCAGTGGTTTAGCAAAACAAACCTAGAAATGGCTGGTTATGCTCTGTCTGGGATTGCCATACAAAAAGAATATAGAAATTTTATCTTTAAAATTTCCCTTTAACTGAACACAAACAGAGCTGCATTACCCAAACAGGTAGTAAGAATTTACTAAAGTCTTTTTGTTGTTGTTGCTACAGTCTGCGCTAGTACAACATTTACTCAGTCAGGAAGAGCTCAATGCAGCAACCAGGGCTTTTTCAACACCTTTCACAAAACCACTTGTTATTGTTAACTCAAAAACCCCTGCAAGATGACAATACAAGCTAAAGCTCTTATTCTTTAATAAATAAAAAAAATTAAAACATAACAGAAAGCATTAGCCTTTCACTTTCCACTCTCCTCCTGGCTCTAAGGCTTACACTGTAGCACAGCTTCCCTTCTATAGTCTTGTTCCAGGTGGACTCTCTCAGGAGCCACCTGCTTCCCTCTCTTCACCCACTCTCTCATCTAGAGCCAATAATCAAATAGAAATTGCTCATCCCAGCATCATCATATCACAAAGCCCCTTTCTCTAAAAGCTACCCTTCCCTTTTCTGCATTCCCTCTCATTGCTGCCATAAGGGCAGGAGTACGTTTGTGCTTTCTGAGGTACTATAAATTGATTGAGCAATGCTTGGGAATGTGCTTTGTGTTGCTGTCGACTGCAGTCCCTCCTTCTCCCTGCAGCGCCAAATAACCCATCTGCATTCTCCCCCCTTCTTCCACTCTAAGCTTCAGTCCACTTACTTCAGTGGAAATAAGAATTACATTAGTCTCTGACACCTCGTCACTTCCACAAGTCTGCACTTTGTCTTTGACCTTCACCATCATTAAAATGCCGTGAACACTTAAAAGGCTGTGATTTCTTGCTCATTTTAGTATTTTAAAGACAATAATTCATGTTGGACTTGCATCTTTTCTGATAATTTCAAATTAAAGGGTACTGGCTCAGCAGGAGTCTGAATACAATAACTGAATCTCTCCAGTATATGCTTTTTCTGATCTTTCTGCAAGGACAGTTGCTTTCAGGTGGGATAATGAGAAATGTCTGGGCTACATCACCAGGCATGGCAGAATAATAGTCAGCACAAAGCTGCAGGTGGGCATGGGGTGGGTAATGCTCTCTGAGCTGCTGTGTGCAAATACTTTTCCCTGTCTATGCAAAGTCTAAAGAAGGAATTTAATAAACTCTTGTGGACCAATGCTCATTCCTAATTCAGCTCTGTTGATACTTTGCCTCCCATGCTCTTTGGAGTTGGTGGTACAGACCCAACCCAGGCATGTGGATGAGGAAGCTCTATTTAACAACAGACAAGAATGTATTTCTGCATCCCTTTGGGTTTTTTTCTGCATCCCTCAGGTTTCTGAAGACTTTCTCTGGATGCTCTACTCTCTTGTACCCATCCTACACTTGCACCCAACTGTGGAAAAGTTACAGTAGCCCAATATCTCAATCTGTATCCAGTTACTTCCAAATGCATCCAATATCAATACCCAAAATCCCCAGTGCTTGAGCAAAATTTGAAACTTCTGGTGCTACAAATAGGCACTAGAAACAAATATTTTTTTATTGTTCATTCATCTGCGGCTTCTTCCTTCATCAGAAGCTGCAAACAGTATTTGCTTCCTTGGTGATAATGTGAGATACAATAGTCATCCCTATAGCCTTTTTATAATAATAAATACTGCCAGTAATCACAACAATGAACAATACAGGGAGAAACTAAAACCAGAAGATGTACGAACATAGTAAGCTAGAGGAGACAGGCAAGCATTAGTCATTATAGACTGTGATGCCCTTATGTCGCCTTTTAAAACACTTAAGAGTGGCAGTGAAGAACACAATGAAGTGAAATTCTGGAGTTCTCACTTTTCGATGGTCTTAAAGACTTTAAAAATGGATTTTAAAAGCAGCTGAGAAGGCATTATAAGAAAAATTTAATAATCAGACAGTCTTTTTAAAAAGGGGAGTGTCTACTCCATTCTGCTTCAGCAGAGATGACAGTTCGTTCAATATTTTCCTTGTTCAGGTCTCTTGAATCACCCAATTCTTTCTGCAATAATTTGAGTGTTGAATACAGCTCAAGTGCCTTGTAAAGATACATCACACAAAAAGTTTCATACTTTTGTTTCAATAAAGCCTGTTCTTTCATTCAGAATTTCAGTACTGATGTGGTTAAAAACCCACAATTCCTCTGCAATCAGCAAAACATTTATTTTTCTTCTTGGCAGCCTGGCAGATTGACTGTCTATCTGAGTACCCTGCCTGAATTATAATAGACTTGGGGTTCTCTCATCTGCCAGATTTCTCACTGAAGATATGGTAGGTCTTGACAGTGTTTTATACACTCTTGCCACAAAACAGATTTTGGTGGCTCTAATTTTCTAACTCTTTAATTTCATTAGTTTAAACTATTATGTTCCTTGCATGTGCCCCATACATTATAAGGGTGCCTCTATCACATGGCCTAAGCAAGATTTTCCCAAATGTTTGAAAACTCACTCAGTGTTCACCTGTCTCAAAGGCCATACTGGTTTTATATCTGCAGGGTTACAAGGCTCCAAGCAGTGCAATTTGATACTGTTTGTACAAGCACCATGTAATTACCACAAATCTGATTCTTTTTTTTTTTTTTTCCCCCCTAAGGAAAAAAAATTAATCTGTCACAAAGAAAGAAAATGAATTAAAAAAAATAGGAAAATCATCCTTCATTCTTCCAGCTTTTTAACTAGCTTTAAGTACTCAATAGAACTTAGTTTTTAAAAAGAACAGCAATTCCAAAATTTTAAAAAACATCAAAATACCTTTTAAAATATAAAAAACCCCAGTGTTTTTTAGTTGTTGGTTGAATTCAGAAGTATCTAGTGCTCACAGATTGTGCTCGGCATCACTGTCTTGTGACACATTCCTTTGTCTATGCTTCTGTTAACTTCCTGGATTTGTACTGATTTCTCAAATCCTTTCTCCAAAATTATTTTAAAGTCATAGGTTGTATCATACTGGAGTATATTTCCAGGATATACGTGGTAGTTTAGCTTCATTTATTTTAATTCAAATCATTTTCATAACATTTAGGGAATCCATAGGAGCCAAAAAACATGGCTGCTTTATATCAACCTCTCGAGAAGCCTGCATTAACCTGAGTTTTGAAACAATGCATGTTAGTTAAAAAGAAGCAATAACAATTGCTTCCTGTATAGCAAAATAACACACTCTATGAAATGATCAATTAGCTTTATAGAAAGGCTAGTCAATGTAGACTTAAAAAGCAGTCATAATTATTGCCTTAAAAACATTTGATGTAGCAATAAACACATTACCACGAATCCATATATAATGCTGTTACTTTAGTAGCAGTGTTGCTTGAGTAACTTTAAATACGTCTTTGTCATCCAAATGTGAACAGAAGAGACAATACTTGGAGCAAAAGCTCTATTTGGTATCATTGGCATTATTCAAATGATTTGAAAATGGCAATGCTCAGAAAAAGGGTGAATAGATGGAAGGATGGACAAACAGATAAAATCTCAAAGAAAAAAACAAGAACTTTGAAAATTAAAACATTTAGCAATAAATAAGCATTTTCTGCCCACCTCTGTATCATAATGTAGTATGAAAAAAAAAAATCTTTGTCTATGCCTCATTTCAAATTCTTAAATATATCTATCTATGTATGTAAAAATGTACCTGGATACGCATACACTTACACAAATTAAAACTTATGATCTTCTTTGTCTCTTCTATGAATGTGTCCACAGACTCTTTCAATTAATACTTTTATTTCTAAAATTTAATGTATCCACCTGTCTTCTTTCCATACAGGCAGAATAATGTAATGGCTTTTAGGTAAAATTCCAGTTTTAATGGAATTTAAAAATCCAGCCCCTCTGCAGAGGGCAGAATAAGAGTCTAGCAAGAGCTGCAGCTCAGACACTGATCTTGGTGTCCCTCTAAAGTGCAAAATTACCGTATAGTAGATGGACACTATCTATTAATTATCATTCCTGAAGGTAAACATCACATGCCAGCACGTGGAACTTCAAAACTGATAAATAATAAGCAGATTACAAAACCAGATAATAGGATAACCTTCAAGCTAAACCTCCTACTTCATTTCAGAAAAAAATATCTTTGGTTAAAATCTAGGATGTGGCCACTGCTCCTAGTGAGCTGTGCATTTATCTGCAGGAAGATTTAGGCTTTTCCCAAAAGGCTAGACAATTTTCATAGGGGTTTCCTTTTCCTCTGGACATATACAGAGTCCAGATACTTTCACAGAGATATAAGAACAAATGACCTTCTGACTCCATCATTCAACATGAGTCATGCATATCTTGGAATAGTTAGAATGAGTCATATATTGCTTTCAGCAGAGTTTGTCGGAGAATAGTGCTTTGCATACAAACACATCAATTCATCTGGAGAAACTCACTTCAGAAGAAACTATTTGGGAAATTTCATATGGTCTGTGTGTAGCTATTTTAGTAAATAAACCAAAAAATGAATGATTTCATTGAACATTTGAAATTGTGACAGTTTGATATAGTTATTTCACTGCTGAAGGGGATGTCCGTGCATCAGAGTTTCTTGGGTATTTTTGCAATGATCATAAGCAAACCCACAAAGAATCAAATTTAATGAGACAATCATCCTGTCTTTTATGTTTATGTCACTAGATAATATTCTGGTGACTGACCAAGCAAAAGACGATAAAGTCATGCAAAACATTAAGGGTTTGTTGTGAAAGCTCAAGCTGTATTAAAACACTGGACGATGCCTTGTGGTTTTCTATTAGATGCTGACTGGTTAGACCTGATGGCCAGTTTTTGACCTATGACCATTGACATGGCAACTCTCCAACCCTTTGTGGAGACACAAATCAAGGCTCTCCAGCTTAAAACCATAAGCAACAACAGCAAGTGATGGGTAAGCCCTTCATTATTTGCTAGCGTTTATTGGATCTCTCAGAAAGGTCTGGTAGGTACACCTACCATTAGCTGTAATGCCAGGTCCTGTGAACAGGTACACATTTGTGAATCTTGGGCACCAAACAGTGACTATCAGTCTCTTGCATTATACCAGACCCTGTGGCAGTGCAGCATTGTTAGGGCTTTCAAAGGTTGATGGTAAGAAACTGCAGATGGTTGGCTCTGTAGATGTCAGTCTCCTGAATAAGGCAAATCCGTGCACACCAGATTAGCACTGCACCAGAAGTACTGAATGCTGATCCATCCATCTGTATTGTCAGGTTGCAGTACACTTTATAGTTTCATATATGTTTCATATATGTTTCTAGGGGGGTTTTTTGTTTTGTCCTTGCTAAGATATCTAGCAGACTGAACCAGAAATAGGTGAGAGATTGCCTTTTTCTCTATTACCATGGCCTATGCTACAGGTGCATGACACTGCCAGTGTCCCAGGAGTAGAGGCAGCCTGTTCTCTGTGCTTAGACAGCAGGGCAGTGCTCACAGCCATAAGTATAAAACTTCCCGTTACCTCAGTTGTTTCCATACTAGGGTTGATTTGGAATATCTGCACTAAGATACACTACAGTGCTGATGTTATCTGGGGAGAGAAGTTTGCAGAATGCATGAAACTTCACCCATGCTCACATACTTACCAAACAGTGGAAATGTGGACATCATAGTGCTGGGATGATCCTGAAGAATGTTCCCCTTCCATAGACTCCAACAGCCCCCTTGCTTAGGAATTTTATGAGATCACTTTGGTTTTTTGTTGTGTGTTGCGTGCATGCCTGGAAGCACCTGCTGGGGATTAGATGTCAGCAAGTCTCAAATGAAACTCCCCACTTTCTTATGCAGGCCACCCTGTCTCCATTTCCAGAGATCACTGCTACCCTGATACTTTGAAACCCCTCACAGAGACACTCTCACTTCTTTAATGTGTTTTTGCTGCTGGTACAGATTACTCATTCGCTAGGTTGGGAGAGCTCCCATTTATTTACTGGTGCACGCATGCTAGCAGCAACAAGGTTCTCCAGTAAATCCCCATGCTTCTTCATTGCCAGCCTCTTCTCAGTTTGGTAGCGGGATGTCAACATCCGTTTTAGTTTACCGTCATTTGCATTTCATGGCCTCTAATGTCTTATCCATACCTTTATTAGCACTGCTATCTACACATCCCTTTCACAGTGCCTGTTCTGAATGCACAGTGGCACCATTTCCCAGTGATGTACATGGATGTAGCATAGCTTTGTACCCAACTGTACTCATTTTCTGCTGGCAGCAAATAATTACTACATAAATACAGGACATGAGGGCAATAAAACTTTGTTCTTTGTGAGCCAAATGCACAAGACAATGTTTCTACAAAGATTTTCTTAGAGATAAGAGGCAAAAGTAATTAGAGGACTACTGCCAATAGATCATCATCACCCACAGAGAGGAAGTCACACCTTAAATTTTTATTTTGATGGCAACCTTTTATTCTGGAAACATTGTGCTAATAAAGTAATACTTCTTACAATTAGTCTTCCATCTGTGCCAGAATATACAGCGGTCCTAAAATCAAGATTTCTGTTTATCAGATTCGTCTGCATAGCACCTTCCAGTATGAGTCTTTTCATTTATTAAAATCATATTTATTTCACATTCTTGTTTTTACTATTGAATATGACATTGTAGAAAACCTCTCTAGTTCTACAATACTTACATTAAAATGATTTTTGTAGTATATTAATTCATTTTAAAAAAAACTACAGAAGAATTTTTCAGTCTCATGGGAAATTATAAGACTGTTGAGTGATTTAAATGTCATTTCATGTGGACAAAATTTCTAAGTTTGTAATGGAAGTATTAAATATAATAAATTATAATTAACGGTTCCAATATTTTATACAGAATATTTTATAAAAGTTAAGAAATTCTCACAAGAAATGCCAGGATGAAAACAAAACAAAGCTTTTTTTTAACCTTAATAGAATTTCATTTTCAAAATGAACAAGAAAATGAAAGGATAAGTTATTCATAATTTCCTGTAAATCAGTGTATTAGTAAAAACACTCTGGAGCTTTCTGAACAGTGTTTTTGTTCATTAGGATTTGATTTATTGCAACACATTGCATGTATTAAAGTTTTCTGATTTAAAACTCCAGCATTTAGCATTGATTACTATAGCATACGATAAAAAGCTCTTGTATTTCCAGTTAAGGTTGGCACAGAAAGGCAACATGGTGCAACACAGGGCAACATGACGTCCTTCAAATATGGGAGCTTCATTAAGAACAACATTGCCTGATTAGAGTCCAGAGTTTGCCTTACCCAGGTCTGTCATCCAAGTCCATAGATCTCACAAGTGGTTTCTGCAGATTGGTTAAAGTATACATGGATACAGTTTGGGAAGAAAAGTAGTTTCAACTAGTTGTAATTCCTGAAGTTGAGCAAAATGTTCATTTTTTTCTTAATTTGCTTTTTGTGAGACAGGGTATGATAAATCCTGGATTCCTTAAAAAAAAAAAAAAAATCCTTTTTTCTTTAATTAGCAGTAAGATTTACTACAAGCTAGTGAAGGTTAGAATAGTCTGATCCTTTCTGAGGCCGTTAAATTTGAGCAGTAAAGCCCTTATCCCACCTCTGGCTCATTTTAGAAAAGCAGAACCAGTGATCAGCTGTTTTAACTTTCACCTGAAATAAATTAATGCCTCCCCATCCCCAAACATGTTCTATTAGCAAAAGAGCACCTCAGTATTAATCTCTGAAAAAATGCTTTCTTGAAGAAATAAAGACACAGATTATTTTTTTTTTTCCCCCTTCAGTAGCACAAATTACCATTGTAAATAAATTTACCATTTACCAAGCCATGGGGGTTTCTCTAAATATCTGAAAACCTTACTCCTTTTCTATGTTTTTGTTCTTTCTTCATATTACCAGCATTCTTTTAGTCTGCTGTTCACGTTTACATCCAGACAACACCCAAACAGAAGTGGGATCTATGGTGTGATATACACTCAGCTTCTCTAGACAACACCCACGCTATCTTTAATACTTTTGATTGGAGAAGGCTGAATTAGTTATTTGAGAGAGTTTAATTTTTTTAATTGATGTAGTAATTTAATTGGCATTTTTGCATTTTTTTTTTAAATCGCAAATTAAATATATTAAAACTCTTTCCTACTTTTTGACTATTCAGAGATTTATAGATCAGGATTTTAGTTTTCCTTCCTTCCAACTTCTTTGCCTATTTACCTTTGGACTAAATGGGTGAAAAATCCTTTCGAAATGGCAAAGGGGCAAGGCAGGGGAAAATTAAGTTTATCTTCTTGTAACTCAGTCAACTTGGACTGCTCCAGTGAAACAGTTTCCCATGGAAAAATGTTGATTTACTAAATGCAGAATGTTCTACTGGAATGTGATTTAAACAATGTTATATTCTGCCAGCTCCTCTGCTCTGGCAGGCTGAAGGAAAAGTGGACACTTTGAAGAACATTAAAAAAAAAAAATCCAAAAGATTACAATTAAAAGTAACATTGGAATTGCTGATCTTCCATAAATTAAAAAATGCAAATAATTCACACTCTGCAGAGATACTTTTTTAATATGAGAATATCCCAGGAAATAGGTATTTCAAGTTTTTACTGCTTCTTCATTTTATGTAAAAGCCAGAATTATTAATGTAACTTTTACATTACATATTAATCCAAAATATCAACATTTAAGCAATTTCTAAAAGTTGTCTCACTATTATACTTGAACTGCCTCAACTGAATCAGATTGAGTTAAAGCCATGGTCTACAAGGACTTGTGTTTTTCACCCCAAAACATTAGACCTTCAAGTAAAGGTTGTATAAAGAACGTTTGAATTCACATCTTTGACAGCATACTGTATTTGCTTGCCTTCCCCAAAACTCACAAAATATTGGCTCTTAAAACTGTCAGTGATTCTTGAAAAGCACAAGTGCTTTTTTGGTTGAGGTCCAATTGTTTTACAGCGTAAATCTCAGTCTAAGTTTGCATTCCCCAGGTTCTTAAACTCCTCAGAAGTCTGTAGGTCTGTACATTAGCCTGCTCATTAATAGTGTAGATCAGGATCACTTTAGTTAATAGAAGTTTTTATATTGAATTTAATATCAAGGGGGTTTGGCTCTCGCGAGAGAAGCTCTTGTTTGTACTCTTTGCGAGAGAAGCTCTGACCATGATCTCTGGACTTCAGAGAGGAAGGAGGCCACAGCTGGCCACCTCTTGGGTGCCTGGGTGCTCCCCCTACCCTCTCTCTTATAGGCACAGACAGAATAGCTATAAGCAAAGACGACAGGCCAGACGTGCTACCTCTGCCTGGTTTATTGCTGCGAATGTGCGAGGAGAAAAGAAAAGCGGCAATCCTAGATGGAACAGGGCCTGTAAGATGCCATGAGCAGCATGTTGGACCAGGGAAAACCAGTGTGTTGAACAGCAGAAGGACATGGAAGAGAGGTTCAAGGGGTGAGGATCAAAGCTAACCCGTGATCACAGCTATGCTCTCTCCATTTTCTAGTACTATTTAACCCCTAAGGGCTATAAAGACTGAAGACCTCCTTTGTAATAATATTTACTACAGATTTTTCAACAAATTAACACAAATGTTTAGAAATTAATTGAATATACATGGAAAAGTAAGCATTAATCTATATGTTTCTATAATTAATAGAGACTAAATACACTATAATCTTATTAATTTGGGAGATCTTTAATGGAGCTCCAGGCATAAGTGTGAACTGCTGAGGCTACACTCTGCATAGTTAATAATAACAACATATTTCTTTTTAAAAAAAACAGGTTCAGCTGCAGAATGTGAATTCCTTAATAAAAAAGCTCTGCATGTGTCTTCCTAGTAACATATCCCAAGATTTATGTGCATCATAAACAAATATGTCTGTGGTATTATAAAGTGTAATTCCACTGTATTTGTTATTAGGAAAGGGAATAAGGTTTCCCATATGCTTTCACTATTATTTCAGTTGTAACTGGGAACATGCTGCCAGTACATTATCAGGAAATAAAAGCTACCCATCACTGCTGTAAATATTGCAAGGTGGGTGTTACAGAGCAGCTCTGTGTTAAAGACCAGAGGGGATTTACTCTCAGCAGCAAGTACGTTTCAAAGCTCAGCTACAACAGACAAAGCCTCGGACTAGTGACAACTGATCATTTGTGTGCTTAATATAAGGAAACATTTAGAGTTTATACACACATTGATTTCAGGAGTTTAGGATGATGCTGAAAGGAGAAATTTCCAAAGATTAGGATCTCAGCTGATATTTGGGTGCAGAATTACCTACACTCAATTTACTCTTTGTCTCTCCTTCCAAGATTTCATGAAGGATACTCCCCTCTTCTCTCGTGTGTTATCAGCCGATACTACAGTGGACTAAGCCATAGGAGTAAAGAAACTGTCTTTAGAAAAGCAAGTTTATTACTCTTTTACCATTGTTATGGTTTACACTGGAGGCACGGCCAACAGGCCCCTGTATATTGCACTGGGCATTCTCTGAAGGCAATGCAAGTCCATCCATTGACACAAGGGTATAACAGGACAGTGTGGTGCTGGTTGAATACACTTTGAGTACTCACCAGGCTAGAGCAAAATTACTTGAAACTGTTTAACTGACTAAATGTGTTGGGTGAAAATTTTTGGCTGAATCATGTAATTTCATAAGCATTTGTCCTCACTTTCTTCTGTTGCTATATTGGGCAATATTCTTGTGTTATGTCAGTGTAAGAGGACAAGCTTGTAAACATGAAAAGATACAGTTCATCATAATATAGATAGATGCAGATATGTGCCAGTAGATGTATGCAAAAGTCTGGAAAAGCTCACTGTAGGACACTTAAAATCAGTCTTCTAATATTCTTCAGCCATTAAACTGACCGAACCCAGCTGATATTCATCATATAGAAATATTCTGAATTTAGTAATTTCAGTTGCTGGTTGAAGGTGCTATAGCTTCAGACAGCAAAGGCTTGAGGTGTGCTATATCCCAGCAGTGGAGAAAGGGGGCAAAGAAGGGAGAATGCAGAGCCCATAGAAGAGCTTGAGGAATCAGGAAGATTTTCCACAATGGAAAAATACCAATTGTATTTTAGCTGTTTCTCATCTTACAGTTGCAAACTCTTCAGGAGTTGAACGTACACCTGGTCAAACAATCCCATTTGGGTAGCACAACATTAGCCAAGCAAAACCTATCAGAACAATTCAATCCAGTAGTTACGATTTTTAAACAGCTATTCCATATAAAATACAATTATGGCACTCCCTCACAGCTAGGAGAGTAATAGAACCTCTCACTTCAGAAATGAGTGGAAATTTAGTGTAACACCTATAATTAAAAGGTTGATACTTTGCTGAATATATTTTTCTGAGTTTAATGATCTTAAGTTACATGGATTAATGTTTTACACTGCAAGTAGCCACACAGTTTTCAATGAGAATATTTAGAGAGAAAAATATCACCTATAATGACTAAGATCAAAAGCATTAGATTTAACAGAACTAGCTCAGTAATGTCGCTTTCTGCCTGCCACCAAAATGCATGTGAAGGGCTTTGAAACAGGAAGACTTTTTAAACAAAAACCAAAACAAATTCCCCCCTCCCAAGGTTTCCTGTGCATCTTTTGTTTTCTGGGATAATACTAAGCAAGCATTTAATGTGCCGGTCAGCTTCGATTTCTTCACTGTTCCTCAGTGCTAGAAACTTATTTACCATAAAGATTGACAGCTGGTATTTTCATATCTGTGAGAACAGAGAAAGAACAAAAATTTCAAGTATTTTGAGACTTACAAAAGGGTCATTAGAAACACTGATTTTCACTGTGGTATTGTTTTTGTCGTCCGACATTATTATATTTGGAAGACATATCCTTTTTCTAGAGTGTGGGCTGAATCTTTCACCACAAACTATTCCATGTGGAAGGCTCTATATACTATGGGAATGTGTTGTCATGGAACTGATAATTTGAGGAAAAAAATAAGGAACTTTGAAATTATGTTCCCATTGTCTCCCAAGCAGACAAGAAAACATGTTGTAAAAGACATCAGTAAATAACCTCCAATTAAAAAATGTTTGCTAGAATGTTTACGCTCCCTTCCAAATAATTCACTTTGTGTATTTACACCATAGCACGGCATTCATCCTGGGTAATTTAGAAAATCGGGGATAGGGAGCTTAAAGAGAGCACAAGCATACCTTTCGAACACAAAATACTTTGTAGATGCACAATGCTTGGGGAAATTCATTGTATTCCAATACCAAAAAAGGTTCTTTGTTAGTAGTAGCTTTAGAAGCCCTGGGGATAAGTCATCCCTGTCAAGAATGATTTAGCAGTATCTAGAAAGGGATGAGTTCCATCAGACAGTAGGAAATTTACCCAAAAGCTCTTTTTCTCTCTGTATCTGAAATTCCCTCCTAGACCTTCCACTGATGGGTCAAGGGAGCAGCTACTCACCTTGCTCAGGGTCTTTTCCAGAGCTCAGGGAGCCAGTCAGTCCTATTCCTCACACAGGGGTCTTGGGACGGGTTGGCTTGCTACGACCACCTACCCAGGGTTAAGCTGAGAAGGCCAGAAGGGACCACTGGGTTAATTTGGTGTGACATCCTAAATAATACAGGTCGTAGAAATTCATATAACAATCTGGGCATCCAGCTTCATCTGTCACAACGAAGCCTGGAATTATCTGCTGCCTCTGGATCTGCCTTGAGTCGTGGTGCCAAGTAGAAGGACTCCCTGTTATCACAAGTTTCCTTCCTAGGAAGTCACTGGAAGGGCTGAAAGACTTCTTCATACTTTTCAACAATTACGTCATACCACTTGAATTTCTCAAGGGTACAGGTTTTTTCAAGTCTCTAATCTAGAGTGATCTGAAGAAGGGCAGTACTTCAGTTTTGCTCTGAGTATAATTTTCCCTCTTTTTGGAAAGGTAGGGTGATACTTGAAAATATACATCTATGACCTGAAGCGTTTCATCTGGCTCTTAGATTTGTTCTCAACTTTACCTAAAATTACTTAGTTTTATGAAAAAGTAACCTACTGAAACCTCTGAAATGGTTGATTTCAAATTTGTCAGCCTCATTTGGTTATCGGGCTTGATTTTATTGAAGAACATACTGGCCTTTGATGTTTCTAGCATTGAATAGAAACTTCCCATGGGCGTTGCCATTTTGCGTTGGATATTCCAGCTTCCTTCTCTGGACAATTTACTGTGCTATCTTCAAGTACTGGGAAAGATAATAAAGCGGTGGTAAGCAGGAGGATTTTCTGGGATGGAGGGATTTTGAACCCATTCTTGAAGACAAAACAGGCCTTATCTCCCTCTAAACTTGGACGTGGGGTGACAGAAGCAGTCTGATCTCTGGTAAAAAGAGATGAGCACGGTGTAAAGCAAGAGCATTTGCCTTGAAATTCTCTTTTCATTTTATAGAAATTTCCAGTTCCAGTTAAACATGATCAAAACACTGAAGTGAGCTCCCTAGATAATGCAAGACAGCATCACAAAGAAGGAATAAGGGTCAAAAAAGTTAAGCTCTGCTAGAGAAGTATTAAACATCTCTAAAATATTAAAAAGCAACACTTAATCCTAGTGATTTTTAAAGCACATCTTTGACTGTCAGGATTTTGCAAACTCCAGTTTTCAGAATAATTGATGAAAACATGGAAGTCTCCACAACACTACCAGGGAAAGCTGGGTGATAGGAGTTTTCTAGTGAGCTATCCTTTTGTTCTAGAACAAAGAAAATTGTAATGTTGACACAGATTTTTGTGAGTTACTCAATTTTAGGGACTCCAGTTCTAGTACAGTTACACTTTTTACAGACTGCAGTTAGATGTCTAATTGCAACTCACTGAGGACAAAAGAGGGCCTATAAATCTAACAGACTGATGAACTAGAATTTGGTCTTTCTGTGAAATAGAAGCATTCCTAGATCACTGGGAATAAACGCAAAGGAGACTGTGTGATACGGGCATTTTACTTGTAACTTCGTCGAGAAATATTCCACAATAATTTAAAAGACAGCCCTTTCTCAATCTTAAGGCATTTACTTTGCCCAGACAGAATACCAGCAAATGATTTTATAACTTTGCTGCGAGGTATGCTCTCACTTACAGTGCAACTAAGTGTGACTTTTTCTACACATTCAGGATCTACCTTCCTCTCTCCCATATAGAGAACAGTGAAATGGGCAAGGCTAGACTGGAAAAGGACAACTGCTGCCTGCCCATCTTCTTGCTCTCACCCATATCCAAACTTTGTGGGAGCACCTCAACCATCAGTGTTTATGGGGTCCACAGGGATTTGGGTTTTTGTAGCTGCTGGCAGAAGTGCTGGGCCTGCCCCAGCAGCTGCTCTGCGCTGCCCAGGGAAGTGGTTGAGTCACCATCCCTGGAGGTATTTAAAAGACATGTAGACATGGCACTTAGGGCACTTAGGGACATGGTTTAGTGGTGGACTTGGCAGTGTTGGGTCAATGGCTGGACTTGATGATCTTAAGGGTCTTTTCTAACCTAAATAATTCTATGATTCTATGGTGCTCCTTGGTATCCCATCAACTTAGACTCCCTGATTTCTGATTTCTACAGAGAGGGTGGGCAATGGGCAGACTTACAAAGGGGAAAAAATTAACAGACCACAGACACAGTGCATAGGCACTAGAGGTGATGTGAAAGGTGTATATATAAACAATTTGAGTGAATGATTTGAGATTCCCATTCCATACTTTAGAAGGGGTTATAAGGAAAAATAGCAGTTAATGATAAGAAAGACAACAGAATTGGACAAGTCTGCACACCGGCCATGAGATTTAAAAAATATTACAGATAAAAAACTGCCAAGGAGAGACATGTTTCTGCTCTGTCCTTCTGCATTTGGATATTTTGGACATTCCCATTTTTTACCACTGACAGCAGGAACAGGAACAGAGAATTAGCAACTGCTGTGGTTTCCTTGTTCCCCCTCCCAGACCACAAAGTTTAAAAGCTCTTCATTTAAACATACGGAAGTATCTTCTTAAAGCCACTAGTTATATCCATCATCACACAAACATGCCCATTCTGACAACTGAAGGACAGAATTTTGAATATATCACTTCGGTTTCAATCACTCCTTTATGATTTAATGTGTGTTTAAACAAAAATCTTAATTCCACCACAAAGCATATACATCAGTTAGTTTTTAAGCAGCAAATTTAAAGTAGAAATTTGAGATTGCTGGTAGGAGTTCAGAATTTTGAGATAAATGTCCATGATGAGAATTTTAAGGAATTTTTATTTCTATGACAAGGTTACCCAAGCAAATGATTTTCAAGGGCAGTAAAGGAGCAGAAAACCACTCTGATTAAACCTTAGTACAACCAAATCCATAGATTAAAGAAGATAAATAAGGTAACCTCCATTAGTCCAGCCTTTAAATAATTTATAACAACTGAGTGTCCACCTATAACAGGTTGGGGTTTTTTTGTTGTTGGTTTTTTTTTTTGCTTAAAGAAGCAATTCTGAGCAACCAAGAAACAAGAAAGATAGCATATACAACTAAAATAAAATGCAGTTATTACTTATCCTTTACTATGTATTTGTATTATACCAAAGAAGGGGAAACTGATCTTTTTTTGGCACAGTGCAAACATTACTTGAGAGGAACTAGAAATATTAATATCTCTGTTTTACTATTAGTGCCATACAACACAATGACGGACACCAATACAGTTTGCTGCAACAGCATCATTATCGCTGAACATGATATTTTTAATAACATACTATTTTAAAACTTGATGTTGTCCCCTTAAAGCCTTGAGATGGTTTTCCCAATCAGTACTTATTTTAAGGGGTGTGTGTGTGTGTGTGTGTGTGTGTGATTGATTGGAGCTAGATGATGGCGCTGCCTCTGCTTTCTGGCCTCTCTCATGCTAGCACTCCAACTGAATGACAGACAGACAAACCCTACCTGCCTCCTGTAGATGTGGATACAGGACAAGATGTAAGAAGCATCTCTTGTTTCCTTGTACTGGCCAAGGAGAACTGCAGCTGTAGGGAGCATGGGAGCTGGGGCTTTTTGCCCTTTATAGACTACACGGCCTCCGAAAGGAGTAGAAAACAGCAGAAAACGGTGTAAGGCTGTACTCAGTCCTCCCCAGACAGCAGCCAGCAAAATTATCAGACTGCAAAAAGAAACACCCTTCATCTCCATGAAGGGTTGGGACATTCATCTGGGTAGGGGAAAGGCTGTCACTGCACACCATGCAGTGGGGTTGGCTGCCTCCACAGCGGGGACCAGTTCATCCTCCAAAATCTCATTCTAAGCCTGCACTGGGTGCAGGCTACAGGCAGGAGAAACCAGCTTAGCAACGGGGCAGCATCCTGCTGCTGAGATCTGCCATGAACTCAAAGTCTAAGGTGGGAAAGTATGGCACCTCAGTTCAGAGGTTGATCCAGGCACAAGGCAAATAGACCCTTATGTCCAAAGGGAGAAGAAACCAGCAGAATAAGTTGCAGACTTGACCTGTTTTTCCAGACAAGCATCTCTTAATGAAGGGCTGCCTTTACTGAATCTGCTTGGTGGCAACCAAACAATTGCAGCTGAACAGATTAAAAGAGAAAGATAGCGGTGAAATTTCACATTTGAGCATATTTTCCAGCACGGTCTGCAGCAACAGGAGGAGGAAAGGTTGATAGACATCACATAGATTCTTCAGTTCCTTCCCAGAAAGCTGAGCTATTACTACAGCTATTAAATTCTGGCTCAAATGATAAAGAGTTGCGATGTTGCTAATGTTGATGTTGCTGTCACATTACAAACAAGTAGAAGAAGGGGCCATGCCCTTGCAAGGATCCTGTGCTTGGGTTGTGATCTCATTCAGAGAGCAAAATATTTACCACAGTCTAGTGGGCAGGTGGCTTGGGAGAAGATGGGAGAGCTATTTAAATTAGACTATGCATTCCTGATCTTGTTGTTTGTTTTAAAAACTGAATAGCCTTTCTTCAAGAAAGTTCTTTTGCTGAAAATGCTTAAGCTTTTGAAAAATCAGAATTGATAAGAAATAAGCTCTAAGCCCCTTTACTGCCCTGCTGAAAGTGCCACTGGCTCCTGTCCCTGCTGTTTGGGCATGTGCTGATTTTTCCCCTTCAGGATTTGTCAGCAGATTTGGTTAGTATTCCTAAAAAAATCCTTCAGAATAAGTAGTGATTTATATTAAAGAGCCTCAGTGATTTCCCAGATAGGCTGTAAATCTTTTCAGTGGGTAACGCTGACACAGAACAGCAATCACTGTTAGCAGGTAACCACTGCAGCCATACCCGGCTCCCAAGGTATCAGCAGCAGGTCCTGTGGCTGCTCACTGCCGTGCCTAATGCCTTTGATCTTCCCCAGACAGATACTGCTGGAGAATTGGAAGCAATTGCATTTACTCATCGATGTGGTCCTGGTTAAAATAAACCCTGCTTTCTACTAATGCTTTTTATTTTTAATTTATACTTTTTGCCTTGTTAGACTGTCCCCCTAATTTGAGAATTTTGCTGTTATCATAGATTTTCTAACAAGCACAAGATGGTTGGCTATGAATTTCTTTTCCAAGAGAGAGACTGAACAATTGCCATGGCTATTTACTTGCCTGCACTTACACATGTGCAGCTGGCCAGGGTGCTCCCTTACTGCTGTGGTATCTCTGTCACTGTTGTAGCATCATCTCTCCTATAATATTTACTCAAAAGCCACCTTCTGAGTTCTCAATAATGTTATTAGCCAGTTAGTCACGAGTAGCTAGTAACATTGGTGCAGTATCATCCCGTTCGTCTCATTCAGCTAAAACTAGCTGTACTTTTACTGGAAGATGCATTCCTCTGTGCTGAATTAAATGTAATTAGATCCCTGACAGTTTTCCAACTTTAAGATGGAGTTACAAAAGAGCAGCAGAAGTAGATCTGATAAATTGGGTATTCCACTCATAAAGGAAGAATAATTCTTCTGTTTGCAATAAACATATCACATATAAGCTCAAAACATAATTTTTTTCTTGCTTCAAATAAACCCACATATCCTCTCAGACCTCACACTAAGCTACTCAGGGGAAATGCTGAACAGACTCAAGTAATAGCTGTGTAATAAAAAATAGATCTTCAGACAGAGTTGGCTGTGTTCAGCACCATCAGAGACCTTCCTATTAATTATTTATATGGCACTATAGATTAGCATAGTACTTTACAGAAATAAATACAAAAGGACGTGAAATCCCATATCTCAGGAAGGCAGGGCAATGGCCAAAGCCTTGCTCGCCTCACTGAGTATGGCCAGTGGACTACACTGGGAATTATACTGTTTGTATAATGTCCTGGCTGAAAAGTGCCTTAAGAGGGAATGTAAATCTGTGAGGGCTGACAGTTGCCCATTGATCCCAGGCCTGGTTAACTGCTATTCAAGTCAGTTTTGGCATAGGCTAAATAGTACAAGTGATTTCAAAATCCCATTAAGGATTTGTCTAACTTTAACCCCTAAACTCCTTTCAAAATCTAGCCAGTAAGTCAATAATGTGAATTCTTTATAATCCCTACACTACAGTATTAAAGAGTTTTCTATTAAAATTCCATTATAAACATGTGAAGTGGGCTGAAATCCTCACCACACAGAAATCAATGACTCAGCTTCATTGGGTTTATAAATTCCTCACTGGTTTGTGTTTTAAGAAGTGCAGATACAGCTGGTTTGATTGACCCACTTATGAAAGAAATTTGTGCTGAAACTAAGGAACCTGGAGTCCTTCTTTTGCAGTGACCCTGTCAGTGATGTCAGGCTAGACACCACTTTTTTTTTTTTTTTGTCTCATTTAATTCAGTTTTCCTATCAGAAAAACATCTATTTCACACCATCCTCATGATGGTTACTGTGATTATTACTATTTCATGGTAGTCCTATGAAGACTGCATTGTCTTTGAAGATTGTCAAGACCACATCAGGCATTGTCAGATTTTTTCCCAGCATAGATTTCAGGGAGGGAGCAAGAGCAGGAAGAGGCAATCAAAATCACACCCTGGCAGCAGCTGCTTACAGTGGAAAGAAACATTGCCTAAAGTATTCTTTGCTTTTTTTCTCTGCAAATTTTCAGCAGGAAATCAAGAGCAAAACTCCTGCTTTCCACAGACCACCAGCCAATTGCTGCACAGAACAGCTTGGGAATGGACCTCAGGGCTATATAACTGCAAAAACATTAAGGACAGATGTTGGAAACAAAAATGAATAAATGCATTAAAAGGCTTCTTGGTATTAGTAACAAGCATGTAGCATAGAAGCCTGGGAAAAGTGTCTTGAAGTGAAAAATACAGGGAAAATTTTCATCAAATCTTAAAATAATTTTGGTTGGAAGGGATTTCTGGAGGTGATATAGTGTAAGCCCCTGCTCAAAGCAGACAACTTCAGAGTTAGATCAGATCATATCTCAAAAGACTTTTCTTCAAGCTGTCTGCTCAACCTGTCCCAGGCTAAAATCCTGTTTACTAAGCACTGTATATAAACAACACGTATAAAATTATTTCCTGTAACGGATATCTACATTTATATATTTGCACGTATTTTACAGCTGTAGTACATATAAATAAATAGTAATGTGTATATAGTGCATATATCTGTATTTTAAGCACAAGAAGGAAAGATAGAAAGAGAAACAGAGAGGGAGAGAGGCAGAGAAGGAGAGGAGAGAAAAGGAAAGGAAAGAAAGGGAGAAAGAGAGAAAGGGAGGAAGAAAGGAAGGGAGAAAGGGAGAAAGAAAGGGAGAAAGGAAGAAAGAAAGAAAGAAACTTCAGCAGTGGAATCACTACTCAGCACTAGGATCCATTCCCAAATGAATGATGACTTTGAGTAATGACAAGTTAGCCCATTTTTTGACAAAATTCTCAGTCATATCCCTCAGATGGTGATGGGGCAGCGTAACCTTGGCTATGTAACCCTGGGATGCCAAAGCTGGCACATCCTACCACACCAGAAGCACTTCCTAGAATGAGCCTGTGGAAATAGAATAATTCATGATGACAGAAAATTCTAGATACATTGAAAAGCAAAAATATCTAACTTCCCCTCCTTCCCTTGATCTTCCTCCAAATTGCATGAAGAACCATATCCTTTCTCATCTGCCCTCCACATGGACAGGCTAGAGTGTAAATTGGGATCAGGTTTCCTTGGACAGCTCTACCTGATGGAGTCCTGCAAAGGCTGGGGACCCTGGGCACCATGATCACAGAGATCCATGCCACAGAAACAGCAGCCTCCAAGATCTTGAGCTTTTGCTCATTCGAGAATTCACATTCACAATACTGCCTCTGGAAGGCCACATGTATGACCAGGAGCCCAAAGAAAACGTTGGGATTCCTGCTCCACACCGGGGGTAGTGTTGTCCTGCAAGTCTTGGGTCTCTCCTAGGCTTCTCCTGATGCTCTCAGACACGTTCAGTGACTTCTGGGAAGGTCCCTGAAACACCTGCAAGAGTCAGGAATTTAGTTCAGTTTTGCAGAAATAAAGTTTAGAGCTGTTACAAGGACATTTTGACAATTTCCTTTTTCATGCTCAACAATATCTATTTTTCACAAACTGTTAGGCTTTGCCTCCAAAAACAAATTTTAAGTTTTGACCAACTGTTCTCACAGGCACTGGTCCCTTCTTTCCCAAATATCCTTCCTGCCTCTACCACTATTGTCTACCACGTGAGCAGCTTCTCAAATGGGAGGCACATGAACCAATGTTTGTTAGCCTGCCTTTAAGATGGTGACAAGGTATAAAATGTTAGACAAAGGACAAGGATCTATGTATTAATTCCTGTAATTAATCCTTTTTTGGTTTGACTAAAATTTCCACTCTGAATTTTCAAAGGAAGGAATCACCAATCCCCTTTATGTGCATTTGCACACGCACAAACACACAGTTGAGACATATACCTCTGTCTCACTACAAACAGCCCCCAATATTGAACACAATTGTCTCGCTTTCCCCCATAAGAAATATGAGATTTGTTTTTGTTGGTTCAATTAATCTGTCCTCTGTCCTCTGCACCCTATGAATCATTGCACATGCAAAGAAGGGCTCATGCTTTAGCAGTAGTATTGATCCACCTAGACCTTTGGGTTAGGAGTAAAGCCTCTTTAATTACTTTGGCTGACTTTCAGGGTTTGGTTGGTTGGTTTGTTTTTTTTTTTTTTTTTACAGTGTCTTGGGAAGACTCGTACCACGTTTTAGTGTTGTTATCACTTAGCTTAGATTTGGAGTTTTGGTCCCCAGAGGAACACCTTCTACCTCAGACAGGCCTGCCCCTGCTCAGCATCAAAATCAGAAAAAGTCATTCTTTTACCTTCTCTAAGGATTTGATAACCTCTACACTTTCCTTAGCCAGAGGTGTTTTGACCTTTAATTAAAAGGAAAATTTGTTGTCTTCTATTCAGAAGGCAGCAAATAATGAACTCATTAAAATGAGGTTAGTGTTCAGGCCTTAGAGCAATAAGAGCTGAAGTCTCATTAGCAGCTAACAATCCAGAACATAGCACATAAATAAACCTAATATGGCAGAGCAAAATGCCTTGGTGCATTAAATTTAAGCAGAATCAAATGTTTACAGTCAATGATGTCTGGGGCATGAAGTTTTAATGTACTTAATAAAGGAAAGCAAATTGCTTCCTATTAGGCATGAAATGTTACTGCAGAAATTGCCAAAAAAAGTTTATTATGTAAATGAAGGATAGAGTTATAATTAACAAGGACATAGTGGGAAAATATCACTTCTTCTTAATAGATGCACCAATTATAAAGAATAAAGACACGGCAACTTCAAATCTACAAAAGGTAATTATATGGATTAATGTAAAAGACTGCTGAATGTAAATGCAATATAAAGAAGAAACCATATCTTGTGGATGTCACAGAGAGAAGCCACACTGACAAAGCAAAGAATCAATTAATACACTGAAACCTAAGAGTTTTGAGAGATTCCAGGCAATAAAGGTTTTGTATTTGAAAGAACAGCCTGGTCTACCTTAAAAAAACCCTCACTTAGCCGGAGACCAAGACATGCCTATTTGTCCATGTGCAGGTGTGCTCCATGGTTCTGTCCTTGGAGAACGATAATTATTTATCATGATTTAACTGTCCAAAAGTAAAACAACAGTGAGTTCCAGCTGTTGCTTTAACACACTCTCATGAGTTCAATGGGGAATGCTAACTGTTTTTTCACATGCAAGTAGCTTTCCTTCACTTACTGCTCTTTTAAGCCCCAGTACTCAGAGAAAAAAAAGTAATCCCACTACTCTGAGGAAAAGACACACACTGGCAGATAGAACTCAAAAATTGTAGTCAGATGAAATATCCAAAACAAGAATCTTCTCTACAAAACAAGATTTGTCATGTTTTTCTTTTTTTAAAATCCACATTCCTCCACATGAATTTCCCTTCTGCTGAAGTTGTGGGCAGCACCTACCATTTCTGCCTCAGTGAAGGCAGCAAAGTCCTGAAGCCAGCACTCAATAGGGATGGGGATGGGACAGGGATGGAGGAGGCAGAGGGCTGCCGAGGGGAGCTGGGGACGGCACGGCACCACCTGGCAGAGTGTGAAGAGCTGTATTTTCACCTGGTGTTGGGCAGGATTTCCAGCTGTTAAAATTCAGTAGCCCTTCTCTACCCTGTAAAACCCTTGATCATGTGAAGGCTGCACAAGTCCCAGAAACATTTCTGATGCTGGTTGCCAGGGATGGACAACTCTTCCATCCTGCACCACCCAGGAGCCGGAGGACTGACCGAGCAGCAGTGGTTGCAGCTCACCTCACAAACAGGCAAACAAGCAGGGATACACCCACCCGGGAGAGTGAGAGAAGGGGGATGCAAGAAAGTTGTCTGCTCTTCTCCTGACATGGCACTTTTCTATGCTGCATGCCATTAAGATCTCTGCCTAGAGGAGAAAAAAGTTCTCATTATTTACTGTGCAAAATTACCAGCGGAGGTAGTATGAGTCATTAGCAATTTTGTTTGAATAGATATGTATTAAAAATAAGGAAGGCAGACCCTTATTACCTAAACAGAGATTGGGTTTTTTTATATAAAGGGTGTGGAAGACGTTAATCTCTGCTCTACAAATGGGCAAATAAGTTTGGACTGACTTAGCTGACAATATCTTCTTAGTATTAAAATTAGGTGAGGTCATGAAAATTAAGTTTATCTGCATATTCCATAAATTAATATGCATATATGGAAATTACAATTAAAAAAATCTTTAGGACCAAGCCAAATCCAGTTTGAGTGACAGATTTGCCCTTTAGACAGAGAAAAATGCTTGACACACTGCAGGTTACAGGATTTACATCTTAATCCTCACTCTGTTTTTAATGAGACCTTACTGGGCTGGAAGGCTTCTGTCTATCCTGCAGTTCTGTCGTCTTACTGAGATGTGAGTGTGAGGGAAATTAGAGAGAAAAAACGAAGTGATATAATGATATTTGTTTCATGTACCTTCTTATACTATGTTAAGTGATAAAAATTTCTCAGGATGTTCTTTCCTCAAAGGAAAATTGAATTGATTTTACTCAGCCCATCAGCCTTTCTCAACATATATAAAATACTCAAGATAGGGTGGAAAATTATGTTCTAAAATATAATGACTCAGATTCTATGCTTGTAATTTTAATGGTTTCATTTTAGTGCCAGATTTTACCAACTGAGGATTTTCCTCAATATCTTAGCTAACAGTGGGGTTGATCTCTAATGTTTTATATTTTTGTGAACATCTCAGTTATTATATATTATGTAAATATAGTCCCACATGTGAAATTGTCACAGGATTGAAATAATCAACTTATTAAATGTCTGGCAAGATAGGCTGGAAACTGTACTGCTGTCTTAATATTTAATGCTAAAGCACAAGATTTATTGTCATTACTTTATTTCCTTTAGCAAGGAAAGGAATTTGCTTGGTGACTATTGTCGTTGATAACCACTATCTTTGTTTTACATCTTCCTTAACACCCAGTAAATGTTTCTATTTAAAAATTAAGGCAGATGCACACTGTCTGACAATCTTTTGTATTACAGTCCCAAGCTGCTTGGCACCCAAACAATGTCTTTAGAAGGTGGCCGTTAGCAAATGATGCCTTAGAAGAGGCTTGTGCTCCAACATGCATGGTGCCCAATTATCTGCATAATTAGGAGGGAGTCAGTAACTCTAAGAAGTTGGTGTCCTACAGCAAATGCTGACAGTAGCTGACAGCACCTCCCAACCAATTGCAGTGCAAAGGAAATATGATAAATCATGAGACCACAGAAACCTGCCCTGCTTAGTTCAGCTTCACTCTGGACTAGGATTGCACGGGCCATCAATCTCTATCTCAACTGCTTAAACCCCAGTTTCATCTATGGTGGACTGACAATACTTTTGGTTTATGGTCACAAGTAGAGTTTGTTGTTGTTGTTGTCATTTCAATTAGACCAGTGGGTTGAGCAAAAAGGTAAAACTATTTTCCTGTAATGTTAAGTGAAATTACTAATGACCATACAAAATGTAATTTTTTCAAATGAAAGGAAACATTAGCTGGACTCAGACTGTGTGTAAACTACTGCATTCATTTTGTCTTTGAACTGTGCAAGAACATGAACATTCAGTCAATAGAAATGTTATTAATAGATAATGGGAAAAGTTCTCAAGAGCCACATAATGGAGACACGGAAAATTGATGAAAATAGAGCTTATAACCCATTCAACATTGGCAAGACCAATAGGGAGATAAATGCACTATCCATCTCACATATGTAGCACGTCCAAATTATGTGGGCTGGTGATTGAAAGCGGACAGATATCTGTGCAGCAAGGACTATCTTTAGAAGCAGTGCAGAGCTGACAACTAACAGTAAATGTAGATAGCTCACATAGGCTGAACCATCTTTTCTCTTTCTCTAGTGGCTGAAAATATGTCCAAGAAAAAATTGATAGGTGGCCAAGACTACACCTATTTCTTCTAGAAGCAATACCCCTTTCCTCTATTTCATTTAGATTGGTCTTATATTTTGCTTGGAGGAAAGAATGAAGATAAACAGGGATTTAATTTCTGACATGGACACTACTTCCACCATAGGTCAAAACTGGAGTTTAGTTACACTCACACTTAAGCTTGAATTTGATATTCAGACACAATCAAAAATGTTTCTGCAGGTAAGTAAATCCCAACACCACCACATCTGGATGGCAAGTAGTATTCCTAATATTATGTTGGGTTTTAAACACATTTTATCAAGCTTCGTTAATAACCCAAAGTATGGATGTCGTAGTGATTTAGTATATTGCTGCCTCTGAATTGGCTGGATTCAAGTCCTGCCATAGATCACCACAAACAATGTATAGTATCTTGGTCCAAGTTACAGAACCATAACCTACTTTGGTACTTAGCCACTCATCACTAGCATTGCTAGACCATCAAACTCTGAAGGAACAAATTAAGCTCACTGTAATAGTCTTATAAAAAGAATGAGCCCAAAATAAAATGTGAAACATTTAACAGGATCTTTTTTTTTTTTTTTTTTTGTATCTCCTCAGTTGGACACAACATTTAAAATGAGGCATTCCAAAAATTAATATTAATTTTTCTAAATGCATGTTAATTTCTTATTTATTTCAGGCTTTACTAGAGACTCAAAATTTACTGCGCACTCAGGTTGCAAATTTTACCTTCAACCTTGGATTTTCAGGAAAATTTTACCACACAGGTAAGAAGGAACTTCATGCTCTCAGGTAGCTGCAGTTAAATAGGTGACAGGATTTTAAAGGTAGCTTTAAACGTGCCCTTTTAAAATAACACGCGGACTCAGTGAAACAGTGGGAAATACATGCTCCACCATTTTAGGATCCAGTGTCTAATTCAGTGTCCAAAGGGGCAAAGGTACACCGCTGATGAGCTTCTCAGGAACACGTAGGTGCCCTCGGTGCTTTTCTGAAAGATCTGTGGTAGTGAATCTTAGCGTTATAAAGGAGGCAAAGCAGCTGCTAACATCTCTATAATTCCACAAAAGGCATACTAAGGTTTTTCCAGCATGATAGGTATGATGAAATATAAAAGACTGGAAAAATCATGTCTTGTAACCGCTGAAGAGACAGAATTAGTTGAATGGGATGCAAAAGCTTTTCTTATTACTATCTATCTCATTGGTCTGCAAATCAGGAGGGATAATAAAAGGAAAACAAGATTAAAAGAAATTTGTATTGAAACCCTGCTCCTTTCACACTCTATGCAGTAACAAGTTGCACACTTGCACTGTGTTTCTGTGGAAGATGAGGCACTTTTACATCTCCTCCTCATGACTCCTTTCTCTCTTCTGCTCCATTTCTCCACAGAACAATGCCCCCTCCCCCTCTTTTTTTTTTTTTTTTTTCTCCCTCCTCCTTTGCCTTCTCCTAAACACTTTGCTGCACCTCCACTCAGGCTTCCCTCTGCTGCCCCTGAACAATGCTGCTCCCTAGTACTGCTAAGGCAAAAAAAGACCTATTCGGCAAGCCACTTCAAAGAAGACAACTCCTGTCCTTCTCCTTTCCAAACTCCATACCCTTCCCACCTTTGAAGACCAGCTCCAAAATCCTCAGCTGTCAAGCTACTCAGCCATACCTGGTGATAGTCACTGAGTGATGCCAGGGAAAGCTGAGAAGCTTATCATCTGGAGCATAGGAGGAGGCATTGCAGCAGCAAGAGGATAAGTTTAAAAGTTAGGAAAGATGCAGTCCCAGCTGTAACAGGCTATGAGGTAACTGTGGAGTAAGGCAGGTCACCCCTTCAAGTGTAGGTGTAGCACTACTCCCCTTTTCATTGACAGTATTTGAACATCAAATAGATGAGCTTACCCAGCTCTTATGTCTGTTTCACCACCTGTTAGGAGAGTACAGAGGTCCCTGTGAGAAGGGTACATGAGGAAGCATATGAGGAGATGAGTAGAGAGAAGAAACCTAAATTATGTATTTGTATCACTGTCACTTTCAAAGTCCAGGCTATTTTCCCTTTGCGCTAGCACATAATGCTAAGCAACTGCTGCCCAGGAAACCTTACAGACTAAAGATACAGGCTGGAGAGCCTGGGAAAAATTAGAGTTAGAGAGAGATGGAATTACTTGCCTGGAGTCATATAACAAGCCAGTGGCAGACCTGTGATTAGAGAGCAACTTCGGAGACAGAACTTCAGTATTCTCCTCACTTCATCTTGACCTGCCTGTGTCGTTACTCCTTCTGGAGATTAATTGGACACACACATAATACAGCAAAATAAAGAAAACTCACCCAAGGCTCTGAGCTGCTCTAAAGTAGGATGCTGCTTGGTTGTGGCCATCTACAGAGTAAAGCTGGTACAGTCATTACAGTGTCCACTACAGAGAAAGGAAATTCAAGGAGTGGAGGAGGTGGAGAAAGAGATAATTTATTATAAATACTATGACGTCCTGAACAGTGGTTGGCACAAAACATGCAGCCTTTCTACAAAATCAAACCCCTGACCTGCCAATACATTTCTTCTTCATTCATCACAACGACCTCCATTGCTGTCACAGGTTTTCTTGCCCAGCTAATATAATGCTGACCAATTTCAGATTTGCTACTGCTGTAGAGAGAGAAAACAGGAGAATGTCCATGTGTGCCTGTTCTTCTAAGGTTCTAAAGGCTTACAAAAATAGCACAGAACTACATAATGAGTTGAAGGATGTCATTGCCTCCATTAAGGGGCCTGCTGCTGCCTGTACTCAGCGATGTATCTGAGTTTTTAAGTGAACATTTCATTTACAGGTTGGTGGTGGCGTTCTGTCATATCAACTTAGTGGAAAGGTTTCAAATATTCTCCATGCAATATACACTTTATTGACTCATTATAAATAAAACGTGGAAATACATTCTTTAATTACTGTAAATATGGCTTGTTTACCCATACAGGCTTTTAGTATCAGATATTCAACATGGGTTTTTAGCGCACTGTGCTGTGCCTTGTTGACTTCCCTAATGTGTGATTTTGCTCTCCTTTACAAAACTTGGATCATTTTAAAACTGCAGGAGGGAGATGAGCGTGGGAATGTGTTGGCAGATTAAATGGCTATAAATTTTCATCAAAAGATGTTGCTGACATCTGTACTACAAATGCCAATTCTAGTTGGTATGCCTGCACACAAGTACAATAGTACAACACAGCCTCACTGCTTATCATCACACCACCACCGCCACCACCATTCCCTTCTGTGGCACTGGTAAACTATGTACTGTAGACATAATGTTATTAGTAGAAAACTAAGTAGATCCATATTAGTTATGCAGTTTTAGCAAACACTTTCTACTTGTCCATGTTGTGGCAATAGAAATTAAGATGTTCTCAGGATTTGTATTTAAGATTTTTAAGATTATTGATGGCCACTTCAAACTTTGTTTCAATTTTAAGCTCAAGAGAGACCCCTAAATTATCATTCTAGTTTTAAACAATGAGATTATTTATTATGCACAAACTCTGATTACCTACCTGTGTAAAGTGAATATTGCATCTCAAAGCAGATATATATGTTCACCTCCTTGATTGTAGATCTACTGCATTTTTCAGATTTCACATTAAAATGAAGATAGAAAGTTACATAAAGTATGTTGATTGTACAAGAAATTAAAACCTCAAAATCCCTGATTTTGCCTCCAGTACTCTGAATAAGGACTTGGACAAAAAAATATTTAAACAATATAAGCACTCATCAAGTGCTCCATTAAACCATTGCATAAGATTTTTTGGAAATAACACTACTTAAGAATAATAAAATCAAATAACACTCTTTTTAAAGGTTCGTAAAGAAAATTATCCTCATGAACAACACCACCACCAAATGTTAAAATTCCAGCCTTTCTGTTTCAGCTCTGCCATTACAATGTGGGGTTGGTTTTGTTTAAAGTGGAAAGTGTTATGCTTTACCTTGTTTGATTTTTATTATGGTAAAAAATTAGTCGTATCTAAATTTACAAAGAAATTAGTAGGAAAAAATAGGACTAAACTGGATAAAAAAATCACAGGATTTTAAAATATCGTGTGTAATAATAGCATTATTTCAAGAACCATACTCTATTTCAAATGTTAATAAGGCTCTAAATTATACTTTTACCTAAATCTTACATTGAATTATTGTTGTTCTTTACATATGTCAAATATCCACTTTTTTCCACTTCATCTCTACCTTCAGTTTTCTACCTTTGGGTTACCAAAGAGATCTTCAATGGCTTCACAAACTCCTACCCCTTTCTCTCCTGTCCTATTTTGAAAGCCTATGTTAAGTTTCTTCCCCCAGTCACATTTCCCTTCCATGTGCCTGGGTGACTGCAAGTGAACCACATACCCCAAAAACCAAGAGAACGGTCATTCAACAGATGCAGTATACAGAAGTTTTGCACAAAGGAGCAGACATTCACAGAAGGAGCAACCATCAGTCCTTTCTTTTCAATAAGGAATTACCTAGGAAACAAGGTTGTTTTCGTTTTCCAGCAGCACTCCCATCAGCGGGAGCAACTTTCTTAGAACTTGCAGAGGGCTGCAAAGAGGGGAGTGAAGTGATTCAGTGACATGAGGAGAAAGTTTCAAAGTAATGCTCTCCTTGTGTAGTAGTGTTCTTCAAAAAACACTGCAGAAGTGAAAAATAAAAATAAAGAGCTGAAGTGCATGCACCAAACAGCCATCTCTGTATGTTCCTGCCTCATGCCACAAAAGTAAACAGTGACATCCATGGAGCATTTTTTTTCCAATGAGTTTTGCAAAACGTAGAAAGGCTTGTAAGAAGATATCTATGTCTGCATCAGCAGATTGATTTTGACTATTATTTCTTTGACTGAAGTTAAATAAAAGAGTTTAAATGCTAAAGGAACAAGAAAGAACACTGCTAATAAACTGGATATTGTTGGGTAATTTGAGGGTGAAGTTACTAAAATGTAACTTTGCCTTTCCATTTGAAAAAGCACTGCAGACATATGTCTGCACATAGTGGAAGCAGCATTGTATAATTTCTCAAATGGAAGGTTTCCTTTGTTATAACCACACGTGCTTGTTTCTGCCTGCAGCAGATACTCTTCACTAACACAGGAGTTTTTATTGGTTTTACTTCAAGATTAAATCTGGCAAAAATTGAATACCAAACCACTGCAAACAACATTTAGAACCCCGATGCCTTTACAGCTTTATATTTTCCACCTAATTATATTCTGAACCTATTGCAAACTTGTTTCACATTTTACCAGAAATTATCAGATTTCAGCTAACCAAGGCTAATAACGAGGTAGCTATGAGTCAGGGGGGCATCTGTGGCAAGACTCAGGCACACAGCTCTCTGTGATACCACGGTGGCCAGCTACAATTGTGTAGTGTCTGGCAGGACCAAAGCAGGTGGGTACAAGTCAATCCAGTCTCCACTGTCATGAGGAGCCTGAACTTCTAAATAATCCTAGTGTATTACATAGCACCGAAATCAGCCCTTGAAAACTAATTATTGTTAGAATTCCTGTCAGTTAACACCATGCTAGGAACAGAAAGGGATAGCTACCATCCATGGTAATTGACTTTACTCTTTCTGTGACACGATAGAGCCCATCTGCAGCACAGTGAGACATCCAGGACAAAGACATTAAGTTTTATGGCAGCCTCTTCTATGTCTAGAAAACAATTACGGGCACTTTCTGCTGTTGCTTTTCTGTTACCCTTCTTTTTTTCTTTCTTTCTTTTACAGGGACTGAAGAGGAAGATGAAGGTGATGACCTGCTGTTGAGATCTGTGGATGAGTTTTGGTGGTTTCCCCATATGTGGAGTCACATGCAGCCTCACCTCTTCCACAATGAGTCATCACTGGTGGAGCAGATGATCCTCAACAAGGAATTTGCAATAGTGAGTAAAAGTTACCGAAAGGTTTGACAGGATATCTCTGCATATTATAGCTATGCTTTCCAAGCTGTTTTCATGTTTATCTATATTATACATATATATATATTCATATTGATATGCAAATAAGGTAGCAAGATTGGAAAATGAGCCCCAAAAAAGCCTTTCTGTGACTCAAGATTGGGCTGAATTTTGCCTTAGCCTTTTTCACTGACATGGGCTTTCCTGGAGAAGTAGCAGCCCTTCACCCAAGCAAACTTGTGAGACCACAGGGACCAGAAGCAGATATCAGCTGTCTTTTTAAGCTTTAGGAAGGGGTTTATACACAGGTTTTCAGCTTCCTGAAGCCTGGTGCAAACATCCTCAATAAGGGAGGGAGAAAGGTGCTGTAAACCCTAAATGCTGTGTATAATTTGTGAGAAATCTTGAAGCTAATGAAGCAAACATGTGAAGCTGCTGGATTTCACTGCGCTTTTTTAAGATGACCTGCTTGAAAATATGTTTTGTACATAGCTAACCTGTTACTAATAGCTATAGATAATGATGTTTCATTTTTGTTCTTGTTGTGAACTTACAAGAGCTATCCTCCTAGCATTGCCCAGAGCTCAGAGTACTTGTACTCCGAGGTTAGGTTGAAACCATTTAGAGTCCTTTCAGGGTAATTCTACTTGCTTATTGAGCATGACAAAGAAAACCTGAAATCTATAAATGCTTGCTTTGGAAAAGACACTGCATGTTCTTTGACAAAATGTACAAATGCCAAGCAACCAGAGCCACTCAAAAGAGCAGAGTGACACAGTGGGACTTTCTCTGCTGCTCTGGGAACACAAATCACAGCCCTTCTCTGCTCAGAAAGGCCAGCCAGCAGCTGCCCCTTCCTCCCATCCCTCACATCAGCCAAGGCACATCAGGAAACCAGCAGAGGCAGATGCCCGAACAAGCCATTGGAAGCAATTTATTCCCTTGTTTATGAAAATATTTTCCTAACAACCTTTAAAAAATATTCATTAAAAATGGCTTAACTGTTTACTCTTCTTGCCAGACTTCCCCCCTTCCAATCTCCCGCTGGCAGGGTGTTAGTACAGAGGTATTTTGGGTGACTTCTTTTCCTTTCTACAGTTTTGTTTTACTGTCAGCCTTCATTCCTGGCACAGCGTGTTCATGCCTTCTGTGTAGCCTGGCCCAGAGACCCAATTATAGTGAAATTTTAATTACAAGAGTAATTTTTTAAATAACCTGTATCTCAAAAATGCATGGTCTGTTCATCTTAAAACCTTTGGGAAATTCTCCTAGTATTTTCAGTAAACATGAAGTCCTCTAGGTCAAGCCACCTTTAGGAGTAAAATCTATAGCATTGCCTGAAAACAGGGCTTGTAATACAATCTGTTTGTAACTTCAACTACAGAAAGATAAAGCTCATGTCCCTATCATCACTGAAGGGTAGAGACTCCTTAGGGTACCTATAAATAAGGAGCTGATGTCAGTGAAAGGCTGCTGTTATTACAGTTTTATTTCCTGCTAACATTTGGACAGGGGTTGTACCAACCTCTTAACCTTGAATCTATATGAGCTGTACAATTTACTTATGAGAACATTTCTTTTCAAAAGGCTTCCTGTGAAATTCTCTCTGTGGGAGAAATTTATCTTCCTGATATGACACAACCTTCCTGATAGCTATCAGAGAGGTCCCAGCCATGACTTCAGAGCAGTTTTGTATCTTCCCCTGCTTTCCCATCCTCAACATCGTGTCTTATTTCAGAAGGGAACTCCCTGTTCCACAGCTGAACTTCTATAAGTCCTCTAAAGTTAAAACAGATCGTTTTTCATTACTTTTTGACTTCACAGTGTGGATCCAAATTTAGACATCTAGAACAATACATAGAAAATCTGCTTGATGTTATACATGTTTTATTTATATATAAAATATATATATAACTTTACTTAGTATTATACTCAGGGGAACACAGCTGATGACATTTTCTCTTGCATTTCCCATTTTAAACTGCAAGTAGAAATTATACTTTGTATCAGTTTCTGCAAGAAAAGCCTCAATAATTACTTGGAAGTCACATTTATTCTTCACCTAATGTGGTATTTCTTCATTCATTTTTCCAAATGTGGTTAAGAAGGTAACAGGGTCTTCAGGATGGGAGAGCACAACATTATACCCGAGAAGAACAGTCAAGGTTATTGTAAGAACCCAAATACCACAACAAAAATACTGTTCATTAAGACCTGTTAGTTTTCTTTTAGAATAAAGCTAAAACAGATCACACTGTCCAGAAACCTGCACTCAAATCCCATCACAGTCATCAGTTGCTCCCTTCAAAAGAGTATCAGGCTTGGGATTGATGCTGTTCATTGGGGGTAAAGGTTTCAAGAAAGGAATGTTTTTCTCTTGAGTACTGTGGATTAAAGTCAAGCTTAATAAACACAAGGCAGTGCACCTGAAACAGTATTTCATGGATATTATCACATGGAGCTAGAAAAGTACATAAACATAATTTTTATTGGCTCTTGTATTTACACTGTATGCATAATCTTTGGTTTGCAGGAGCTCAAGTATACGTACAGTCTGCTGAACACAGTCAAGAAACACAGGTATTACAGCTGGCAACTAGATAAAAGACCTCATTCAGTTTTACACAGATATATCCATACCTCATAATGATGCTCTATAAAATGGGGGCTTACAGCTGCAGCCTGCCTCAAACAGCTGTATCACAAAATACATGTAGAAATTGTATATCCGAACGGTTTTGTACACATACAACTGTTGCTAATTAGGTATCTAATTGCCTTGAGTTCAGTGCAGACATATGCCCCTGTATCCAGGCCTTAGTAAAAGCAAGTCTTCAAAGAATTCCCTTACACATGAATTGCTTGTGAATCAGTAGACGTCCTTTAACAAGTCCTCCAAATAACTTTATTTTATGTGTCACTGAGATATTTATAATTTCTACTGTTTCATGACTAGTTGGTGAGAGGAAGAGACTTTCTCATGTCATTTGTAAATGTTATTGCCCCACTGCTCTGGATCCAGCAGTCAATGTGGGAAGTCTTGCCTGGCCATATCCTTGCCCATGCACGTCTGAGTGATAAGCCGCACAGCTGCCCCCATCCGAAGCCCTGTCCCCACTGCCCTTGTGGCTGAATCTCTTCTCAAGTACTCACAGTATCCTCAGCATCAGAAGAACAAAAGCCAGAGATATTAACATTGGTAAATTAAGTTGCAGATTACCCAGAACTTTGCTACCCCAGTGTCATCTTGTTTACTTAGATATGGATTATATGCTTCAGAGACTGGCTAAGGAAATGGCAAATGGCATTTATTTTTATTATCAGCTGGGTTTCACTTAATCATATTTTGTGGGGTTTTTATCAGAACATCCCCAGATCCTTTAAAGACACTAATTTATTAAGACCTAGATTAAATTTTGCAAACTGATAGTATCTCAAGTATTATTCTTCTTGTTTATAGGCAATGCAATTGATACGCAGAAATCTCTGAAAGTACATATTCCAAAAATAAAATAAACCAAGTTTTCACTGCCATCCTTTAATCACAAGATATCCTTCCTCCCCTCTTTGTACATCCTTATCTGACAAAAACAAGTAGGATATATTTAATCCAAAGCCTGTAGCTCTTTATTTTGTCCCTCGATTTGTTTGCTCAGTGATTATCTTCTATGCTCATTTGCGAGCACATGTGCCAAAAGCATGGTAGAGATAGGGCAGAAACGATCGACTGTAAAAAGGTAGCTGTGATCTGATATGAAGAAGTGAGAGACATATACAAAACAAATCAATTCAGAGATACACATATACAAAACAAACAAATCAGTTCAGAGGCTGTATAGTAACACTCCTTGGCTTCAGTCTCCTGTTTATAATCCAACTACAGGTGCACATTAGCACTTCCTCTGCCTAAAACTTTTGAGCTGCCCAAACCACAAAGAAATCATGGGATTTTAATATACCAATTAAATACCAAGAATGTGAAGACCAGTGACCACATATCAAAGGCAAAGTATCTTCATGTTGTGAAAAGAGTTTACCCATTTCTAATTTACCCATTTCTAATACCTGTAGTTAATGTGGGGTAGGAGAGATGCCCACTAGAGATTGCCTCTAAAAATGTTCTGTAAATGGTCTCCATATATAGGATAACATTGTCCTGTGGAGACAGGATGATTTAATTTGCCAAACCTTAAGGTCCTTCCAAAACAGTCCGTCTTTGTTAGGGCTTTTGTCCATATCAGGAGCACGCTTTGACAGCACATCTCTAAGACTGCCTCTACTTTTTCAGCTTTATTTGGTACCACACATATGCAGTCTGCATGTTTCCTAGCCATGTGTATCTTCCTCAGTGCTGGACTGCCTTTCTTTGTTTTGCATCCTCAGAAACCTAAGATTTTAAATCCCAGCATCTTCTCTGCTTCTTGGTAGTCTGCTACAGTGCAAAGCGTGCCTAGGACAAGAGTCATGATGATATCTGGGAGGCTGCTATGTAAGTCTGGTTGAAAGCTGGCTTTTCCCCTGTCCCTGTCAATCCTGGATCTGACACCAACACCAGAAAACCTATTTCATTAAGACCCCTTGTACAAGAGGTGCAAGAAAGCACCTGTGCAAGGAAGCACACCACACAGACATGAAAAAAATGATGATGAAAGCAAATATCAACACACAGAGCCTCTATATCTCAATAACCATCACCTCTCATTTGCTGAGCCATCTTGTCTAGATAGAGAGCTTTTAAACAGATTTTTAACGCTTAGAATTGAACTAAAAGTAATTGAAGGCTGAAATATTTATTCCATAAAAATTAGCAAGAGATGTAACCCTTGAGAACAAAAATCATATGCCCATAAAGAATAAAATACAGCACAACAGTTTTGTGAGTGCTGAGAAGCAAGAAAGTAGCAAATTCATTTATCAAATAAGAGAAAGTTTACTAAGTATTTTATAGTAATACATAATTTTTTATAGGAAATCTCACCCATGTTCAGCAATATTAGAAATACATGCCGGTACTAAAAATATGCAAAGCTTATATAAATCTTTTCACTTTGAAAGGTAACATCTTAAAAAGTACTGCATTTACTCTGTCACCTACCGTTGGACAAAGTTAAAAGGTTTATTAAACTTATCTGAAGTTGTATTGTTAACTTTTTCATCTAAGAAAAGTCTTTACACCAAAGGGAATCCTGCAGTTCAACTGACTGTGTGAAAAGACCTTTTCAAAGACATAAGATTTAACAAATTAAAATAAAAGGTTGCCTTTTTATTTCTCTGACAATACTAGATGTTTCTGTAAAATAAATCACCAGTGATTTTTAAGAACCAGAATGCCAGTTGTGTTATAAATGTTTTAGGGTTTGTTTCATTTTATTTCTTACTGCGCTTTAACAAGGACATGTAATATTTGCTGCAATCAAAAACTGGGGTTTTTTCTGTCAGACAGTATCCTGCTAATATAAATAGTCAATCTTCCACACAATGTTTTTTACTGAAATTTCCAACATCTGCTCATAGAAGATCTGCTATAGGAATACAAACTGACTTGTTGAGAATATACCTCCTTCTGAAGATCAGTGTTCATCTGGCGTTACCTGCCCTTCCTATAGCAGGCTTTTTTGCAATATATAGGGTTTTTTCCAAATGAAGAATAAGAACTCCCAGCACATGCTGACTCATGGCAAGCACAGCTCATTTCTGTACAAATGGGAAGGTCAAAAGAGGTTAGGAGTTTCAAGAAAATCAGCACTTGATTAAACAAAGCTGATAATTGAGAGAGATAAACAGCCTTGGCAGATTGCTTTAGACTTTTAGATCACTGGTAAAAGTATCTGTCCTACGTGTGGGGTCTGGGCAAGGTAAATTTGGAGGGTGCAAAGATGAGACAGGCTGCATTGGCAAGACTATGAGTTTCCAAATCCCATTGCTCTGGCTTGGGTGCATCAGCATGAGCGTGAGACACTGACTCTGGGTTCTGCTGGATGAAGTGGCTGCTGCTGGCCAGATGCACTGGCCACATGCAGGCATCAGAGGAAGGGTTATTTTGAGCTGGTGGCAGTCTGATCCAAATACCACATGTTCCCTGGTGCCAGGACACAAGGTGTGCTCCTGCAGAGCATCCTCTAGTTTGGTTGAGCCCTTATAACCAGGCAGGTCCCGTGGTCCCAAACTGCTCCATGATGCAAACCAGTGTATGGGAAGTAGCGACAATTCAGGGAATTTTCTGCCAAAAATGCAACAACAGTTTTAATCATCTTCCCCCCATCTCACAGGTTCTAAAAGTGGTTCTCCCTTAATATTGGACTCACCCATCGCTGCAGCTTCAGCTTATGCTGTCATTTGAATTAGAACGGAAAGTCTCCTAATGCACAAGTAAAATAGGAATACAAATTTAACCTGTCAAAAATAATGGCTCTGGGGTCCCAGCTTAAGCTTGCAAAGAAATGTAATGCTGCTGTTCACAGTGCCCAGAAAGGGTCAAAAGTTTGAAAACCAGACAAACACATGCACAAAATTTTTGAACAAATTTTGAAATTAAAAAAATCAATGCAAGTCTTGAATGTAAAAATAACAATAAAAACTTGTAAGAAATTGTTTCTTAGAATATGTAAGAAAATACAGTTACTACAGGCATCTCCCATTTTGCCCAATAGCTTACATTCAAATATATACTCCTCCTTTAATACATTAGTTCTCAATTCCAAACTAAATTTAATAACAAAATGAGAGGACAAAAGGAAACAGAGCAACAAAAATCACTCTAAGAGGACATACAATATTTAATTTACCCAAGTAAACTGAACATGAAACGGATCAAATAAAAACAGATTGTTAGTTGTTTCTTCTTAAGGTCATTGGGTATCTGAGTGACTGACATGTATTTGTGTGATAAACTACATAGTATGCAGGTTTTATTCAGAATCTAATTAGCTTTTTATACTGAGAACTTACGAAAAGCTGCCTTACTTGTGAATGGCAGATTACCATTTCACCATTCTGTTGCTATGGTAATACCAGCAGCAAATAGTAAGTAGATAAACAGGATTTTATATGTATTCATCCAGACGCTTACTTTTGGACATACCATTCAGAGCAGCGTTGCGTTATCTAGCTTAGGACACATTTGCCTTACATTTATGTGTATCTATACTCCTTGACACGGGTTTGGTGAAGGTTTGTAGATTCAAGTTGATACAGTACATTTAAGTTAGCACAGTATATTTGACAGCGTAAGTATCATAGACTAATCAGGCAGAGTAATAAATGGCCAAATTTTTCAGAAACTTTTAGATATAGCTTTTTCCTTTATACATGTTCATGGCAAAAAAATAGAGAAAAGTGTGATTTAACACTTCTCATTACAGAGCTATTTCTCGTTTCACCCTTAAACTGACTCATGCCTTTCAGGTAGGTAACAACATTAAAAGGAGAAATTACATTTTGCTCTCAGTAGATCATGAAATAGTGAGTTTGGCTTTCTTTTTTTTCAAGATCAGCCAGTAACCTAATATCTTTACTAATAAGGAATGGATAATTTTAAGTGGTCACATTATGTGATGCATGAACAAGTGTTCCCTACAGATTTAACTTAATTTTTGACAATGAACCAAAACCATTTCTTGCAAAGCACTTGAAGATGCCCAGCAGAACCTGCTATTCCTGGAATTAAAGTAATCAACAGTTCTCAGATAATGTAGGCAAGAGGAAGGACAAAAAACCATAAAAAATCATCATCTCACATTTTAGTCATTTCCCTCTGAACATCAATTTTATACCACCAGAAAACAGCTAATGTATCCTGTAGTACCGGGAGTAAAATGAATTCAGCAAATACCCAGAGCGTGGGAAGGGATCTGGCGAGAGCCACAGTGGCAGGACACCCTGCAACCCGGAGATGCTGCAGAGGAGTTGAAAAGGGTTTTTTCTGGACCTCATAGAAATGAGTCTTGTCAGGAGAGGAGGCAGAGCACAGCCTTTCTTTCTGCCAGTAGCTGATGATAAATGCTGGATCCATGTCTGAATAGTCACTCAGACCAATGAAACTAATTACCTCATTTTCACATGTATAGCTTACAGGTCCAATAATTTTCTCTCTTTTAAATATATCCTAGTCTATAGATGTGGTTATCAGGCCTCATCATCAGATGGGGTTTTCAGACAGCCCATGCTAAATCGGGAGTGGGAGGGATTGGGGAGCAGAACAAAGACAGGAAAGCATCAAGGAGTGAAGGGAACATGCCCAGCACGCTCGCAGTTAAGCTTCTTACTTAATTCCTTCTGCCTGCACATTAACTATTTCATTGTGCTATTGGGAGACATTTTCAAGATAACCTATAGATTATATTCACAAAAATACATGTATTTCCTCATAGAAATGGAGCGGAATAAATATTTATGAAACGAAAAAGCTCTCTGTCAAAGTCCATCTTTTTTTGCTACTACCTTAATACCATGGAAAATATAAGCAGATTCGGAAGCTATGGGGGATATTAATTTTTTTATTTTTTAAATCAGGAAGGAATCTTGCTCTTATTCCAGAAATAGGAAACAAAAATCCCACATATGTTGCGGAAACATTTTTTTTTTCCATCTGTTTACTGCTTTAATGCTGTTTTATAGCTTAGTAAATAAGTAACATCTGCTTACCTTTAAAAAGAATGCAACAGGTAGGATCATATTAAAATACACTCAGTATGTAACAAACAGGCAGGCAAATCTATACCATGTAACTGTAACACAGCTTAATCCAAGAGGATTATTTACCACTCTGCAGTTATCAAACTGTAATTCCAGTTCCCCTCATCTCTCCCCCATTTTTAGCTTGTGCTACATACAAATAGATACAAGACTGTCCAAGGACAACAGCTTCTCCAAAGCTGCTGTCTGCAGGAAAAATAAGCTTTGAATAATTACATGATCTTTTTCTGTTCCTAAATATATTCCTCCCTCTGCTGTGTTGCAGGAGCATGGCATACCGACTGGCATGGGGTACGCAGTGGCTCCGCACCACTCCGGGGTCTACCCGGTTCACATCCAACTGTATGAGGCCTGGAAGAAAGTCTGGCACATCCGAGTGACCAGCACAGAAGAATATCCACACCTGAAGCCTGCACGGTACAGACGGGGCTTCATCCACAATGGCATCATGGTACACTGCATTTCCATGCTTCATAGCAGTAGTACTTTAAGTGATTCAAAAGTATGCTATTTTTACCAAATGCTTCAAGTTTTACAGCAAGCATTAAAATTCTCTGTGATCGAGGATTTGTAAGGATGCCAAAATAGTGCATTTGTTATTCAGCCTGTTTAAAAAAAAAAAAAAAAAAAAAAAAGAAAGAAAAGTCACACAAACTCAGACAACTGAAATGTAATCCTCAGAAACTAAATGTACTTGTAGTCCCATCAACTATCAACCAAGTTATACATGCGTACTCTGAAATTCATTAAACTGCCTAAGACCTATGTTTCAAGCTCTGGTACATCTTTATGCATGAAAGGATTAGAAATCTGTCACCTGGGAAGGTGAGCAGGTGTAAGTAATCTCCTCCAGCAAGTATGACACTTCTCTGAGGCCAAGGTTTCATTCTGAGCTTTGCTACTGAAACTCCCAGAGCCAAGGACTGGACACGTGCCTGACTCTTTCAGACCATGCATTTGTGCAAGGAGGGAGAAGGTTCCTCACATACACACTTCCACTGCATGAGGAGCAGGAAAATGTATAAAATTATTTGGCCTGTTTTACCAGCCAGCTGCCACCCTATAGGTAGGTAAAACACAAAACCTAAATATGCATAAGTGAAGTTCGAAATATTTCAAGGGCAGGTCCTGCGTTGCTTTAAAGACCCGGCTGACTTGAATATTGCCTATACACATAAAGTCAAAATTGTGATCCCCTAAACAAGACAAAAGGAACATCTTAAAACCAAGAAGTTACTGCACAGAGTCCATTTACTATTAGAATAGATTCAAATTCAGCAGTGCATTTACAGGTGTATTGAAATTCTCTGCTGAATGTAGGTTTTATTTGTTGTTTTAACTGCGTAGCAAAGCAAAAACACTGACTGAAGGGAAACAAAGGCCTTCCCCAGGTGAATTATGTCTCTGCATGGCTTAGGCAGTACCCATAAACTCTGACACTTGTGTTTATTTTACCAGAGCCTTTTGATAGTACCTAGCTCATAATGTAACTAAACCATCTAGTTCTCCAAGATGAGTTTGTTTTCCCAAGCCCGCTAGCTGGCCTGTTTCTGACATGCAACCCCTTAATTTATGATGGGACGGGGAGCTGACCTCAGGCTGGTCTCATGCGAGCATCCCACCAGTCCCATACATGTTTCACAAACAGGAACGAGGGGCTCATTATGATTTTCAGGACTGAGGGAAGTATGAAGCAACAGGTCTTTTGTGGTCTGTAGCCTTGAATACAAATTCACTTCAGTGTCTCAGGAACAGTAAGATTAATTGCCTGAGATAGCGAAGGCAGCCAGGAAGCACTATTTATCTGCTAATAAACTAACCTTGCTGAGGGAAGAGAGGTTTGGTTTTTGTTTTCTTCCTCTTCCAAGTGCCAGGAAACAAACACTTATTATGAGTGTATGAGATGAATAAAATGGTCTGCATGAAAGCTCAGCGCATATGTGCCACAGCTTTTCAGAGCTGGCATCTGGAAATCTCCACATCTGCAGGACTGCACTTGTTTACCACGAGAGTACAGAAGGCACAAAGGAGCCCATAAATAAACACGCCAGAGTGCAGAGGCAGAAAGGGTTGCAGTTTTGTTTCTTTCAGTTGCTGGAGGGATTTAGGTGGCTGTGCCAGGGTAAGTTTGCAGAAAGAAGTTAATGTCACAATGGCACTGTTATTTTGTTCTCAGGTGCTCCCTCGACAGACCTGTGGCCTTTTCACTCATACTATTTTTTACAAGGAATATCCTGGGGGTCCTCAGGAGCTGGACAAAAGTATCCGAGGAGGTGAACTCTTTCTCACCATTCTCCTGAATCCCGTAGGTACCTTCTTTTGCTATTTTTTGGACATACTGAATAATGGGGAGGAGAGAGGGAGGAAGGGAAGGAGGTCAGTTCTCTTTGATCTTGTTTGGGAAACAAAAATCAAGACCACTTGCTCAGAGGTAACAGGCAGTTTAAGAGGAAAGGAGCAAAATGTCTTCTGCTAATCTCTAACTATAACCGTATGCAACAAGTTACTGCAAAATGCATTAATTTCAGCTCCAGACTGTTTCCCAACCTGAAGCCAGCCCCGTGAGAGAAGAGCACACTGACTTGTCTAACTGAGACTGAAAGAAACCACTGAGAGTAGAGAAAACTGTGTGATCTGATTCACTTTTTTTCCATAAGATCAGCTCCTCAGGCACTCCTGATATAGTTCGTTGGAAACCAAAGGGCTCAGGCCTGATATTATTCCCCCACCACTGGCTCTTAAAAGTAGGTTTTGTGCAGCTAATACCCCAAGCAGTACATATCCTTCTAATGAACATTTTTGCTTTGCTCGGTGCTGCATTTCTTTTTCTCTGTCAACATTACACGAATCATAAACTATACATATACGTATGTGTGCACATATAAACAGCCTACATATGTATAAACACACACGTATGTATGTTTTAATCAAAAATGCCACAGACTTTAAGGATGGTTTGTAGAGGCCTCATGCAATTTATTCTCTCAGCTAACAAAGCAATCTGAACTGCTTTATGCTAATACAGATATTCACACACACGACAACACAACATAGGTGGGTGCATAGATGTGATTGGGATTGCCAAAGATCAAGGAGGAAAGCTACCTGACTGCAAATGCTGTGTTTTGAAGTCACGGTTCTCTTGCCTGTGAACAGTCTGGTGCCATTTAAGACAGCAGCCTAGAGGTGGAAGGAGGAAGGACAAGAGTAAAACAAATCATATACCAATTATTTTTTTGCCATTGTCCTCCCTTCTTTCTGTTCCACCCAAACAAGTTATGCCACTCACAAGATAAATGTCTCGTGTCTTGCCAGGTGGCCTAATTTTCAGTGGTTTTAAATTGCAGTACTCATTGACTTCTCTGCAGAGTTAAAGAAACTTCAGGTGGAGCTAACTCTCAAATCCAGGTCACTTTTATTTAGAGACCTAAATATAGATTTCGGTATTATACAATTAGGTGAAAATTTTGGCTGGGAAGATAAGTTGGCATCTGAGTCAAAGATTCAGTGGACTTAAAGAAATGGGACATTTCTATTAGGAATTTTTCCGTACCGTACAAGTGACAGCTAATTTGAGAATCAAAAATATCCCTGTTCTTTTGCTGTCTCTCCATTACCTGAAGTTCCCTCAGCCTGGCTTTTCTTCCCATAGTTTCCTTAAGTGTAACTTGGCTCATCGCTGTCTTGAGATGCTGCTGGAATTTATCCTCAGCTTTATCATGCTATGATCAATATATGTGCATCGTTCACTTACCTGATTTCCTCAGCTTTAGGCAGTGTCCCAATTCCTCAGTCAATCACCAAGTCTGAACCTGTGAGCAGGCCACCTGTTCACAGTCAGGCCACCCCAACTTCCTCCTCTGCAACTCACCTTTTCCCTAATTTCAGGGTTTTCTTGCCTACTGACAGTAAATAAGCAGAAAGGCACAAGCTCACAGTTGCTTTATTAGAAATTTCAGCCTTTGGATTTTTTAAATGATTGCATCCAAATGTTCTTTCAGGCTGAGGTTATGGGGAAGGGTAGATCTTCAGTTAGCCTGAAAATTATTTTAAAGGCTACTGTTGAACTGTGAATGAAATCAGATAATCCTATATATTATTGTGTGGTATTTGAAAAGAACAGCTTTTCTATACTGTTAATGTTTGATTTCCCCCTCCCACTTTTATGATTTTCTATTTTTACCTCATCAAAACTGATATTTTACTGAGCTGTGAAACAAGTGAAGTACTGACATGCACTTCCATGACTCTGACTTAAGTATGAATCTGTTCCAATATAAGTGCTTATTCAGACAGGAAGAAATATTATTTAATCATGTGTGAGCTGAAGTAAGATATACCACAAAACCCACCATCATTCAAGTCAGGTTGGTACACTACCCTATGAAACATGCACTGACTGACAACAGTAAAAGCAAATCCTAGATTATCTCAGAAGGAAACTGATGTGAGTAGGAAACAAATTCACCTGTATTCATACCACCTTTTTCATTTTTTTAAATACCAAGTTTGAACAGCACACAAATGAACAAATGGTAAGACCTTTCTTTTATTCAGTGTAAGAGAAGGTGTAGTGTTTTGGTGGTTGATTTGAAGAAGTTTACAGATTAGCATCTAAAATGTATTGTATCTTCTGAAAAGAATCAATGGAGTGCCTATTCCACTGGCCAATCACAAATTCAGTTTAATAAAAAACAGTTTTTGAATGTGATATGTTCTCCAACCTGGCAGCAGTGCATACTGGAATAGCAACAGGAGACTTCCCATTTTATATCCTAGAAGATTTTCACACACCTCCTCTCATTAATAAGCTTCCTTAGTATTTGTATATCAACCTGTGAAGTTCAGGGCTTTATCAAGAGCACAGTTCAGGGGTTTACTGTGAGCAGAAACCAGCTTATGCTCTCCAAATGGATTATGGAAAAGAACAACTGCTGAGAATGTAATGGCTTTTCCAAAACCATAATTTAAAATTTTGTTGTTGTTGTTGAATCATATTGAATGAGATAGCTAATGTGGTCCATGGATAGAAACCATATCCATAAAATATAATCTTAACTAGAATGCACTGTGCCCCCCCCTACCTAGCATGTAGGCTGCTTTACACATTGTTGCAGTTATCTTACTTCAAATTTTGCAGAAAAGGGATTGCCTGTACCATTGTGGTTTTTTGCATTATTGACATTGCTTAAAAATATTTTTCATTTATTCTTTAAAAACACCAGCCAGACTCTTTCCTGGTGTGGAGGAGATTCACAGAAAGAGAGTAGTTCCAATTAATTCTATTGTCACAGAGTTGCACAAGTCTCCGGCTCAGCAGGCTCAGGTCTCGAGCAGGTGTGTGCAATTACCACCGGCATTAGTGTGAGTTACACACATACAGGGGGAAGGGGAACCCCTCACATGGGTGATGCGCTCTTCTGGAGGGTGAAGATGGTCTAAAACTATTTCTGCTTGCAGAGACAGAACGAATGCATGTGTGCTCCCACAACATTGCCAGCTACCATGACAACTGAAGTTACATACAAATTATGTGTGTTATTACCATAAAAGATCATATTCCAGAGTCCAAGATTGGGTTAGAAATCTCCTTATGCAGCTAGTTAGCCATGGTGCACAGTGTCATTCACTACCCTTACCTGGTTCAAAAACCACAGGGGCAACAACAACAACAAAACAAAACCAAAAAAAAAGGAATAGCTGGTTTTGCAGAGCCATTTCTACAGCTACAGCAGATGATAATTTTGTTATTTTATGATGTCCCTTCTTGATCATCAAGTAAGCTAGGAGTTAGACAAGGGTTTCTGAGCAAGTTTGTTTGTGGTCATTACCTGTCTGTCTCATTTCTGTGGGGTTCTTTTTTTCTCTTTCTCAGTTTTTACATTGGTATGTTTCTGCAGATGAGCTTAACAAGAGTTGGACAACAATTCCAAGTTAGACGTGATAAGAACATTTTCTGACTTTAGATGCTTGAAAAATCTAGGTGCTTTCCCTATAAAAACAAACCAACCCATAAATAATTGCTAATATAACTTTTAAACCAAAAATAAAGTGAGCTGTGCAGTTCAATGGCATCTTCCCAAAGTAGCTGCAGTGAGGGCTAGTCTCCCACACATTACACAAATATCTGTTTGCTCCTGGCTTCTCTTTTGGAGGCAGCTACTAGTTTCCTCCAAATCAATACCCTGGACATGAGTTTTGAGGGGTGTTTTGACTGTTCCCAAAAGGCAGTCCGGACAGAGATGCATTGACTTTGGCTCTCTGCAGGCCCCCAACACCATTCCCAGCAGGCTTTCCATCCTCTCACATCTTCCCACTCTTTTGCTCCATGTCCTTGAGTGTGCAACACATATTTGGTGTCATGCATAAAAACATCCCTCTAAAGCAACAACATAGTTCTCGCATTATTTCAGACACTTAAAAAGCAGATCTATAAAATAATTGTTATATTTTTGAGCCATATGTGCAGAAATTATATGTGGTGGGAGCAATGTAGGCATGAGCTTACTCCGAGTGGATACCGAGGGACAGCACACTTCACATCTCATACCTCCACCTACAGACAAAGCATCGCTGCTGTAAGGCATCTCCTACCACCGTATGGAAATGACCAAAGCTATTGGAGCACTAAAACAAAAAAAATTCTCTCACTTTCAGTTTACCTTGTTGAAGAGACATGTAGGTGCATCTATTGCTTATTAAAAAGTAGACTAACAACATTAACTAAAAAAGCACAAAGAGGCACTGCACAGTTTGGCCCTTCTTTCCCTTCACCATCCAGCACCAGTTTCCTTACTCAATTCACCAGCTTCTTTGCTTCATCTTACTCGTCCAACAATTACCCTTTACATACCATATATATTCACTAGTTAGGGAGGACAGGAGTACAGCTGAGAATAGTTCAGTTCATATCCACAGTTATTTTGAGGCAAGTCTTCCAGAAGTGAAAAGCCATGCTTAACTCTTAGGTAAATAGAATTATTATAGGTTTCACACACACAACTTTAAGACAGTGTTTTTTAGACTGTTTCAAATTTTAGAAATAATCACAGTGCACCACCAACTTTTGCTGCAAATTACAGCTATTTAGCTGTCTAAAAACAAACTAAAAGTCAGCTATTTCTGGCCTTCTAGCTTAACACGTCAGGGGCAAAGACACAGAAACCTGAAAGTCTGCAAGGGGTGACACAAGCTGTTCTGAAGAGACGCAGATGCACAAGTGGATGAATAAACTTTAGCATGAAGCACAACAGAACCAAAGTCAATATCAACGCCAACATCCAGGAGGACTACTGCCTGCTTTTCAACCCTATAACCACCAACCCAGTGCTCTCTCTTCATTGACATCGATACATTGAACAGGTCTATCACATCTAACTGAAACAGCCCCCAGCAGAGTTAAAGAACAAGTAATAGATCATGATTTTTAAATTGCATGGGCATGGCATCTGCACTTACATCCTGCTTTGTTGAGGAAGACGTCTTGCCTGGGTGATGTAGACCAGGGTTTGCAGGCACAAAGCAATGACTTGATTTGTAGTTGTGTTTTTAATGGCATTTCAGCAGTGAAGATGGGTTGTAAAAGATAGCACAGAGAAGTTTGTGTCTCCTTAGGCTGTTATGACATCCATTTATAATCTTTTATTCCATCCTCTTAAACAAGCGCAAGTAGGAACACAACTTAAATAATCAAGTTTTGATTAAACATTTTTTCAATTAGTTTGATTACTGAAGCACATTTCAAGAATAATTAAAAGTGGGGAAGCAAATTTACTAAATAGGAATAATGTAGCAGATAAGAATTTATTTATAGCTTATTTAGGGTCACACTGCAACTCTTAATAATAACAGTGAGCAGTAACATTGACATTGCAGTACACTGACTGAAATGCTATTTTGTCTGTGAGCATATATGCCACATACTTCACATGTGAGAATTTCACAAAGTGGCCTCAGAAGGGAGCAGGTGGGAGATAATTAAGTTTTTTCATGAGGTAAGGTATCTGCTACTAAACCTTGAAAAATACAAGAACTGAGTATCTACTAGCCTTTCCTAACTTTAAAAAATGCCACCAATGAAGGCTACTGGCAAATTCCCTTTTTCCCCCTCCTCAGCCCTGAAAAGCAAGTGGTTTACAGAAACCATACCCATTACTCAGGTGGGAGTTAGCAATTTCAGCAAATGTATTACAAATAAATACTAAGCTTATATACTAAAAATGTTTTCACTTTCATGAAGCAATACCACATAGATGGTTAAATTAGAAAATGCCCAAGTGACACTGCATTAGGATAAAGAGTTTGCAGAGAGATTGTCAAGGGGATCTTCCAATGGATTTTTTAAAAAAATGGCTTCTATTGAATACTCTGGGGCTCAGAGAGATATTTTCACTTTCTAATTTATGATTCCTAAAGATGAGTCATGTCTGGCAGAGATGATTTAGTAGTATGCAGAGGAGGGATAAATTCCACCAAGACAGGCAGAAATCATACCAACTTTCCTTTGAGTTTTAATGAGTGTTACAAGAATCCCAGCCAAACCTTTCCAGGATCCAGCTAATGCAGAAGGCTGCTCAAGTCTATAAGTTTGGGGTACTTATTCTTTGCATAAACACTTCAAAGCAAAGCTCATTAAAGTTAGAGGAAAAAGACTCAGCGATCAGACTGCATTTGAAATAAACCTAAATAGTGCAACTCCAAAAGGTATCCATCTAGCTCCTCTCTGAACGGTTTCATTCATTTGGAGGGTTAGAACAATAACAAGGAGCATCAGATGTATTTAAAAATAAGAAACACACATACAGTTTGGGACAGAAAAGGAGACATTACTCTTGGAGTTTTTCTTTACTATTTGATAGAATAAAAGCAATGAAATATTCAACTGAAATATTTTTTATCCCTTGCTAGACCAAAGCTAGATCTTTAATCAGTGTCATATTATCATCATCAAGGTTATTTACTTTGTAGTTTGACGAACAACATCAAAAATCAGTTATTCACTAAATCCTAATTACGACAGAACTCCAAAAAGTTGTAGCATCAGAACTTCCATGTCAGTGGTGAAAATAAAGCAGCAAACCCACTACAATCAGTAGAAATAAAGGAAGAGAAAACAAGAAAAAGATATCTAAAACTTCAATCGATCAAAACTATAAAAAAAAGTTTACAAAACTGATTTTGTGACTAATCTAATTGATAAAGTAAAACTCTTCACTGTGCTTCAACAGCACATGTCTGTATTAATTGTAGTTAGATCTTAAAACAAGAAAGTAACTTACTACTCAAAGTACATTGCTACTCAAGACATATCTTCAAAGCCAGACATTTAATGCCAAAGAGCATCAGACAAGAAGAATACCATGTCCTTATTCTGAATATAACCCTACCCAAGTACGTAAATGTGATAGGAAATTCTCTGGGTCTGACCAGCATTGTAGAAACTGAACCCCTCATGAAAAATACTCAGGTTTTCTGCAGGCGTACAGCATTCCACTGCTTCAACAGAAAAAGCAAAGACAACTTAAAACTTTTTAAACTCTTTCAAACATCATTATTTCCTTTTCTTTCTTCTTAAACCTTGTCATTTCTTTACAACTTTTGTAATGCTTTAACATGCTTACAAAGATTTTTTTTTTTTTTAATGTTTGCTTCATTGGGTTACACAACTATAAAAAAAATTTATGGCATTTCAAGGAGTTCGACTTTTCAGTTATTTTCAGCATTTTTAAAATTCCACTTCTTATTATTTACTCAGCTTAACTGCCCTTCAGAATAAGTTTATCCAGTCCCAGAATATATGTGTAAGATCCCCCTTCCTCTTTGTTCACTTTACCAATGCTGAACCATATCCCTTTTCTTTGTCCTTTTATTTTTTTAAATATCTTCCCATCAAATGTTAACCAGCTTTACATGCACTTCTGTCTTTTACATACTTGGTAGACAAAGACAAGTTAACTGGCATTAAAATCAAGCTGCATTAAGGTACCTTCTTTCTTTTGAAACAGAGCTTTGGCATGAAATCTATGATGTGCCAATCAGAGCAACATATTTTCTAAGTCACAATCATGGTCACATCATCTTCTCATGAACAAACACAGAGCATGAGGTGGAGTGAGCAAATGGGATGAACTGAGCAAATCTCTTTGCTTCAAAATGTAAACCATGAAAATTTATAATTAAAAGAGCATTCATATCGTACAGTTCCCAAACTAAAATACTTTCAGCGACAAAAAGCAGGTTTCTTATAAGAAAAGTTAGGGAACTCCGCGGGAGTTTAAATTTAAGGAGGATTTTCCACATCCAAATGTCAGGCTCAAAACTAAGTGGGTTCAGCCCATGTTCTCTGACCGTTGCCCTTCATTCAGTCTCCTGAGAAATGCTTTGACATATTTAAAGCACGCCTTTACAAATTGTTCTATATATCACATCTTCAGCATCTGCAAGGTCTTCCAGTATCTGTTTTCTCGTTCGTCTCCTTTACTCCCCTGCTTCACAGACGATAAAGAACAGTCATAAACGTTTAACAGCCAAGATAAGCTAATAAATACAGCCCTAAATATTATCGCCCCTACAAACAAGAGTGAGAGAGTCATTTCTCCTAAAAAAAAAAAAAAATCTCTTTAAACCAGAAAGCTTTTTATTGAGCCAGCAAGTGACAGCACAAAAGACACCACAGTAGAACACTAAAGCAAAAATAAGCACACCAGGCTTTGAGAAGAACTAGCAAGACCCACTTGTTCAGTTGAGCAGCCAGTTAATTTGATTTACTTGCCAGTCTGGTGTATGGTTTTCTCATTATCTGTTCACCTTGAAAAGCTAATGGATAACCCTTAACACTGCCACCCCCTTTCCTGCAGAGCCCTTCCTATTTTCTGCTCTGCTGTAGCCCCATTTTAGGTCTGCAGCCACCAAACCCCTTCTAAGAGACAGCTGAATGCTGAAAGCAGAGTAGTTATAGACCTTGTTGTGTACGCAAGGGCAAAATTTCTTACAAAGTATGACCCAATCTTTGGCCACATTCAAACAGTGGAAAAGCTTGAAGAAAATGAAACCCAATATGAGACCCCCACTATCTCAAGACATTCCTATCGCTGTCCTGGTCACAGCTGAACACAGTGAATTAAGATTTTTTGCAGCCTGAACCAAGAAGGTCAGCTATTCCTAGAGACGCCGTTAAACTGAAGATCTCTACCAAGGATCAGATTGTTACTTATAGCCGGTATCTTGATGCACAAGACGTTTATCTTTTCTTATTTTTCCTTCCTTTTCTTCCTTGATACACATATGAACTTGGCTGTGCTAACTCTTCCTTTCCCCTTCTTCTTGTGGGGAAGTAAATAAATTTCAAACAGTGTTAAGTTGACTTTGCTTTTCCTGTTGAAGCAGTGGAATGCTGTACACCTGCAGAAAACCAGAATATTTTTCATGAGGGATTGGGTTTCTACAATGCTGGTTTAATTCAGTCTCCCACTGTCTCCTTTTCATAGTTCCAGCATAAAAAACTTGCATAGGCCCTTCCTGAATTTTATATATATATATATATATATATGTCTCTTTACCCTAGTTTTATACCTGAATCACCACATAGTATCTAGAGATACATGCATACCCTGTCCAAAGTATTTTTTGTCTGCAGAGCCAACAGAAGAAGACATATTTGCAAGTGACAGGTAGAGCCATTTTTAAAGTTTGTTGTTTTATTTTTTTTTTTAAAAAAAAGGGAAAAGTTAAACACTTTTTTAAAGTCCTCTTCCTGTTTCAATCAAACATCCCTAAGAAGCTTTAACCTGACATGAAATGTGGCATATGAATTTCAGGAAGATTAGCTTCTTTTGCAGGAATTTGGTTGTCAAGAGAGAAATCATACTTATGATTGAAAGGTAGCTTTGAACTCAACTCAGGAGAAGCTATAGACAGACCATAATAAGGGACATTATTGTGCTAACTTTGAACAAGGTGTGATCACACGTTGCAGAGGTAGGCAAATTTGTTTTAAGTGTCATGGGACGCTTTTAATTTTGAAGGCCACTAAAAGGCATTTACATTTTTAAACTTTCACCATAACTAAAGGTTACTGTTCATTTCCAATGTCTTAGATCTAGATTCCGCATTTCTCGCATGTGCCATACTTTGAACATTTTGTGCTTGTTTCCTGCTCTCACTCATCACAAAAACAGATGAGAATCACAGTTATTACTTCAGAACATTAAAAGTAATTGCAGAGAGGGGTTAATTTATACCTTCCACAGAGATTTGGAAGTGTTATTATAAAACATCTGGAGTGTTAATAATATTTTTCTTTTTATTTGCTTTGTTTCTCTGAGCATAGCTGTACAAAGAATAAAAGTAACCTTGGGCATTGTAGGAAATACTCTCCAAGTCAGAAGTAATTCATAATGCAGTTCTACTAAGGCCTTGGTGAATAGAGCATCTCTGCATATTTCAAGAACAGGAAAAAGAAAGCAAGCAACCTCCCCACTACAAAAATGTCAATACTTGACCCGTAATTAGCAGGCTACTGTCCAGAGGGACAAGCGTGTGTCTCTACAACATGACAAGAGGGGTATGTTTGTTCTACCAAATTAAAAGGGAGATTTGTTATTAACTAGCTACATCAAAATTTGTCTCAATGGTAACAAACATACCAAATCAAATCAAAAAGAGACACACTTGGGCTTATTCTTCTAAGTATAGGGGCCCATTAACCTTCCAGGACAATGTTAAGAACCATTTCACTGCATTAAGTGAATGTTACAGTGAAGCACAAGAGTGATCAGCTGCTCGTCCCTGTAGAGAGGACTATAAGGTTGCCTTCCCAGAGGCACCCCAGCCAGACCTGCCTGGGCAGGCAGTAAAACCACACGATGTAGTCATTAGCCTTTGCCTGAGGAAGAGGGTAGTATCTCTTCTTTATTCAGAAAAATATTTACATCCCATACACGTTCAACATCGTAAACACTTGTTTTCTTCCTGCCACAGCACGTATTAAGGTTTAATACAACCAGCGTACATTTGTTTTGAAAGATAGCACACTGCAAAAGTGCCTGTATCTACAGCACAATCGGCCCTTCCCCTAAAGATATTTCCTTTTGCAGCTAGAAGTCCTGTAAGCACTGATAACGTGATAGAATTATTATAACACAAAGATAGAAGTTGAATCCACTTTTATCTTCCAACTCCAGGTATATGATTAAATCCACTCCAACCTTGTTCAGACTTCTGAATCTTTTTTCCCCCTTTGTAAATCATTATTTTTTCCTTCATCCCACATGGCTACCCCAGCTGCAAAGAGCTGGTATATGAAAATATTATCCCATGGAAACTAAAGCCTTCAGCAGCATATTTAGAAACTAATTAGCTTGAAACTCAGAGCATGAAGAAAGTATTTCAAGGAAAACACATCTCCTTTCTTTCATGACATTTTCCTTCTTTATAAAAGCTGATACTCCACACCACGCGTTGGGGTACTTTATCAGAATTACTTCCCAGCAAGTTAGGTGATGGCAGAAATGGTAATAAATGGCTGTGTGTCAACAAGAGGGTTATTGGGTAAAGAGAAAAAAGAATCTGTTACATTCAAGCACACACCATACGATAATTTATTAAAGTGTCAGGAGCAAGCCTTTAAGGTAAAAATGAGCTGACTCAGAATTCTCTGATTATTGAAAATGAATCCTTAATGGAAGTAAATGGACAAGAACAAAATTTCCTTGCTGTGTTCGCCATTCAAAATTAATTGGAAAGTGGCTGATTTGAAAATATTATATCCTCTAGTGAACTGAAAATGGTGTATTTTTTTCCTCTGAAACCAAGAGTGGAGAATTAAATTAACTTTAAGGTTTGTTTGTTCAGAGTAGGCCACCAAAATGGATTAATTAATCATCATTTATGAATACCCTATAACACAGAGCAGTCAGCTCTTCATAAAACTGCTAAAATAGCAACATGACAGTAGAACAGTCATAAAAACGAATGATGAATTTCCTGCATCTCCAATCTATATCAACTTGCTTGGCATTTCTTTCTTTGCAGTTTGCAAGAAAGTATCCTGGTGAAAACTCTTATTCAGTGTTTATAAGAGGGCTCATTTTAAACGGAATGATTTACGGTTGTTCTACAACTCTGTGCTGTGCAAGGTCCTGGGCAGTAATTTCCATAGGGAATGTCAGCATTGCTCTGAGAGAGTTTACTTTCCTCTACCTGGAGACTCTCAAGTGCCACATTAATGATAATAGACGTAATTCATTCCATCATTCAAAACACAGTTAGAAACAGATCTTCTTTAAGCACATCTATAAAGAGAAATGTCAGAGAAACAGTCATTTACGGATGTTATCCAAACTAATACTCATATTAACCATTATTTTCCATTAGCAGATATGTGAGCACATTTCTCCCAAAGTCCAGGTGGCTCAGAGGATTATTTTTTCACTCATTGATTGGAAGGGTAAATAGAGAGAAAAATGACCGATGATCCAGTAAAAAAAAAAAAAAAAGCACCTTCACTAGGTAAGGCTACTATTGAACTTACTGAAGTCCTATTGAAGGGAATAAGTCAGCTTCCATCTTTGCCTGTTGTACTGAACTACGATCTGTGAAACATGGTGCTTCCTCTATGGGCATTAACACCGGGAGGCCCCCGAGCAATATGTTAGACACTCGAAGTGCTAAAGCAAAGGCTTTAAGGTGTTTCTTAAAGTGTTTCTAAGTTTCTTAAGGTGGTCAGTCTGTCAACCTTAAAGCTTGTGTTTACTTCAGGATTCGTTTCATCCTGCCTGGAATCTTCCCTAGAATCTGCCAGAGTAGCCAGGGGACATCTCCAAGCTGTGAGATGACAGAATTTAACCCCAGGTCGTTGCAGGTGAGAGAAATTTGACAGAGCATTCCCAGGTGCCCCACAGTGTGTACGCAGAGACTCGAGTCAAGCACACAGCTTGGCTCAAATGCGGCATTCATAAATATTCATGACCACTGTTATTAGCTGTTTGGCAGCCTGGCCACTGCTGGCTCCCCTGGTTGAATACTGTCTAGCTGTTTGCACAGATTCCTGAGTGGCAGAGTCTCCTCTCATCCAGGAATCACAACCATGCAGGTACTACATGTGTAGCGCAAACCCTCTTTTAATTATATCTCATTATATCCTCTGCAGTCTGCAAAACTGAGGTTTAATGTTGCTTTAAAAATAAGCATTGTGTTTAGATTTCTTCAGAGTAATGAGAGAGCTGTTTACTTCCATTAAAACAAAAGTCAAACAGGAAGAAATTTTCTGACTATTTCCCACTCATACAAGTAAGAGGCCCCATAAGATAATTTGGAAATTCTGGAAAAGTAATTAGTTTTTCTGAAAAGATATTTAGTCTACACTAAAAAGTGATCCCTCCTGGATTGTCTGTAATATCTAGATGCTACTAAAACATGTCATTATTTAATTAGATATCATACATTTAGGAACAAGCATGCACAAATAAGAGAGCAAAGCTGACCCTGCCCTAGAAATCAGGTCAAGCAGTGGGAAAACTTGGTGAGGATGGAAGCAGAAAAGCCTGCAGGCTGGTTGATGGTCATGGCTCCAGCCTGAACACTTGGATATCATCTGTCCTCTCCCCATATGGATGTGTGTGTTCAATGCTGAGCAAAATATTTTCATCTGCATCCAATACAGCACTTTATTTAACCAGTGGGTTTTAATGTAACTCAAAACCCTTGCCTGGATGTCCCTGGTCTTCTACTGCCCTGCCTCATGTTGCAGAGCAGAGTTTGTGACATATCTGGCTGTGCACAGTCCCTCTCACCTGGGCAATACCAGCTAAGAAATAAAAGCAGGAGCTCCACAGATGCAGTCACCTACCCACCATTGCAGAGATGACTTCATGCAGACAAGTGGGCAATAGCTGAGGGTGAGGAACTGCCCACCCTCCTATCTCCACAGGGCTAGGTAGGGCTGTCCCCACCTCCTCCCCAAACAACTCTCAGCCGGGGCTGCTGAAGGTAAATCAAGGTACATAAACTGATGGCAGTTTCTTTCTTAAGCTGCAACATTCAACCCTTAAATGTGGGGCTGACTCCCATCCCCAGGCCATGGGAGCCTTCTCTCCTGCATGAAGAACAGGTCTGACCCAGGGCTTTTTCCCCCCTGCTCCTCATGGCTGCTCAGCAACACTAACTAGCACCATCCCCCTGTGATCCCCATGGGAAGGTTCAGATCCAGCATTCACCTGGACCCAAGATTCAGCAAAAAGATGCAGTGCCAAGGATAAGACAGTCTGCTGCATTGGACATACTAGTCCTAAAAAGCAGACAGCCATAATACTTCTTTTAAGTGCTCCATGTACCCCCCTCTCTTCCAGGTGGTGTATCTGTTCCTTCTTGGATCTTAGAAGCATACTTCCATAGAGTCATTTAGGTTGAAAAAGACCTTTAAGATCACCAAGTCCAATCATAAACCCAATGCTGTCAAGTTGACCACTAAACCATGTCCCTAAGCACCATATCTACATGTATTTTAAATACTTCCAGGGACAGTGACTCAACCACTTCGCTGGGCAGCCTGTTCCAGTACTTGACAACCCTTCCAGTGAAGAAATTTTTCCTAATATCCAATCTAAACTTTCTTTGGTGCAACTTGAGGCTATTTCCTCTTGCAACTTGGGAGAAAAGACTGATACCCACCTCAATACAATCTCCTTTCAGGTAGTTGTAGAGAGTGATTAGGTCTCCCCTCAGCCTCCTTTTCTTCAGACTAAACAATCCCAGTTCCCTCAGCTGCTTCTTACAGGACTTGTGCCATAGACCCTTCACCAGCTTCATTGCTCTTCTTTGGACACACTTGAGTAATTCAATATCCTTCTTGTAGTAAGGGGCCTAAATGATCAGTGCTGTTATTAATACACTCCCACAGACCCAAATGCAAAAATTTTACTTTGCCCATGTATACAGGAGAGGTACAGGGTATTATTTATAATTATTTTTGCATTTTTCCATGCTGTGATAAATACAAGGCTTGTAAGACAGCACTACATAGGCACTACCTATGTTGCACCACTCAAAGGCACTGCAGAGGACCTTGAATTAACACTGACTCATGGTGGTCATTCACGTCCTAGCTCAAGCCAGCCCTCCTTGCTGCAATGGCAGTACTGTCAGAACAATATTTGCAATATTAAGAACAGTAAGGGAGAGCTATTGTTATTTCAGTGCAGCATTAGAAAAAGTGTCATAATTTTCTGTAGATGCAGCCAGAGTGGGATGTAATTTGGTATCATAAACCAATGCCTAGGAATACTCATATTATTCATTGGCACAAAATAACTGAAGCTGAACTGTTTTCTATCTACAGAGGATTATGACTAAAGAGGTTAACAGCCTCAACCAGTATTTTGTAATTGCTTGATAGAAGTTAACAAAGAGCATGCAACATAGACTGTCAGGGAAATGGGTTATTGATAGCTATCTCCTTATACAAACTTCTTTAATCATCTTTGAAAACTGAAGACCAAAACCATCTGAGACTTCTCAGAGCTGTTTCTTTGATGATAGTTTATTATTCTGTCAGAAATAGTTGGTGTACAAATCTGACAAGACAATAGTACCAAAATCCATTTTCATCTGGTTCATTTGTGTAACTTGAAGTTGGGTTTATTCTTGAGTCTGAACCAAATAATAAAGAGGAATTTTATAGTCTAAGAAAGTCTTTTCAGTGAGAAAACAGAGATGGCAACAAACCAAATTCCTGTATCATGAATTTCACTTAAAAATGCAAATATTAGCTTATAACAGAAGGATTGAATTGCTCGACTTCTGCAAAAACTTCATGAGGCCCACAGATGTGACTGGTATCACCACATTTGTGCAGAATTCATTAAACTTTGGCCACAATTAGATGTACTGTTGATCATTTATACAAGTGTGACAAATGAACAGACATTAAAAAATCCATTTAGTTTTTCCACCCTAATGCAGCTATGCATTGATTTCATAAAATTATCAACAGCAACAGTTATTTTTTCACAGACTCTGAAAGCATGCCCTAACAGTAAAAACAAACTCACTTTTCTTAATTGCAGGCTTTAAATATATATATATATATATATATAACTAATGGAGTGGAACCTTCTAGCTAGATTTCTTCTTCTAGGACCCCATGCGTCAGGGATATCAAAGATGTATATAACACAGGAAAAAGTTGTTGTGTTGGAATGTGGTTATGATTTAGCCGTTATTTTAGAAGTGAGACAGGTAGATGCTAAAAGATAAAAACCAAAAGTAACAACTTTATTCTCATAGGGAAAGGAACAACATACAGGATTTTTCTGTCAATAATAAAGAATTCATTTAATCATAGCAACTAAATAATGGAAAAGTAGAAAGCGTTCCTGGATAAATGAAAAACTGTTTTGTTCTTTGAATAAGGAATGTTATAACAACATAGATACATCACAGCATTTGTATAGGCGTCCCAAGGCCGTGTACCACCACTGATCGACAGCAGCATCCCCTCCCATCTCTGGGAGCACTTTGGGTGGAATACAGACACTGTAATGAATATAAGCATGGGAAATAAAAAGCCATTCAATGTTTTTGTTTCCCCTTCAATCAAAGACAAAAATGTGTCTTTCCTAACACTGCCTTTGTTGCTTGCTTTAAAGATATCATGTTTGGAAAATATTTGATTATCCTGTCAAGAATGCTAAAATATAAAGAGATGTGCAGAGTGGAAATAGAGTAAAAGTAAAAAAAGCGGTTTTCAGGCCTATAAATGATTTTGCCTCAATAGCAGAAGGATCATGAATAAGAATAGTGCTGAATTCTAGAGAAACAATTTGTCATTATTAAAATTAGTGCTTTGTCAACACAAATCTCACTCCCAGCTTCCTTTTTGTGCTGCTGCACAAACAGCTGCATTAAGGGCCCGAGTGTTCTGGGATTCATTATCAGTGAATGGGGCTCTGGCTCATAAGGTATAAGAAAAGTCTGTAATCCGTAATAGGAGGCTGTCAGGATGTGAAATATATTAAACACTTGAAACTGAAAGAGGTATTTCTGTGGTCAGCCTAGCATAGAGCTACTTGGTATTAGTAAATGGACACTTGACAGTTTTGCATTTCTCAGCCATGACATCCCATTTACACATTCAGAAATACAACATGCTGCCATCTAGATCCAATTATGAGAGTTTGCTCTTGGAGCAACTGTACAACATTTTCTGAACACAATGGAAAAAAATGGAATAGCAAAATTCATTTTTTTCTGGGAAATATTCATGCAAGAGAGGAGCAGAGAAGAGCAGTAAATATGCTACCACATTTCTACAGCAGGATGCCTGCACTATATATTTCCCAACACGTCTTTGTGTTGCACAAGGTTGAGCTATACCCCTGGTTTATTTTGCATGCATTAATTCCTCCCTTCTTGCAAATTTTATTTAAGAGCTGCAGAAGCTGGGAAACAAGTTGTTAAAGACAGTGAACAACAAGTTCCTCTTAGAGGAGCAGGATTCACACTCAAGACCTATCTCTGTTCCTGGGCTTTCCAGCAATGGGGTCAGGACAAATGATGAGCAGGAGGAAAGGACCTAAAGGGGAATATTGATCCTATTTAAATATGGAACGGCTGAGAGGACAAGGTGGAGCACATTTATACATAAGTTTTGCAATTGATTTTTTCATTGCAAGTGCTAGATCGATGGATAAGCATAGTTTCAAATACCAACATAAAGGTATCAGCCAATATTTGATTCCCAATATTGGATAGCCCTCCTTGGCACTGGTCAGGTACACCAGTGAGATTGGTTGGATTACACTTCAGATGGAAGCTGGGGCACTAACAGTCCTTTTTCCAGGAATTCCTGTTCTAACATGTAGGCATATGCTATTCTCAAGAAGAAACCAGAAGCTTTTTGCTGATTTCATAATTGTTTTAATTCACTGGGATAGAAGGCAAGGGTATTGGTGGCTATGAAGCATGGGCTCCTGGGGAACACAGAAGCAGCAGCCTTATTTAATATCAGCTTCTGTACAAATCAACACAACTGCAGATTTTGCTCAGGCTGGAGGGATTCGCACCAGCTGAGGGTGGGACTTACTCTCAGTCATCCAAAAGCATATATTTGAAGTAAAGCATCAAACACTCCTGCACTCAAAGCTGCATGTTAAAATTTTAAAATAGAATTTTAAAAGCAAACATGCCCTGGTTTTAGAAGTCACCTTTGGACCTTCAGGATATTTGCATTCCTGGTGATTACATATAGTGAGGAATTTAAGCTTCTGAAAGCATAGCTAAGTGGCTAAGGGGATCTTCATAGCTACCTGGCCACTGATAGCACAATGTGAGTCACCTAGCCAGTCTGATAATCCCACTAGAATTGCACACTTTTTGCAAACTTCTCTTTAAATCTGTGTCCACACTGCAGGATCTACAGCAGTTTGCAGTTCTCTGAGATGATCCTCCCCCAAAAAAGACAAGTAAGATTTCAGGTCTTAGAGTAGACTAGCATCCTAGCGCCCTCCAGAGACAGGTAGCTAACCTTCATCCAAAAATGAGTGCTTTTAGTTAAGACTGTACTGAGTTTGGCACTTACAGGAGAAAATAAACCTCTATATTCTGCATTAACAGGTACATAGTGCTGTGCATCTGAAGAAAGTGCACTAACTGAGTACCGAATGCAGTTTCGGGGCACTTCAGGTAGATCTAGCATGGTTTATATTCCAATAATTTTGAAACAAGCCCTTTTATTTTTCTCTACTAGCTAACCTAGGTTTCATTTTATGTATATAACACAAGCATGTATATACAAACATTACATATAGAGAATATGCTGTATATAATTTCTGGATATAACTGATTTTAAAAATCCCTGGAAACAAGAACCAGATAGTAAAATGATGTTGTGATGCTGTTATTAGTTTACAAACAATCTCATATCATAGGTATGATCAGTTCAGCTTTGTTAATAAGTCACTAACTAAATATTATGGTTTAGGAGCAGGGAAGTTGGTAAATAGTCAGATGCAGGATATAGCTTCTGTTGGATTCTTTCTCTCTTCCCATCCAGCCTAATGGACGTAATATGATTTATCAATCAGAATGCATATTAACTGCACAGGTGGTATGAGAAATTTAGGACCCCTGTTTCCTCACGCACTTTCTTTTGAAATGAGAAATTTCAGACCATTGTGGACATCTCTGAAATGTTAATACAACATAAGGCAACAGAAACAAGGAGAAAAAAGCCCATTACAATAGTAAAATCACAATTTCCACAGTCTGTGGGCCACAGCTCTCCATTCCCATTTAATACAGATACAAATAAGATGCTCCTGGAAGCACTGCATAGGTCATCCTAGAGAGAGTAGACCAGCCCAGCAGCAGGGTCCTCCACAGGAGATTAATTCTTTACAGATCACACCATCCCTCTGTGCCTCGGTTTTGTCACCAGCAAAATGTAGATCTCAGAATTCTCTATTTTGTGCAAGTCTTTGAAAGTCATAGATAAAATCTGTAGATGTTTTTTACAATAAAATGAGGGGGAAAAGAGTAATTAAAACCAGTGTTTCTGTAGCAAAAGGAACCTGGCTGTAGAAAAGGGAAAGAGGTTTTGCAAAAAACATTACAGAGTGTGAGAGGGAGACAGTGACTGAGATCCGGATCAGAGGGTGGATGGCAGAAAGAGAGAAGAAAGCAAAAAGAAAGCTTTCCTACCTACTCCTTCAGCGTTCTTTCCCCTTTGCACTTTTCAAAATACGAGTGATCACAGTGATAGGGACAAAAGAAAAGATAAATTGCCAAAGCTAATAAGATACTGCATCAGTACAAGCTACAGCATCATTTGAACACTGCTGTTCTGCAAAGTGTCTGTTCTGGCACCAATGGCCAAACATGACCAGTGCCAAAGTAACACACAACAGACCTCATTTCCCATAGCGTGTTGGCTACAGATTGTATAGTGACAGCAATGGGTTTTACTCAGTGCATCTTGCACATTTCTGTAACACACATCACTTATGCTAGCTTAACCTTTAGAGTGGTGCAATGCAGCCAGAGGCCTTTCCCCAGCTTCAGGAATTTGAAACAATTTATTGCCTTTGTACCACACCGTTGCACAGAGTGGCATCCTGCCTCCCTCCTAAAAGGATTTTCCCTACCTTGATGAAGTGCTTCCTGCTGGTTAACATCATTCTGTGTGCTGCAGCTTTCTTTTTGTTATACAGAGTATGAAAACAGCTCTCCTTTATTCACCAGTTCTGCTCAGAGCACTGCAGGAGGGCATGGTCCTTGTTTTTCACTAGTTTCCTCACTCCTCCAGGCTGGTCCTGAAGCATTTTTGGGTCCACCAAAACAGCACAGGAAAGTGGTGAGACACAATTGTGTATCCCAGCACCAGACTCAATTCACACATCAGCATTATGCTGGCTCAGCACATTTCTAGACTATTGCATTTTCTGTGGATTGAAGCATCAGCATGAAAACAAACTTGTGTGTCCATCCATGATATACACATGAACAATTAATACTTACCTCCCTTTGTCTCAGCTGATTTGGAGGTGGACAGCAAATAATTTGATACAGTTTTATCCCATGTGTAATGTATCATATTTGGGGGTTTTTCACTTCAGAAAAGATCAATGGAACAAAAGAAGTCAAGAGAGGTGTCCAAGATCTTTTGACTCCATAAAGTGTGATCAATTGAATCTTTTCAACTGGACTACAGCCTAATTAAACTCTCAAAATAAGCTAATATCCATCTCCTATAAGTACCTTTTTACATTTAAAAATCTCATTCAAATTCAAGTATTAAAAAGAAGGCAAAAAGAGCAAGAAGATTTACTTGCATACTTTATTTGCTGCAGTATTATTAAATGTCATTGACAGACCCTCTAGAACTTATCAAAAAACACTTTAGAGACAAGATTATATTCTCTATCAACATTACATATAAGTGTTTTCCTTTTCATCATTTCAAAATACTTTGCAGAAAACACTTGTCACATTTTGAGAAGCTGAACTCTAAAGTAGAAGGGATATGTTTGTGTTCTGTGTTTGGTGGGACTAGGGGCCTGGGAGGGACAGGGGGAAGAAGATCAGTAGACTGGAAACCCAGAGAAGATTCATTACCTTGCTTATAAGTTTCTGGGGTACTACCTACAGACATGCACAAAGTTCAGGGCAATTTTAGTGTTCACTCCAGTTATGTCAAATGCTTTCAGCCATAAAATGTATAGGCACTGAAATCTGCAAAGTCAAGACAACAGAAAAAGTTCTTGTACAGTCTCCAATATTTGCTGCTCGGAACAGAAGTGAAGAATAAAATACCTTTTGTGGAAAAAAGTGGGCACAGTGCAAAAACACTGCACATGGGCCATAAGGGACACTTTCTCCTAAGTTTCATCCATCTTCACCTTATAGAAGTACTAAAAGCCCTATCAATAATTTAATAAACTAATGGATATGTTTTTAAACATTGTAGGCTGAGGCTTAAAGAATCACCATGTTGGCAGAGCAAGATGGTGCAAAGGGAAAACTTGTGGCTTTTTATTCTGAGGTTAATTTGAAGGTCAGGACAGTATGGTATGCTACAGACACAGTATTTTTGTCAGCAGCACGTTCTTCTGCTAGACCTCAAGCCTGGGACCACAAAGCAGCAACGTACTGAAGGACAAACTTAATCTTCAGGTGGTAGCAGCAGTTTGTTTTGGAAAGCTTGTCACAGTCAGCAGGATCAAGCCACGCAGATCAGTGATAACAATATTCTTGAGAATTGTGATAACAATCTTCACCTGAGAGTTTTGCACTTACTTTAGTTTTGAAGGTCCTGAGTTTTGAGATTCAGCACTTCCCACCAGTTTACCTGCTAGGAAGCCTGGTTGCCACCCAGATGAGACACTTGTTTCCAGGGCTCTAACTCAGGGACTAGAGTGCCAGGACAGCCCCTCTAGTTTCCTAGCCACAGCCTACCCCTGGCAAGGACAGCATAAACCTTGACATCTCCAATGTATACTTCAGGATTTGAAGGACTTCAGCCTAAACATTAACCCTGGGTTGCGCGAGGTATCACTCAAACTACATCCAACTTCCCTCAAGACACATGGGGTAGGGCAGAAAAGCTTACTGACCTGAGCATGCTCCCAAGGTGCTGGAGACACAGGCTTCCTGCTGTAACTCTCAGGAGGAAGGTGCACATGCTGCCTCCTCTCTCCTGTCTGCACATCACTTTACGGACTCACACCCAGACCTGAGCTGTCCTGTCAGTTCCCATTCCTAATCATCCAAAAAGAGACTCACCTGGATATAGGTATCTGCAAAGCAAGCAATTTACCTGTGAATCAGGTGTCCTCACTGCGAATCTCTTCAGAGTCAGGTGCTTCAGACCCCAAAATATGCATTGCTTATACCCCCACCCCTGCCTGTAGACCTGTGCCCAAGCAGGGTCGTGCAGGCAACGCGAGTAGCTGAGCAGACTGGCTATTGCTCATGCCAGTCTTCAAGCGCCAAGCCCTCCTGAGGCTTTACAAACCAGCTGCCTAACTGAAGCCAGGCACAAAAAGGCTAGGAGATAGAGTGCTGAGCCTATGTTCTTTTTCTGAACCTGGTCCAGCCTGAAGGTGAATGGATTATTGTCCATGGTCTTCACAAAGCTGATGCTTTATTTTCCTTTTCCAGAAATTTCCTGCATTAAGGCAGGACAGCAAGCTGCTAAACTGCACACCACCATATTCTGGAGTTCACTGTAACTAACCAACTTTATACTTCTAATTTTTTACTTGATGTCAAAGCCTCCTTGAAGCATGATGTCATTATTAAGAAGTGCACTGCCTGACATGCTGCTCTGTTTAATTGCTATGGTTGTGTCAGTTAATCTGTATTTTTTGCAATCTGCTGGATGTTGATTGTCAACTTCAGAGATGGTGATGAAAAAGATGAAAAATATACACTGTTCAGTTACCATTAGTATGTTATTTCTTGATAAGAGTATAATTAAATTCCATGGTCATTGTGCATCCTATCTTAGGACAGTGTACTGAGTAAAAGAGTCAAGTACCAGTACTCAGTTTGACAGAATCTTCATAAAATAAATACTGATAATCACAGATAAACCAGGCTTTGCAGCCATGAAACTGAGTTTAATCACCTCATGTAAAGCAAATACTGGGAAATATATTCTTCACATTATGCTTACAAATTCTCTTTATCTCTCTGAAAGAAATTGCAAGATCTACAAAGCAGTGGCCATGTAAAGGAGAACCATAGTAAGGCTGATAAAAAGGCAGAATTTATATCAGCTTTAAGGAGGAAACAATGTCAGTAATATTTAGCTGAGATATCATCATTCACCAAGGCTTGAAATTATTATATTTCAGAATTTATTCACCTACTTAACAGCCATGCCACTTTAAACAAACTAGCCAACCCTGCATTTGGAGGAGACAGCATATTAGCCAGAATTTTCATGTTAATTCCATAAATAATAGCCCAGAAATTAAGCTTTGTCTACATGTTTGAGAAGTGGAAAGCTGTCTCCCACAGAGGTGTCAGGGTGCTGGGGACTCCTAATCAAGGGTCATGTCTGTCAGTGCCTCCCAGACACCTGCCCTGGGATGAAGAACAATGAAGTAAGCAGGAGTCATGCAAGAAGCAAATTTTATGTTGTTTGTAAAAAAAAGGCAAACCAGAAGATTAAAAAAAAATCTCTGAAAGCATCTCTTGAATGCCAGTGCATGGGGAGCCTGTGAGTGATACATCCCTTCAGATAAGAAGGGGGATTTTAAAGAAATGGGTGCATACGTGACAAGTTTGGTGATCTGACCCTCACAGAGGGGCTAGGAAGTGCAACTAGTTTGACATTTTAATCATCTTCTTTTGGTTTTGGGTGAGGAAGAAAGGGTTTGGCAAAGCTCCTGGGAGCCCCTGTGCCTGTCCTTCCAGCCATCTCCTGATGCCATCTCCTGATGTCTGGCAACTGAAAGGTTTCTCTTGCCTCCCAGATCAGCATCTTCATGACACATTTGTCTAATTATGGAAATGACCGCCTGGGCTTATACACCTTTGCAAACCTGGCCAACTTTGTTAAGAGCTCGACTAACCTGAAACTGCAGACACTGCCCCCAGTTCAGCTGGCTCAGAAGTACTTTGAGCTCTTTCCGGAGCAGATGGACCCTCTTTGGCAGGTAATGTCACATCCTCTTCCTCCTCCAATTACAATCCACTTGTTGAAATAAGAATCTTTTCCTGTTAAAAATAAAAAAAAATAAATAAAAATCCCACTTCACATTCAGATGTTATTTCTTACTGCATGCCTTCTTAGATTATTTAAATTTTCTTGAGACACTACTGCTTTTGATTAGAAATGGATTAGCTTCCACTCATTATAAATTAGGCACGGTAAAACCACCTAATTGCTATTTATGCAAGAGAAAGCTTCCCTTCCTGTCCTCCTGCCTCTAGTTTTGCTGATGCATCACATTGTGTCAACTAATCGTGTTGCACTATCAGTAAGATGCCCACAGCCAGCTGTTAGCAAGAGCTCTCTCAAAGTAAACGATGCAGATTCATTGCACCCCTTAATGGGGAATCACTAATGTAGGATCACTGAAGTTACAAGGAGGATTTCCCACCGTCTGAACCCCCTTCAATGAAACAGCAAGGAAAAGGGAGGACAGGAGTGCAGCAAACACAGAATGGGCAGCTATTTTAAGAATGGAAAAGGGTTTCTTCACAGACTGACTATTTTCTATCTCTGTTTCAAATGCACAATAGTGCTGCTTGTAATCTCTACACTGTAATTTCCTAATCATTGTTAGAGATATTTGGCTCTTCTCTTATTCAGAATATGATGTGCCACACTGTGCTTTTGGCTATGCAGGCATAAATCCAGAGTGACACCATGGAGATCTGTGCAGTTATTTTGGGCTTACACGGGCAAAAAGGAGCAGAAAATTTCCCTATTATTTTTGGCCCAGATGCAGAAGAAATAAAAATCTATAATATTTCAACTGAGTTTAGTGGAACTGCAGTGATTCACACCAGTTAATGATTTTCTCCATTATATTTTGTTAACTTTATTCATTATATTCATTATAATTTGTTAACTTTATTCACTAGCAAACTGTATCTTCTATTACCCAGCCAATATTATGCAAAAGCAGTATCTATATGACAACTGCTTTAAAGAACCCTCAGTCCTAACCTTTTCTGCGGAGTCTTCTGTTCACACGGGTTTTTTTTGCATTCATAGGTAGTAGAAAGATAAGGAGATGAATAATATCCCACCTTTCTATTTTGTCCTTCTTTTGGGTTCTTATGTAAATTAAAATTGGCACTAAGTCTTATGCATCTGAAACCATTTTGTCACCTAAGAAAGTAATGCCTTGAAGATATTCAGATAGAGATTTCCATTTTAACCTCATATGAAACTTGATTAAATCAATGTTTTAATCTTATTTTCTTCTTTCTCTTTTCTTTTTTTTTTTTTTTTTCTAATGACTGAACTTAATCCCCAGTCATGCAAAACCATTATATAAATATTGAATTTTAGTCAAAGGGACCAAATACATGCCTAACTATGTGCTTATGGACTCTGACTAACAGAGAGAAGGAAATACAGTAGTCTCACAGGGTGTGGATATTGACACCAATCCTTCCAGGATTTGCACAGCTGTGGAGCGTTACTGACTTAACTGGAACCTCTGAAAGGATTCGTCCTGAAGGATACCCAGGAGTTTGGTTCCTGTGTACCCAAATGCTTCCATGGATCCATACCACAGTGCTAAATATCTGTCAAGTGTAAACTCTTATGAGGAAATGTGGGATTTTAATACTTAGTGTAAGGCTCTGGCATTAGTGTATAACATTCAGATCCTGAAAAGACTCACATGCATGCAAACATTTAGGATACCCCCAGCATGATGTACACAACTGCTTTTTCTTCTTCAGAATCCATGTGATGATAAACGACACAGGGATATTTGGTCCAGAGACAAAACTTGTGACCACCTACCCAAATTTCTTGTCATAGGACCCCAGAAAACAGGTAAGAAGTAAAGAATTTGTAACAGAAGCTAGCCTCCCAGTTTTGTATCTGTGTATTTCTGTCCTGTAAACAGAACCCAACTCCCTGCTATAGGGACGGTGCATTCCCAGTCCCTATAGGATTCAGATAGTAACTCCTTTCCTGTTAACAGAAGAGGACAACTGTTTGTATAGTAAAATCACATTCATTCATCACAAAAAAAACCAAAAACCTGCAAGCTGTCAAGCTGCCCTGTGTTAAGATTGTTATTATTTTCTTGGACAAATTATTTCAACATCATTTGAGACCCTAATTGACAATAAATATACCACCTTACAGACCTCTGAGGATCTCAGGGCATTATTTGAATGAAGCCACATATTCCCACTCTCAAGACAGCTATTACTGTTGTGGACATATCACAGAAAGTGGATGCTGAGGCAGGGAAATAAATGTGTAATCCAAGGACATACAGAATTTCTGCGACAGTGACAGAGACAGCAGGTCTTGATTGATTCAATGATAGCTTGCATAGCATGAAATCACTGAATAGCAAGTTTAAAGACATATTTTCCAAAATTTAGTTTACCACTGTTTATCATTTCCAGTTGGTTTTGCCAAACAAATAACAAGAAAATACTGTTACTGGTATTTTAAAGCATACTTATCACATACAGGTTAGTTATTGAAATAGATGATTTGTTCCTCAATATTAGACCCCCAGGAAAAATCCACAGAGGACAAAAGTGCAGTTCTGGAAGCAAGAAAAGCATAATCCCACAATTAGTACTTTTGAAAAGTTCTGTGCAACATCAATAGTTTAAAAACAGAGTCAAGCAAGCAATGTCATTGACAATAACATCATGCTTGCATCAGAGAGCAGATTTCAGAGTTTGGAAATGGGAAAATTTTGATGAGCAGAGAAGTCTGCACATATTCCCCCCTCCCTCTGAAAACCCCCTGTGCTTACATAGGCCTTTCATCAATAGTCAACTTTCTTATAAAAGGTAGTCTCATTTTCCTGTATATTTCAGTGTGCATTGATTTAAAGTACTTTCTTGAATGAATAAAGTCAAAGGGGTTTTTTTCTGTTTCTTAATGGCATCTCTTTTTGTTGTCGTAGGAACAACAGCGCTTTATTTATTTCTTTTGATGCATCCTTCCATTATCAGTAATCTCCCAAGTCCAAAAACTTTTGAAGAAGTTCAGTTCTTCAATGGAAACAACTATCACAAGGGAATTGACTGGTAAGAAGAATAATAAAAAAGAAGTATTCATTACTAATACATGGTAAATTACAATGGAACAATTACAGAAGCATGTATGACATTGATATAATTACTGGATAAATTTGTTATGCTTGGCATTATCAGACAGAAAGAGAAAGTAATTTGTAATGATGGGACATTTAATCAAGTCCTTAATTTTGTTTAGATATTACAGTAACAATTTTCTTATTTTTTTCACAAATGAATATAATAGCCAGCTCATTTGTGATGTCTGTCTTCATGCTGAATAGCATCTCTGTCTTTTCATAACAACTTCTATACTGAATTGTACTCTTTTTCTTCAAAAGCAGCTTTTCAAGAAGTAAGATTCAATTTGTCTCTTCCTAAGAAAAAAAAAACGCACTGTAGAGCATTTCAGCTGGTGTTCCTATCACAATTTTAAATACTGCTTTTACTATTTTTGCTTAAGAAAAGCATTTTTGTAAGGCTTTAATTTCCACAGGGAACAGCAGTTCTCATCCTTGTGTGAAAACTGAAATATAAGACAAACACCACACTACGCAGAAACACATTAATCTTGAGTGGTTTTCCTTGCCTGTGTATGGCATGGAGAGAGTGCGGAGCAAGCAAGGCTGCCTGATAAAAGCAGGTTGTCCCCGTAACTACGAGGTGATCTTCTCAGTTCAAGGTGTCATGAAAAATAAATGGAAAGAAATGATTGGCATTTGTTTTTCCATACTGCATAAAGAACAAGGTCAGCCATGGCTATTGTAGAGTACGTGGTGTAATACTCTCAGAGAAGAAGGAACGGTGATGGAGGTGGCTCTCCCTGCAGCCCTTTGCACAACATGTAGTGGAAGAGGCTGCCCTCTCAGAGAGGATTTCTGCTATGTTTCACTAAAATCAGCCTGCAGGTTCAAGTGTCGGTAGGGACCTATGTGCAGGGTGAAGCCCCACATACTTCCTTTCCATAGAAAGAACACCAAAAAAAGTCCCACCAAAACTGGAAGTTCCTGGACTGCTCAGAAAAACTAAAGGGACCAAAAAATGCCTCCAAAACAATTTCAGCATTTGCTTCATTTGAATTCTTCACCCTCTCAGTTGAACCTTCTGTTTTACTTAATTTTACTTCCAATCAATTTTAAGTGGAGAAGACCATCCAAAACCAAAATTCAAATCTTACGTTCTGAAAACATCTAAAAGATTTGTCCGTTCCAAAATGAAATATTTCAACAATATTAAAAGTAAATGGTTGGCATTTTGAAGGTTTTCCCATTTTTTTCTGCAGCTACAACTGAAGTCACTCCAAAGTGGTAAAAGATATCCTTTTGACATTGAACTTATCAGCAAAAATACCACCCATCAAAGGAAAAATCTAATTACCTGACTTCATGGAGGCTTTAGCTATTACCAGTACCATGTAAGAGCCAAGACTCTTTTCCAGTTCTTGAGTGAGCTGAGAAATTCAATTTTGCTTCTTGAGAATTATGTCTGAAACTTCACCTTTTCACCTACCATGAAATGGGAAGCACAGAGATATGACCCTTTTGTGATACTGTTAATTCTTCTTCACCTCACAGGTACATGGATTTCTTCCCCACTCCTTCCAACATCACCACTGACCTCCTCTTTGAGAAGAGTGCCAACTATTTCCATTCTGAGGAAGCTCCTAAGCGAGCTGCTTCCCTCATCCCCAAGGCCAAGATCATTACCATCCTTATTGACCCATCCGATCGGGCGTATTCCTGGTACCAGGTATGGACCTTGCCTTTGAGAAACAGCCAGTGAAATCAATGGCAGGGGATAATGCCCAGCATCAGTGGGAATTTGTGTCCTTGAGCAAGAATGGGATTTATTGCAAAGCATTTTCACCATGTAGAAGTGGGAAGGATGCTGAATGCCAGCTTTTGCAGTTGGCACCTGTGACACCAGTGTCATAAATGATGAAACTTCTCAGCACAGAGCTGCCACCAGCTGTAAACAAACAGTTTAATCTCAATTACAGCTGACACTGCATAGAGGAAAAGCAGTGCTCCTCGTCCAGAGAGATACACAGGGGAAAATGAGCATGGCCTAGCTAGAAAATCAGAGCTCTTGATGCTGAGAATCTGGTACCTCATCCCATCCTTCAACATGTAAGCTGAGCAATATGCAGTGGTGTACAAATGTATGCAGCATCTTTTAAAGTTTCCAAGGAGTTAAAAAAACCTGTGTCTGGAGAGTTGGTTTGTTTTTTGGTTTTTTTTTATCCTCCTTGGAAACAAAAGAAAGCCTGGTGGTTTTCTGAGGAAACTAGGATGCTCTTTCTTGCCTTTTACTGAGCCCACACCTTTCCATAATGTCTGCACTATTTAAAAAATCCCTATTTTAAAAGAGATGTTTAAGCATACATGTAAAAATATGGTGTAGTCCTACAGATAAAGGAAATACTAAAAGCGGTGTGAAAACAGACACAAATTAATAATGTTGCAATAAGCACAAAATACAGCATTTCTGGTACTGTTATTATGAGTTCTGCAAGGAAGAAAACATGGTCCAGGGCTACAGTTTACACTCTTTTTGATACGTCATTCACACGTTTACCACTGCCAATGTGAGATGCAAAGCAGTAAAAAAAATTGTGCCTACTTTGGCAGAATTTGGCTGCCCCAGGGTCCCAGGAGGGCCCTTGACTGAATGGTGGCCCCACCCTGCTTCCTTGCCACCTGCCCTGCTCCTACCTGGCAGAAGTGGCACTGATGGGAAGCCAAAGGGCTCCTGTGGGCTACCAGCTGTAGGTAGGCCATGCCAGCACAGCCCTCCTGACAGCTCTCAAGAGGCTTACAGCTTAATCTTCAACATCCTTGTCATACGTGTCTAAATATCTCCTGTTAGCATCAGCGATCCCATGAGGACCCCGCTGCCCTGAAATTCAACTTTTATGAAGTCATTACATCTAGCCATTGGGCGCCCTTGGAGATAAGGACTCTCCAGAAGAGATGCCTGACACCTGGATGGTACGCTGTCCATATTGAAAGATGGTTATCTCATTATCCTGCTTCACAGGTAATTTCCAGCCTGTTTCACTAAGCTCATCAACTTGGAAAGTCCCAAAATGAGTATGGCCTCATCATTAGAGGTGGTGGTAGAGTACATTAGAGGTGGTAGTATATTTCCCACTGCAACTCTGAGCTGTTAGGAAACGCAGATTTGAAAAGAGCAGGATACCTGGCAGAAGCATGTTGATTTTTCTGTCTTCTGATGGAAAAGGTGCAACAAGAAAATGTTATGAACTGTGTCCACACTCAGCTTCTGGGTCCCAAGAAACAAGCAGCTGCAGCATGAGACATTGTGGGAAGGCATGACAAATTAATTTAGAAAATGCCAGGGCTTTTTCTAAAAAGTAATTTCATTCCACTTCCCACTCACTTCCTTTCATAGAAAATTTCACATTTGTTTGATCCTGATATGGAATTAGTCTTTCTCAGCGTTAGAGCAGAAATTCCTTCTTTTGCCCCATCTTCCTTCAGATGTTTTATTGAATTGTTTTATAATCTTTCCCATGAAAAATATATGTAAACACATAGATCTAAAGAATATTCCCATTACCAAAACATTTGTTTACAGATATAAACCTCAAGTAAACATTTTAGTACTACAAAATATATGCATGGGCACTCTTCACGGTGGTCCATAGCTCAGTTCATATGTCTACCTAGTGTAAGAAAAAGTTGTAAAAGTGTATTTAATGAGCAAGTATAATGAACAAGTATCTCTAGAGTTTATTCTATATGGGACAGAACTTTACTGAAAGGAGGTAGAACTGAGTGTTGTCTATTTAGTCAGGGAGCTAAAAAAAAAAAAAAAAAAAGAAATAGAAGCTCTGTCTTTTTGCAGTCCTCACTTTTTTTATACAGTCTTAGCTGTACTACAAAGAGGAGAAGCAGGTCAACCCCATTTCCAGGAGAAAGGAGAAGTTCTCAGTCATTTACTTTCTGCTTCCATCTCTGGCCTTTCTACTCTTTCATAAATGGGGAAGCGGTACTGCACAAAGCAGCTGAGCTTGCAGCAAGGGCCATCCCCAGGCAGTACTGCCCTACGAGCAAACAGGGCACATCTCTTCATCGGCCACCACGTCCCAACTTATCTCTCCATAGGAGAAGGGGCCATCCTGGCAAATTTGGAGGGTGCAAAGGGTGCTGAGCATTCCCTGCCCCCTTACCTGTGCTCCTTCTCTGCCCTCACCCAGGACTGCTGCCCCCTTTCAGGGAGATTTCTCTCCTCCTGCCATAGCAGAAAGTGAGCGTAGCCCTCTTATTAAACATTCAGGGGCACATTGACATATTTCTTGTAAAACCGGTAACCACTCATGTTTCATAGTTACAGTGATTAATTTTACAAGATACACAACAAAATGCACTCATTCTTAATAAGGTGCACACAGAGAGTGCACTCACAATGCTTACTAATGGGCACTCAGTAATGTGCATTCTCTCAGCCTATGCACTCAAAAACTTAATAATTTATAATAAGCCTTCACAATAAATATAAAGCACGTCTGCCCAGAATAGTTATTAGTAATATGCTTGGTACTCCAGTAGACTTTTGATACATTGTCTTAACATTTGCTCGTGGAGGTCAACGTACCTTTACATCACATCAATCTTTAATTAAAAACAAAACAAAAAAAACCTTTTGCTGACAATTTTGCAAGCCTATGCAGTTGATAGGCTGGTGGTAAGTTTCAGATAAATTCCCACAATATCACTTTTGAACATGTAATTGTTTAGTTTCTGAACATTTAATTCTAAGATATATATGATCTTTTTGTTATTTTTCTTATTCCATACCAGATTTTCTATGGACACGTTGTAAACCTCAATAATATTTTTACTTTCCTTTCTTTTTCTCAGAATGCTCTGACGCTTGGGTTTGGCTTGTGAGATTTAACTCTCGCATTTGAACAGTGTGCACACGCAAAGTTACAAGGTGCTCACCTATACATATTCAACATAATAAAGTAAAATGTAAATTTAAAAAGAAATTAATCCATATGATTGTTATTGGCACTGTACAAAGTCACATGCTAATTTAAATCCATGTTGTCACAGAAGGAAAATAACATCATTCCTTCATTAATCTTAGTCCAGTTTCTAAATAGCTAGCATATTTACCCCTACAGTTGCTTATTATTGATGGACAGCAGCTAAGAAGTGACCCAGCTACTGTGATGGATGAAGTGCAGAAGTTTCTTGGAGTCTCTCCTCATTATAATTACTCCGAAGCTCTAACGTGAGTCTTCTTTTTTATGTGCCCTATGGGATCACAGTGTACATTCCCTCTTACCAAGATCATTTGATCATTAATTACAAGCAAACAAACACAAAGCACAGTACAACAATGATAATGATAACTTGCATGCTTATAATACATAACAGAATTTAATTGCATGATTGCATACATTTCTACATACAGACTACTTTGCACAACATACAAAACAAATGACTGCTCAGTATTTTGTATTAGATGCAGAACAAAGGCCTAGATTCATGTAAAATATGTCTGCTAAGTTTGAGAGTTCAATCAGAGATGCCCAGGACCTTTTTTCTTGGACTAACTAGTTTTGCCTTCATTGCTGCACTGTTTAAAATGTATATTCAGTTAATGTGAATTGTGCATGTAAGAGCTCAGCACACATTTGCACATCAGACTGTTGAACCTTATGACAGTCTTCAGAAGCTGAAGACCACTAGTGTCAGGTGTGAAAAGTTTGGCTTAAATGTTTTTATCACATTCATATAGGAGTCTAATGACAGAGATTGGGTTAGATACTGCACTCAGTATGATAAAATTAATCTGGTTGCAGGGTTTCTTTGATTGCTTTTAACGTGGACCAAATATATCATTCCCTAATCCCAGTTTCATATATGGTTGAGACAATTCTGCTGACCTTTTACCTGGTAGTAGCCAGACACAAGGCACAGAAGAATTTAGCCTGCACACTTAAAGTTTGGTAAAATCATCAGGAAATTCCTAACCTGGAAGTGCTGTGCTCAAGCACAGCACCTGAAGCATGGATAGAAACTCATATTTGCATATGAAGCACAAAATCCTCAGACTGAGCAGCCTGGGGTGTCAGTACCAAAACTGCAGATGCTCTGAAGGAGCCCAAATCAAGGTCCCGTGAATTTAAGGAAAGCCCTCGAACTGGCTTCCCACAGCCTTTGTTTCAGATCTAGCAAGGGCAGCTGGGATGAGCCCAGATCACATTTCTCATATCACTACCCAGAGGGTGAAGCTTTCCCCACGAAAGGGGATTACTGGCCTGTGTGGCACTCTCTCTTTGACATTTCTCAATTCCCTGCAGGAAGGCAGAGTATCGGCAGGGGCGGGAGTGGGCTGAATTTCTCTTAGTCTGGCAGAAAACTGTAAGAAGCTTTTGCACTGAGCCTCTCTGTATGAGGAGCACCATCTCATTACAGCCAGAAGCTCTGGGCTGGGCAAGCCTTGGGACATCTGTGGGCTGAGAAGCCTGGCACTGCAGTGGAGGTTTTTCCAAGTCAGCTTGCAAGCAAAGAGCACAAGCCTGCACATGCCTGCACATGGGGTGGGAAGTAGAAAAGCCCATATCTCCCCTTCCCTGCAGGTTGGTACCAGGAAATCTGTGGGAAAATGAGACCACAGACTTTCCATCTACACTATGCTGCCTCCTCTCTGCTTATGATTACTATTTAATGTTTCCTCTGCTGGGAGGGTTATGGTTATTTATATGATAGGCATAAAGTGAAAGTTGAGTGCTTGCTGCTCCTTGGATCTTAAGAATTCTGCTCTCCCAAAATCTTTTCCTAGATGAAAAATTTCGAATTTCAGAATGTAATTTTTTAAGTCATTAGTTCCCAAATCAGATGAAATAGAGGAGTTTGAATACACAGCTGAACTACTTCATGTTTGAACAACTTCTGTTGCACATCTGCAGTGCCTTCTGCTAGGTTTTTAAAAATACACACCCACATGCATATATCTTCCTTTCTGTAACTAAATTAAAGTCAGTGGAGTCACACACCAGGAAAAAATTTGGCCTCTCGTATTTGTTTGGACAGGAAAAATGGATTGTAAACAGATCTATAAAATTATGCAATCACTGTTTAGAGGCATCATGAATGCAAATGTTCTGTAGAAGTACATACTTCTGTACAAACTTAGGATGGAAGAGAAAAATGCATTAAACAATGTAGTTGTTTTATGGTAGGACTGTCAAAGTAAAAAAGATTGCATAGGATTGTTCCTAGTCATTACTGCTTAATAACTGTATGCCACACATTTTTAAAGTTGTCACAAAGCAGCCTAAGGACGCAGTCCTGGAAACACTAGTGAGCAACAGGTTCATCACCCTGAGTAATTACACGAATGTCTTATTGGAGAGTAAAATCAACCCAGGCAGGACAGTATTAATCAGAGCCATGGAAAGAGAGCAGAAGGGGGACAGAGGCAGGGCTTGGGTATCTGGAAAGAAATGCACATCATGCCAGGTTAGTACAGAACCACAGCTGAGACAGGCAACTAGGTTGTCACTTCTTACACACACTGCTGAAGAGGACCTGGTTTCAGACTAGATATAAGGAAGAATGTCTTTTTTACCATGAGGGTGGTGAAGCACTGGCCCAGGCTGCCCAGAGAAGTGGTAGCTGCCTCGTCCCTGGAAACATTCAGGGCCAGGTTGGACGGGGTCAATGAGCCGTTGCAGATGTCCCTGCTCATTGCAGCAGGGTTGGACTAGATGATCTCTAGTGGTCCCTTCTCCTCCAAACTATTCTGTGGTTCTATGATTCTATGACCTGTACTTTTTATTAGTGAAAACAAAAGGGGAAAATCAACTAATGTTGCAAAGCTTTTACAGATAATGCCATCAATAGAAAGACATTGGGATCCCCTCCAACGTGCTAGGAGAGGGAAACTAGTCAGTGGTCTTCATGAATTCCCACTACGGGACTGAAAAGATATCTCCCACCTCTCCTCCACCCATGAGTTTTCACAGGGAGTGACTAAGAGCTTGCATTTTTTAAGTATCTGAACTTAATGAACAGAAACCTAGGACAAATGGGACTAACGTTATAGAAGACTTTTCCTTTTAATCACAGGATAGCCCTCCTGAAGCTTTACTCTGCTAGGAAGATGCATTTCATGCCCAACATCCTCAGATAACTCAGGTCTGGGGTAGAGTGGGCCAGTGGTTCCTTTCTTCATTTTTTTCAGCAGGCAGCAAAGAAGAGAGGCAGGACAGAGCTTGGCTTTGGCAACTAAAATGCCGCTTCCTCCAGCCCGGCTCATCACACCACGCTCTGCTCATGGGGGCAGCTCCACACCCAGAGCAGACTTCCCCCATTTTCCCTCATGCGAACAGAAGGAGGGAAAGGAAAAGACAGGGTTAGGGAAGCCTGCTTAAGTAAATGTTTCTCTTGGAGTGCTGCTACGTTTTGTCAGAGAGTAAGAGAAAGATCCTCGTGGTGGCATTGTTTAGCCCTGCCCTGACAGGCACCCTCCCCACCTCTAGCAGGAGGCACAGAGTTCAGGAGAGGTGGGGTGGGTGTGTGGGTGTCTGGGTTCAACCCAGCATCTCCCACAGGCCTACTCTGCAAAAGATGAAAAGATAACCCATCCCGGAGGAAAGGCTTCTTCCCCGAGTGCTTTAAAAAGCTCCCTTGTAACTTTAGCCTTATGGCTAACACTATTTTTAAATCACTACTTCCATTGTGCCCAGTTACATTTTCAGGAGTCCTGAGAGTTTCGTAATACCTGAACGCGAGTTGAATTCAGTCTGAGCTGTCTTACCCTCTTTTCCCCTACCCAAATTTGCACATTCTCTTAATAATGTTCAGTATGCTCCTTTTGAGACAGAAATATTGTTTTCAGTTTTCTTTTTACCCAGCACAGTATATTGCTGCTTCTCTTGGGAAATTAGTGCAAGCCAGCTAAAGTACTTCACCGTGCAATGAGCAGATGGAAAAGGCCAAAGTAGAAATTAATCTATCATCAATATATCCATTTAATCAATGATTTATTTATTTTTAATTGGTACAGCTACTGAGGCAATTCAGGAAACAAGGGTCAGACCTGCAATAAAAGACTGGGCAAGAAAAAAACAAAACAAAAAAAAAAAAAACAAAACAAAAAAAAAAAAAAAAAACGCAAAGAAGGTTCACCCTTCTCCAGAAATTAGTTCACTTATGTACAGAAGCAAATTGCAAGTGCACCCATGTCATATAGATAGACCCAGGGCAAAAAGGTAGTCTGTAACTAATTAACTCTGTGTTCCAGCCAATTATACTTCATCCTTTTCAAACATCTGCTGAATAACAGAAATGTGAACCTTTTCAATGTTTTATGCATGCTGCAAGTCCCATATCAATAAATTCAAAACTTAACGCTGCATGTTGTTCATTCCTTAGTGAGTACATGTTTTAAAGCCTTAATCTAAAATTCCTATATCTTCAAATTTTAGACATCAAAATCAAATTGCATATTTCAGATAAGAATGCTAAGACAGTGTTTATGCTATAATGCCATCTTTGGAATGAAAATGGTAATTAGATCTAATGATATGGAACAACCAACTTCTCAGGTACAGTTAAATTATAAACAACCAACTAGCAGCTCTTTCAGGAGACCTCAATGCTTCTTGTTTCACTCAAAAATCAACATAAAACATTTCAATATTGTATTTCTCATCATTTCATAGTCAAGCAACAAGTCTGTATAAATGGATTTAGGGATTGAGTCTATGCCTGTTGAAGTCAGGAGACAGATCCACTTGGCCTTTTTATCTCCTCTCACCTTGACAGTACTGACCTCCAACAGCAAGAGCTCCAAATGGTCATACGGAGAGCATTCCTTGAGCACAGCTGATAATGTCCTTGAGAATATAGCATATTTAATTACAGGAAAAGAGTTGATTAGTAATTTTTTCCATAAAATGTTCCTTGTTCCAGTGTGAATTGATCAAAACTTTAGCATCTCACAGGGATACAGAGAAGAGTATGACATGAACAAAATCTCTGACCAAAACCAGTATGAGACAGTAAAATATGAGTCACAGTCTGGATGGGGCTGTGTAAGATCCTTGAGGCTGAGGCTCAGGATCTTGACTGGCATCCTGTAGATCAGTACTTAAAACTTGGACCAGACATGCTGGACAAGTAGAATAAAAATTAGCTAGTGTAGATAAAATACAGTGTGAAAAATTTCTTGCCTTGGGCCACTCCCAAGGCAAGTTTGTGGAAAAAATAAATTCCCAGAGCTTTCACAAGAGAGGAAGGCTCTTTCCCACTCCGTTCTCAGTATTTCAGTCATCTAGAGAAATGTGTGCAGCAGTAATTTTTGGCTAACACTGATGTCTTAGTAGCTGAGAGATTCTTCTGTAGTGAGAGTTTTCAAAACATATAATCCTCTATAGGTTTGACCCTCAGAAAGGCTTTTGGTGCCAGTTATTGGAAGGAGGGAAAACAAAGTGCCTAGGAAAAAGCAAAGGTCGAAAATACCCACCAATGGACCAAGAGGTAAGGACTTCCCAGAGATTTAAGGTAATATTTTTGAATATTGACCCTGTGTTTGATTCATAAAATAAACACACTGGTTGTTGTTGTTGTTGTTGTTTTTAATTTTCACTGGGTTCATAGTTTTAAAAATCAGAAACTTTTAATGAGCTTTGAATGACAGGAGCTTAATTGCCCCCTCTTAAGAGCCCCTGTTTGGGAGCAGTGTATAGCTCCCAGGCGGGACCATCTGCTGAAATCTGCTGTCACATGGGTTTACTTTTTTGACTGTTGTGGTTTTTTTCACCCTTCTCAGTCTCGAGCATTTCTGTCAAGCTACTACAGAGACCACAACGTGGAGTTGTCCAAGCTGCTGCACAGGCTGGGCCAGCCCCTGCCCTCCTGGCTGAGACAGGAGCTGCAGAAGGTCAGGTAGCACGCAAGGGCAGGGGACCCAAATAAGGACAATTTCCTTCACCTTCAAACCCCTTGCTTCTCCGACTCACTTGTGATCGTCAGTAGAGGACCTCATGAATAACGCTCTTTCTGTTGAAAAAAACAAACAAACAAACAAAACCACAAAAGAATAAAAAAAACCCAAAACAATCCCGACAACTGTTTATATGCACGTGCTGACAATTATTAGCATCGACCCCTTTTGTCAGCTTCCAGGAAATAAAACAGAGCTACACGGCATTACTTTTTATCCAGACCAGGATTTGTGCATAGCCTAGTTCCTCTGTTCACCAGGAAGTACCAGAAACTGTGTGTAAGACGGATTGACTTCAGTGTACATGGCAAGTTGCAGTCTGTCAGGACACGAGCCAAGGATGGGAACATCTCTCGCTGGACTGTGAGGTTGGTCATCCACTGGGGTTTTTCCAAGTTTGTTTTTGCTGGTTTTTTCCCCCAACCCTGCAAGTTTTCCTAACATTTTATAGGGGAATATTCAGCACTTTGCAGTCAGATCTCTAATGGTTAAGATATATGTAGTGTTAATGCACCATCACTACTTTCTCCACAGAAAGAGGTCAGCTAAATTCTCACCTAACCTGCTTCCCTGGGATTCTTGAAATAACTGATGACAGCCTGCGCACTTTCTTCTGTTGTGTTGGTTTTTTTTTTTCCCTTCACAACAAGATATATCCTGATTTACTGTAGTTGTGTAGGCTGTTGAGGTGCAAGCAGTAAGGTGGCCCTCCTCCTTCCAGATCGCAGTCAAATCCATTGTCTGTCTTTTGGACACGGCTACACTGCTACCCTGTTTTCCGTTGCATCTCTTGGGTTCCTACACCAGCTAGGACAGAACTCTGAAATGTGAAATCATATCAGATATTTTGTCATAATGCCATAGGACTCCTTAAAATACTCTCAAAAGCTTCTAAAATGTAAGCAGGCCATGGAAGAAGCATACCAACAATAACCTAGTATCGATGATTTTGTTTCTATCTGGGAAGCAATGTTTTTCCTTTGAAGCCTTCAAAGTGAGAGATTGAGTTAGTCATTTAGGGTCTCTGTCTGCAAGCTATTACAGAAAAAAACTTTAATTACCAAAGGTATTTGTTAAGGTTTAAAAAAAAAAAAACAACCTACAATCTGTTGAATAATAAACTCTTTTTATAGATATTAATGGAGTTGAAAAGACAAGCATATCCACTATGTATCATGTATTACATATATGATGCATATTTTTTCATGTCTGCATATCTACCTACTGTGTATCTAGATCAGACATACACTTAGTTTTAAATATCTGCTTTTTGTGCCCATAGGTAAATGAAAGGGTGGTTTCCCAAAAATATGATATTATGAACTATGCGTTCTTCTCAGGTCTGTGTGGGCAAGGTTGACAAGACTGGGCAGAAACTTGCTAGGAAATTTAAGCTGAGGGCACAAATACCATTTAAGCATTTTAGCCTTGTAACACTTTTTCTCAAGAAAATTATAACCGGCAAAGATTTTCTACATGTTCTTAATGCAGCATAAAATGGAGTAGATTTCATCTTTCAGACTTCCTCACGTTACTTCCTAGGCACAAGCCATGTCAGGTGCTGCAGAGGTTTTGTGTTTTCCCCTCCCCGAGTTTGATCCTTACCTCCTAGCTCAGGAGACAGAACTGGATGTTGGAGTTGCACCATAAATTCAGGCAAGTGAGAGTGGAGCTCAGGGAGCACAGACTAGTCTCAGGGAGCACAAATCAGTGCACATTGTAGACTGTGGTATTCAAGAGCTCTTAAATTATTTTAGTGTTCAAACTAGTTGAATACATGTAGATACCTGTCTTAGCATCTCCAGACTCCTAATCATGAGACTGTCCATCAGGACCATGACAGTAGCTTATTTTGGATTGACAAGCCCAGTGCTTCCCACAACTATCCTGGTGCCACCCATCCTACTGCCAGCTCAACAACAGTGGCACTTGCCAGTGAGCATCCTCTGGCCCCACCTCCCTGCACAGTGTTTCCCCTCACTGGGCCTCCATCACTTTTCTACACCACTGCCAATCTGAATGTGCCTGGCTGCTTCCTCTCTCCACACCGTTCCAGCCCTTTTCTCAGTCCCAGCAGTGCTCTGGTTCAGGTCCATCATCCATGCTAGGATCCCACACTGCCCTCATTGGTCCCGCACACACAACCCACAGGGTCACACAGAGGAGAGGCCTAGGTGCAATCAGCACCAAGACCCTGCATATGGCCGGCCCCTTGTGCTCCTGCTCTTCACGTTAGTCCCAGCTCCTTCTTCGGGAGGACCCACAGCAAGGGTGGGAATAGGACAAGGGCAGGTACCCCCTGCGCAGACACTGCTGGCTGCTGCAGCAGTACGACATCTCAACCCTACAGTGCTGCACCAGCCTACTCACACAAGGATGGGCATGAACATACAGGAAAGCCCAAGAGACAGGTATTGCCCAGTCTCAGGCTTGCTTTTAAATATTGAAATGGGATTCATCTCCCATAAGTGAGACATCTACTTTATTTTATAGTGATGAAGGGAAATAGCGCTTCTAGGACACTATTCATCTCCTCACAAAGCAGACTTCTTAAACGAGTGAGATTAATCTTGCCTCTTCCTCTCTATTGATTGTAAAAGGACAATAGACAACACGTTCAGAGGAAGAGCTCAGCTGTATAGATCTAAAATTAGGTGAGCTGAAAAGGAGATGGTATTTTATCTTACAGCTAAGGTTGTTGAAGATGAGAGGGAGCTGGGAGGGTCTGAGGGAAGGTTTTGATTTTGTTTTGTTTTGCTAAAGTAATTTTTCTAGTTCTTATATTTCAACCAGGTGAACTCTTCAAAATGTGCTAGGGCAAACTAAATGACAAATAAGAAGAATTTTATGTGGAATTTTTCTGATTGGGGGGGGCCAGGAAATCAGTTATGTACTTTGTGCAAATTCACACTCTTAATTTTTAGCACTGATAATGCCAAAAATTACTAGTCTGATGAGAGTTTTTGATAAACAAGTCTTGGTCAGAGAATAATATCTGATAAAATTTTATCTAAGATGCATTAGAATTGGCTCATCATTAATGAAAAGATGATTTCATAACTTCTTGATTAAAAGCTAAACAAACATTAATTTGGTTTCAGAAGTTTTACAAGGAAATTAGACAAATACCATAAAATCTGGAAAATTATTTCTTGTTCTTAATTTTTCATTTAGAAGAAAAAAGAATTGTCTTTCCAACTCTCAGCTCTGTAATATCATCGTGTCCTTAAAACACACTGAATATTTTTATACCTTCTTGTTATTTTTTAAGTTTGAATGGGCATCACATTTCCAAGAGATCTCGTGTTCCATTGAAAACTGACATTTGAATTGATTTTATTATGTGTCATATAAAGATGAAATAACAGTATTTCAAAGTTTCATTCCTTCCACTTGTAATACGACCCATCAATACAGAATTTCTCTGGACCACCATATCATAGAGGAGCCTTTGTGAACTAGCTGTAAATGATCTGGATTTCCTTTATGACTTTCATATTGCTGACCACATAATTGTTTGGATTCTTAAAGACCAGCAAAACAACTGCAATAAAAGTGAAACATTTATTCATGGCAAGGGGGCTGTAGCTGGGAAAGATAATGCTGGCCCTTCTTTGCTATTCATAAGCTACAGGATACATCTCCACAATACCTTCATATGGTGCAGGCTGTAATTCAATAGGAGTTTTACATACTGGAAGACTGCAGCTGCAGTTTGCTCCCATTCCCCTGGAAATACGGATTTCTGCAGAGGTTTGAAGGAGTCTTGCCACACTGAGGACCTGACCTACTGCCCATGGAGACCAGTGGGAGTCTTCCTATTAATTCCAGCATACCCATTTGGCCCCCAAGAGGCAGTTTCACAAGGCATAATCTGCGTGGTTCAAGCATCATGTAGCTGTATCACTGCTGGAAATCCATCACTAGTTTGATTTCTTCCCCCCACCTCTCTCAGTCGGTGTTCTGCCATGGTTGGAGCTGCAAGCCATCCCCCATCTCCAGCATCCCATGGAGCTATGCCACTTCTGGTCTCTGCACCATCCTCCCACCTCAGTGGCTAGGAGAAACAGAAAACCCTATGGGCCAGACATAGGCGTCTATGGCAGCCCATCTGATGATTAAGGCAGGACTTCAGCCCTCAGAAAACCAAGCTTTTATAATTGAGGTTGTCTTTGAGCAAGAAGCAATCAGAACGGAATCCAAAGCCTTCTAAATTATGCATTGACGTCTCAAGGTCTAAAATAAAGTTACCAGATTAACAGCTCATAGATGTTTTCTAATAAAACAAATTTTCTCTTTGATAGGAAATCAGACTGCTGAGTGTCCCCAAAACAAATTAAGATGGTGGAATTATAAATTCTTGGGGGAAGAAAATGTTGTGTAATGAAAGTGCTCATGGGTCCAGATCTGATGCGATAATAAGGCAGTGGGGACGTGCCCTGAATAGAAAAGCAGAAGCAGAGTATTTCCTCCTCTTCCTTCCCCCTCATCCTTTCCCTTCCCATTCACGTGAAATTTTGAGCCAGCATAGTGCATCTGAAAAGCATGCAATGGGCAGAGCCTGTGACATGGGGGAACATCTTTCATCTCCAAAATGACTGTCCAAGAATAAATTGGGTGCAGGGTGCTCATTTCCCTTAAGATGGACCACCTTAAAGTTAGACATCAAGTCCAAACTAGTAATTTAGTTTCCATCAGTAGCAAATTATGCTTATAATAGGTTTAAAATTGATGTTTGTAATAGCTGTGTGAGCATGTGATGGTTGCGTAAAACAGGTACAACATAGGTACATAAATCAGCAGAGACTAAGTGTCTAATTTTATTGTAGCTAAGTGTGATTAAGTTCACTGCTAGTGTCAGGAGAAGCTCTCTTTGCACATGCAATCTAACTTTGCCCTTTTAGCTCTCAGGCTGCAGTGCCATCTCCCTCTTACCAGTAGATACTCTCTTTCTTAAAGAGTTGAAATCTCATATGAACATCTCACTGTATTTATCCTCATCGATATCAGACCATGAAACTTAGCTTTAGCAATTAGTCTGTCCATCACTACGTTAGCTAATACATCTCTGCATATATCTGCTAGGAATAGTTGATTCAGAGACTTTTTTTTATTTAAGTATATGTTCTTAGGATAGGAATTTCCCTGTCAGACAACATTTCTTACATTGTCTTTCTTTTTTCTTTCCAGTTCATCCTTCTAGTGTGACTGCAAAGGTGTGGACCTGTCTATGGATATGATTCCTCCACCACTATCCTATCTAGAAAAGCTACCAAAAATAAATAAGGATTTGCAAGTGACACAGATTCTGAAGCGTTCAGTGTTCCAGTGACTGGATAACTTTTATAAGATTTCTGTAGTATTTCAGAACAAGACATCCACATCCTCTTTATAGAGCTGAGGAAAAACTTCACAGTCTTGCTCAAGCTCTTTTTTCTTTTTTCTTTTTTTTCCCATTCTTTCCCCTCCTACATGACAACAGCAAATCCAGCTGAACAAATACTTGGTGTTGAAGAAAAAGGAATCAAAATAAATTTTGATCACTCAAACTATTTTTGTTGGGAGGGTGGTGAGGGAGGTCAAAGTCTGTATTTGCTGGAATTGTTTTAAAAAAATAGATGTGCACACACCTTATTATTGGTTCTTCTCACTGCACAGAATAAACACTTCTGATGATGTATTATAGAGAATGCTTTTCTTCTTTCCTTAAATCCCCCTTCTAATTTTCTGGGCCAAAATCTGCTCCTCAATAACCTCTGCCATGTATTTCAAGTCATGCACTGACCCAGCTTCTCCTGCCTCGGCAACTCCTCGAGGCTTTCCCCCATCCTCAACACAGCTGCCCTAATGCCATAGGATCTACCTCTCCGGCTGCACTAGTGCTGGGAGTGACATTGATCTCATCCTCTGCCTCCCTCATCCCCCACCTCCTGGGCAGGGAATATTAATTCAGGCAAGTCTGACACCTATAGGTTTGTTATGTGGCATAACATGCACTTAGGGGCCTGCCTTTCAAAAGAATTACCTGCCTGCACTCAGTGAGAGGTGTGGGGATTTGGACAGCCCTATGTAAGCTCTTTCTCTAATTACATCACCAGGGTTTTTTCTCTGCTCTGTATGAGGTATCTTAAAAGGACCTGATTTCAGCTGATGCAAATTGCCTGGAAGGTGTCTCAAACCATGCACTCAGAATTACAAGCTACTGATTTATTTTTTTTCCCCCCTAAAATACCATGATGCTTCTATTTTTATTATAACATATTAATTTGTCTTACATATCTATGTCAGAATGAGGTTAAATCATATCAAAGTCAAGGATTCTTTTTACAAACCTTATAGAATAGCAAATTACGCCTCACTAGAGCTTTTATCGTTAAGTAAATTAGAAATGACATTACAGACATCTTAATACCAGTTTTGGCTTCTTTCCAGATCTGCTTGATGCTTTCAGACAAGGAAGATATATTGGGTAAATTTTTCAAAATATTTTAGGACTTTAATATTTTTTTTAAAATATATATATATATTTGTAGACCCTTTGAAACTAAAAAGCAATCAGCTTTCTATCATCATTATTTGTTATCAATTGAGTCAGACAGGCACTTTTAAAAGCCCTCACAGACATTTGCCTGTCTGCTGCTTTGGATCCCAAATACCTTTATACATCTAAATGAAGACATTACTGGAAAAAAAAAAAATATATATAGCCAGTACTTTCCTGTCATTCACAGATCCCTGTCCTTTCTTGGTCACCTCTTGTTATTTCCTTTGTATTCCCTAGGTGGGAAAGGAAGCCATGTGGAAATTGAGGCTGAAACCTGCCAGTGAACCTGAATGATATTTGCCTAAACCAGAAACCTTTCCAGGTTCAGTTTAGTTTCCTGCCTGAGCCTTATTTAGTAAAAAGATAGCTGAGTTCTTCAAATAATTAACCACTTCTATTAAATTCATTAAGGTTTGTATTTTCCCTTCTAGCTTCTGGAATCAGATGATTCCCTCCCAGATGACTGGAAACCTGGAAGCACTGAATAAACTTCTGAGCTCATCCATTTGTAAAAATGGCATTTTCTATATGCAGTTTATTAGAGGAAGACCACTTTTTCATGCATGTAAATACCCAAACTACAGTTAGAACTTGATTTATAGAATTACAGAAATGAATTCTACATGTGACTTATACTTCCATTCATGAAGAGTTAAAGACATCCTAGGGAAACCAGATTGATATTTGCATTTCAGTTAGCTGCAGCTGTTGAGTGGGGAGAAAAACATTTAAAATATCCAAATAAACCCGTATCTGCCACTTGGGGTTTACAAAGCCGTTTGTCCTGATGCATCTAACTCTAAGCAAACATGAACTAGTTTTATAGTACTCCTATTTCTTTGGGAATAGGAATGTGACATGTTAATACATAAATCTGTTTTCATCACAGAAGGTCAACTAGCTTTATGAGCTGGTAGCTAGAATCATCCTGATTCTTTTCAGAGGTTATTTTCAGCCAGAGGAAGGTCAGCAGTGGGTGGAGTGGGATTCCTTAATATAACTTGCAATTCCATAAAATGCTACGGGGGTTGAAAAATGCGCTTTATAAATTGGAAGATAATTGCATGCCATTCAACTGAGTTTGTACTTGCTACTTTTCTAACTGGTGTATACTCTGCTGTCTTGCAAGAACTTATCTGTAAGACACATTCCCTGTTGGGTAATTTAACTTCCCTTCATAGTATGATCTGAACTACAAGAAAGAGCTGGATATATGAGGAGATGAGTTTTTACAGGACTTACTGAGGAAGATACTTATTTACAGAATTTTTCTTTATTATGTTTTTGTTTCACTATGTTTGCCTTGGCCAGGAGATCATCTCAGTATTAATCTGCATGCCCTCCAAAGGCACACAATTCCCATTAGCATCAATGACAATTAAATATTCTCATGAAGGAGAGAATAAACCCACCAACAGAAAATGTTATTTAACGACATTGTAGTTACAGCACATCTTCTTCCTGCAGAGCTTTGTGTAATCATACCAAGTAAGCAAAGAAAAATTGTTCTGCAATGTGAAGTATTTAACATTTCATAAGCAATCTGGGTTTAAAAAAAAGGGGGAAGGGGGCAAAAATCACCTTTCAGGTACCCCATGATGACTAGAGAATGAAGTAACACAGTGATTTTATTGATATGAAATTCCCCATGCACTAAGTAACTGGAGAGACGTTCAGATCGAGATCCAAAGCCAAACACTATTGCTGAGATTAATTGGTAGGCAGGGAACCAGCAGCCCAAGGCACATTTAAAACAGCACACCACAAATTCATGGTTTAAGAGGTCCCACATTTGGTGCCCTGGCTACGTTTGGCAGTCTGTAGCTTTGTTACTGAGTAATTACCCCCCATACAGTATCCAGATGTAAAAGTCACCAGAGTGGTTACTTAATGCTCATGTCTAATTCCATGGACTGAAGGTGGATCCCCTTCTGTGAGGGGGCCCTCTGATCTGCTCCACAGAGTTGGGAAGGAGATTAAAATCCTACCAGGTCACTAAGAGTTATCATATCTACTGTTACATGAGATTTCTATACTGCACCTGGCAATAAAAAACAGTATGAACTGAAGCAAGGGCATTTTATACCAGAAAATAAAAACATGTATTGAAATAGTCTTCACTTATATTTGTTTATTATACAGATACACAGGGCTCATGAATTTTTTATTTAAGAAGAAAGTTTTCTTCTTAGATATTTGTTGTTTTCTCTCCTCCTAAAAGGCCTTTTTTTCTTGCTATACTGTAGACTGTTTCCCCTCCATTTCTTCTTACCTCCCCACCCTCCTTGGGGCTACTTCTCATCATTAAGACCTACTATTTCATCTGTACATTTCAATACCAACTGAATTTCTTTCTGTATTAATTTCTTCTGCTCCTAGCTTTCACAGAGGAAAAAACCGCAAAACTCCCAAGTAAGCATCATCTTTCATTTCCTAAACCATACTCACTTTAATTACTTTTAAATATCCTAGTTAATTAAGAAAATGTGTACTAGGAGTGTGGTGAGGTTTTCTTTGATGTTGCTAGTTTTTCTGCATTATTTCCACATTTTTTTCCATTGTTCAGATGTCCAGTACCAATTCAGGGAAGCTACTCTGTTATAAAGCAAGGCAGAGTTGGATGACACCATGTGTAAATCTGCCATCATTAATTTGGGAGCTGCCACTAAATTATAAATTGTCATCTTAAGTAGGAAGGACATTTTTATGGATCCCGGTTCATCCTCTGAAGACTTCAGCTATTTCCAGTAACTGCCACACAGAACATACTAAAATTTGTCAGTTGCCTGGAAGAGAAGAGAGTTGAGCCTGGAGACTTAATTCCCTTCAATCTACTTAAAAGATATGATCCAATACCTCAAGATAAAAATATTGCCAGCTTAGGAAGATACAGGAAGACAATCCAAAGAAGCTGGGACAATCAGAATGGACAAGCACCTTAGCACAACACTAAAACTCATTTTTCCAGAGGTCAGATGTACAGCCAGGAAGACACCTCTTTTCTTTCGCTCCATGTCAAAAGGTCTGGCTGAAGAAGAAATATTTCAAGGCTTGCCTGGATCACAGTAGGAAGCGATAGTGTAAGTGCTATAACACAAACCATGTTGTCATGGTCTTTCTAAAGCTTATTTCACGAGAAGCAAAATTTTTTCCCCCCACATGGGACAAGCTGAGATACAAAATTTTGACAGACATGTTTTATATTGGTGACATCTTGCAACAGTGTTTTTGCTCTGGCTTGGGAAACATCTGTATAACGGAGAATTTTTACGACCGCAGGAGCCTGTTCGGCAGCTGAAGGTTTTAGTGCACATCCTAAATCATTGTTTCTGTAGTACTGCAGACTTTTTTTCAGAATAGCTCTGTATTATCATAAACCCCAAGTACTTCTGCTTAAGTCTTAGCACATTCACGTAACGAAGCCAACCACTAATCAGGCAATGAAGTAAATTGTGCAATGAGACAAAACATCCAAAATCACAGAATCATACACAAATAAAGACATGCTAATGAGACAAAGTAACCACATCCACTCTGGTCCCATAGGAGAGGGGTGTGTGGTTGCCAAGCTGTGATTCCACAGGAAAAAGTTGAACCTACTCTCCTGCTGCAGCTAGTAAGAGAAAGCTACTCACACTCTTTGAACCCCAAAATGAATGTGCTCATGACCTGGGCTGGCACAGAGCTGCTGTAGCTGGTCCTCTGCTCCAGCAGATTATTGCATGTTGAGTCAATAAATGAGCTTAGAACAGAAGTAGAAATCAGAAAAATGATGTGAAGATGATTTTGTAAGTCAGGAAAAAAAAAAAAAAAAAAGCTTCTTTTAAAGGAAATTAATTAAGGAAGATGATTGTGTGTCCTCTTGGAAATTTCAGCTGTGTTTATAAAATTTACACAAAGACCTCACTGGCTTTACTGCTCTGACTTGTCTGAAAACTAGAGCTTTTACAAATTGTCAGAAAACTACATGCTGTGAAATTTATCACCCTTCTCGCTGCAGTCAGTTGCTGATAGAGCTGCATACAGACCTGTCCATGCTATTTTCATGGCAGTCATTACACTGTTTCTTTGTAAATGAGAAATTAATTTTTGTCCTCTTTTCAGAAAGGCCACCCCAGAGAATTAACCACATCCAGAGACACGCTGGAGGGAAGGGAAGACCTTAACAGGCTTGAGAGGCAGGCCCCTGCAAACCTCATGAAGTGCAACAAGGCCAAGTGCAAGGTTCTGCATATGGGTCATGGCATTCCCATGCACAAATACAGGCTGGGCAACGAGTGGATTAAGAGCATCCCTGCAGAGAAGGATTTGGGGGTATCAGTGGATGGAATACTGACTATGAGCCAACAAAGTGCACTCGCAGCACAGAAAGCCAACCACATCCTGGGCTGCATCAAGAGCAGTGTGACCAGCAGATCAAGGGAGGGGATTCTCCCCCTCTACTCTGCTCTTGTGAGACCCCACCTGCAGTGCTGTGTCCAGCTCTGGAGCCCCCAAGAGGAGCCTGCTCGAACGGGTCCAGAGGAGGCCATGAAGATGATCAGGGGGCTGCAGCACCTCCCTTATGAGGACAGGCTGAGAGAGTTGGGGTTGTTCAGCCTGGAGAGGAGAAGGCTCCGGGGAGACCTTATAACGGCCTTCCAGTACAGAAAGGGGCTACAGGAAAGCTGGGGAGGGACTCTGCATCAGAGGGTGCAAGGATAGGACTAGAGGTAACAGTTTTAAACTGAAAGGGTACATTTAGATTAGATACAAGGAAGAAATTCTTTACTGTGAGAATGGTAAGGCACTGAAACAGGTTATCCAGAGAGGTTGTAGCTGCCCCCTCCCTGGCAGTGTTCCAGGTCAGTTTGGTCAGGGCTTTGAGCAACCTGGTCTAGTGGAAGGTATCCCATGGTGGGCAAGTTGGAACTAGATGATCTTTAAGGCCCTTTCCAACCCAAACCATTCCATGAGTCTGTAAATTAAACTCTGAGGAGAATGAAGCATTTACCAAAACCCCACTCTTTTCTCTCTATTTCCAACTCTTCCATAAGACATCATTTGATAAAATACTGAGTACTGAAGTAGAAATATCCTTTGCAGACTTGTCTTTCCCATGGACCTATTTAATACTGGCACATTAAACCCATTTTTATTTTACTCATTAAACAAGAAGAATTTTGAACACTTAAAACTGACACAATGAAGACACTATAAAATTTGGTAATGTGCAATAAAACTACTTTCATAAATGCCCAACCTTAAGTACATCCATTTGCTGGTTTTCTTCCAATAACAAGTTTTGCACTCTTGCACCTTCAATTATAAAGCTTAGAGCCAATTTAAAATGTCTCGTTTGTCCACAGATAATTCAATTTCATTTTGGCTGCCATTTTCATTTGCCACCTGTTGATTAATTGTATTAATAATGTATTCCTTCACAGCTTTGTTGTTTTACCAATAAAAGACAAGTTGAATTCTGGGACAGATACCCATCCTTCTTCTGTGTAATAAAAGGGCAAAGGAAAATGCTACAGTTTCATGTGTCTGTGTTAAAGAAATCTTTCCCAGTGCTGCAGAGACTGAGCACTGCAAGAAAACATCTTCTCACACCTGAGTTGGAAAGCTAGGAGATCCAGTTTGGACTAGTCACTTCCTTTGCTGCATTGCTTTTAATCAATACCATAGTTAGAGATGTGTTAATGAAGAGGAGACCATAACACCAGCAAGAAGTTTTTGAAATCCATAATGAATAGGAAATGACTAACACATCCTGAAACAGAAAGCACTTCTTGGAAAGAGGATTTAATCTACAGTAAAGTCTTAAGTTCTGGGAAACCATCTCAGGAAAACCAAGCCCCACAATTACCATGTTAAAGCCAGATGACAGACCTGATACGTGTGGCATTTCCCAAATAAAAAAGCATATTTGAATCTATCCTCACAGCAAACAGGCTTTGTGAACTTTCTTAGAAGGCTAATCTTGTGTCTAATTTAAGAGGCAAGTGCTGTGTATGCTGTGTATTATTTTAGCAAGTGAGAGAAGGAAAAAATTGGCAGCGTGAAGTACAAGTACTCAACAAAGGGAATTTAGTGGCAGACAAATTAGATGTCCTTCCTTAAGAGGTACTTTTACAGGGACTGGATCAGAGGAGCAACTGCCATGATTAAATACTCCATATTATTAAATGTTTTAGCAATGTTGGAGAAGGGAGCTGGTTTCAGACATGAGCCAGCCTGCCAGAAGCAAAATCAGCTGGGCAGTTTCACCAGGTATTTCCACTGATGTGAGAGCTCCTGGGATCCACCACATGCATCACACGTGGAGCTGCAGACAAGGGACAACCCTGGAGGTCCTGACCCATCTGACAGCTTGCAAGAGGGGTGTTTCGGTTGTTTTCACCAACAAGCTCTACTCCTTCCAGTGTGAAACGTACACTATGTATGCCTCACATTATGTAATTAGCTCAATGAACCACACCATCACTCAGCAGCTTCCCAAAATAATAAAAATCTGTGGGAATTCAAATCTGATTTCAAAAGTGCTTCTCTGAAGCTGGAATCATTTGGGGTATAAAAGTGTATTATTATTATGGTGGTAGAGTTTAAACGCTTTCCCTTAGCTGCCAGAGCAAAGATGACAGCCAGCACAATAATCGGATCCCTGCAGCGCAGCAGTCAGATCAGGCTGGAAATGTTTTGGAGGAGCCTCCTGAAAACTTGGAGGAGCCTCAAAACCCAGCCATGTGGCCATGAATACAGCTGGGGCAGATCTGCACTTCTAGCACTACAGGAAAAAAAAAAAAAAAAAAAAGGAATAAAAGAAAAAGCCGCATTATAATCTCAAAAATCCCAAATCACCACTTCAGGAATAAGCAGCATAACACCCTAAAACCCTTTGGCTGATCCCAAGAAGCCAGGGTGACTAAAGAGTCTTGAGTCATAGACCATGTAGGAAAATCCACTCTGCTGAATAGAGATGAATGAAATAAAACTGAAATAAGATGATTAGAACTGAAAATAACTGCATGTACTTGCAAAATTTTAAAGAGTTCTCTCAACTGCCCCAGCTGAAAGTTACCAGATAAGTTAGATGATACAAAGAACACAGACCTCGAAGTCAGGTATTGAGCCTCAAAGCAGTTGCCAACTCAAAATATAATGATGTATATAATGCCAAAGGTACATTTTCTTTATCTCCTCTCAACATTTTGTGTTGGTGGGTAATGCAAGAACATTTTATTCATACAATTAACTTAACATACTAGAACACTATCTAGCATATAACTCTGACAAAAATTGTTTGAAAGTACTTGACCTGAGCTACTTATTATGATGCATTGGATATTATTTTTCTGAAGATAGCATTCTAAATATTTGAGTATGAGTTTGTGAAATAGCTAAATAAAAACCTCTCTCTTAAATCTTTGGGGTCTTTCCCATGCATTTATGTACATTGAATATTGGCTGGACAAAACCACTGTAAACGGTGCATTTATGAGACACACAAATCAGATAACTTTACCAACTCTGCCTGCATTTGATGCCATGTATTTCATAGTACCATGTAGGCATTATGTAGGGTGGGTCGTAATCAATATTTTCCATAAAGCACTGAATATAGGCATGAGGCAAATTTTTTCCTTGTTGTAACTCTCTTTGACTGTAACAGAGCTGCACAATACACTGATTTAGCCCAGTGTTTCCAAACCTGTGATTTTCTTGTCCACTGAGGCATCCTGCATTCAGAAGAAATACCAAATGCTTTCTGTTTCTCCCACCCCAGCACACAGACCTCTCCATAATGCAGCATTGGTTTGGACACCACATTGACCAAAGATTATTTTATTTTCTTATCTCCACACCAATTTTTATGCTTTATGCAGAGTCCAGCAGATCTACCCTCCTGTCCCAGGCACCTGGTTGCCAGAAAAGGATCAAATGGGGCTGCTTCTTCCATCTCTGTTAAGGAAGCTGCTTTCACAGTGAAAAAAAAGGTCAAAACCAAACTCATCACTAATCATAAAATGCTACTATTAAAATAAAAAGGGGAGGTAGGGAAAGCTCTTCCAAGACATTAGAATTTCCCCAAATTTAACTAGAAATTAGCATGGCATTCAACTTTTTATTTCTTTGCACCTCTGAGCATCTTGCAAATGTTTAACAGCAGATTTCCAGAATAACCTTTCACTTTTTTTAGACTTGTGATGAGTATTTCTTTACACAGGGAAGAATGGAAACGGGGACAAAATAGGTATATTTTTGCTCCCAGAAGACAAAAACATGAGCCAAAAAACAAGATGGCCCTTTTTGTGTGTGTGTGAGCAGCTGCAGGCATGCTAAACTTTTGAAAAGTTGGTTTCCCTTGAGGTACCTTGATTTCAACCATTGTCATCTGAGAGGGGCATGTCTGAAGCAGACCAAGTCCTGGGGAAAAAACAAAACAAAACAAAACAAAACAACAAAAAAACACCCAAACCACACAACACACACAAAAAAAACCCCACCAAACAAGAAAACAACAAAAAAACCCAACCCAAAACTGAATATCATCTATTCCTCGTGACATATGTTGAGAGTTGACAACTTTCAAGATGCTTTGATTGTGATCATATTATTGTATACCACTACTGGCAGATACCATTATACTAAGCAGTATGAAATAGATGGGATTTACATTTACAGAAAGAAAATGAGGAAATGAGACTTGATTAAGATTAGTACAATGGCTATATGCTATATTTTAAAAGGATTTGCCGGAGGAAAACTCAAGTGCTCGGGCAGCTCAGAGCCCTGTGGAGGTGGCTATGGTCCCATGGTCTGGCCATGGCTCAGCCACTCCCCCCACAACAAGGGCTGTGACCAGCAAAGACTGCCAGATCACCACCAGCTTTCCCAGCACCAGTAACCAGGTGTTCCACATTCTGCTACCCCAACACCCTGACATCCTCTGGGTCTCACAGGTCGATATCAATTGCCCCTTATTTTTTGAGCCCTGGGGTGCACCTGCAATTACAAGTCTAAAGATCAAAACCCATTTGAATGATGTACAGCACTGTGGATTTTGAATCACTTTGCAAGGTGGGCACCATCTGGGACAGGTCTCCAGGGAACTTTATCCAACCTTTTGGCAATGCAGATGCGGCTGGTTTTTTGTCAGATTTCACAATATTAGAATAAAAGTTCACCCACCAGGAGCCCTGTAGGTGCTGAGTCTTAGAGGTTAAAAATAAGATTCCTCCAGATGCAAAGTTCCCTTGTGTGTCAGCCTTAATTTCACTACCAGCGTAGCAGCAAAGGAGGCACTTTTAATTAAGTGCAAGACAAGTATGCAAAACTGAGTTTGAGAAACAAGGAGGAATAGGATTATTATAATCCAATGAGACATAATTAAATGCAAAAATCAAAGGCTCTTAGTGGCACAGAACTTGTTAGAACCTTGAAGTGGGTATTTGCACTTTTATCTGACATGCTGCAGATTCTTCAAAACACAAAGCTTTTACAGAAGGAATGAAACAATGACAGAGATGTTCATAAATCATTTAGAAAAAAAGGAAAAATGAGAAAAAAAATCCATAAAACAACATTATAGCAAAATCCTCTTCCTCAAACCCCCCCCCCCAATCAAAAAAGAAAACCCACTAAAAAAACCCTGACAGCACTGATGATGATATTATTTTGAAATCTATGTTCCTAATTGTGTCTTATTTAGAATCTCAATGTATCAGTATTAGATACCAGCAGGAAAATAGCATAACTTTGCCTAAATACTTCTATGTCTAGTTACTAGTCACCTTGAGCAATTGGTCTCAGGGACTCAGTGAAATACAGGCTGCTGGACTTCATCCAAAGTTTGCTTCGAGTCAGTAGGATCTTACTGAGACAGGATCACACCCACCTCAACGTCTCTTCTGGTCCAACTCTACCCTCTCACACCCAGGGTCAGACATTCCCATGAAAACACTCACAGCCCTGCATGCCTTTGACCTGCTACACATATGCTTTCCAGATTTGCAGTTGGTGTTTAAATTCATGAATATGTGGTCCGAAATGGAGCATAACAAAGATACAAATGTCTTGAAAAAGGTAGTTTCTAACTTTATGCTTTTCTGGGTAGAAACAGCTCCTGGGATACTGCAGTTGCTTTTATTCCCTGATAACACAGACTGTTTATTCTTAGTAGCTGAAGTGATCAGATTGAGGAATACAAAGGGGCCATGAAAGAGCAACACTTCACACTGGGAACAGCAATGATGAAACTTCAAGGGAACGCTATGATGGGAGATGGTGCAATTTCAAGTGGGCTGCTCCATAGACCAGAGTCCTGTTGGGATCAAACCATCTTAATGAAGTTCTGTAGATTTCTTATCCTTTTTTTGAAGGGAAATAGGAGAGGTTAAGGCTTAAGATGGATTGCTGTTCATGTCCCACCCAAAGCTGTCCACAGAGTGCAAAGCAAACGAGAGTTACTTTGTTCAGATGTGTGAGTTCAGTTGTGTGAGGAGGATTCTCCCATGAGGGAAAAAATGTTTGTCATTCTACAGGATTAAACAAAGCTTTAATTTTTAATAGCCATGTTGTCGCTTAAAATGCAATGGCTCAAATACCCTTTTTTCTCATGGACGTGATGCTATGGGCATCGTTATCATATGTATGTGCATATATGTGCTTTTCCGTTAAGAATTTTCAAAACCATGTGAAGTAGCCCAGAGTCCCCTTAGCCAGTGATCCCACCCTCCTTTTTCCCTGCCTTGGATGAAGTCCTAGGCAGAGATGGTGCAACAAAGAGTTCTGTTTCTGCAAAGATGATACGAGGGACTGCCTGGGAAGTGAAGAATTTGGGACGTAAAGTAATAGGAAACTCATGAATTTGAAGATATATTTTGTGCCTGAGCTCCAACTTTTGCTGTTTGGGGTTTTTTTTGGCAGAATGGTCTTAAATCACTTATTTGGCCCCTTCATGATGCCTCTCCCATACTGAGGCTATCATCCTGGGAGAGCAGGAGTTTCCCAGTAGGCAGGACAGGCACAGAAACAGCACCAGCTCGCCTTCTCCCCAAGAGCCCAAAGGCATTGCTGCTGCTGCCTCTGCCCTTCAGGCATCCCAAACCACTTCTAACTTTCCACGTGCATCCCCTTCCCCTGAGAGGTGATCTGGCTCTTTAATATACATACTTTTTCTCTTTTTTTCTCTCTTTAAAGCCACACCTGACTATTTCCAGCTGGTGCTGAGTTGTTTCATACAGAGCTGAAAGGTGATTTAAAACAGGGTTGCTGTGTGCCTGTCTGTGTCCACGGGGAAAAAGGTTGAAACAAATATGAGAAGAGTAATCAACAGTAATTCTTCAGGAGTCTATCATTAAAATTGTCATTAAACAGAGTCTGCAGCTACCTGCTTGCCTGGCCACCAGCAGCAGCAAGCTGTGCACGCCATGTAATGGCATTTTGATAGACTGGCTTTCCCGCAGCCTTCCCGAGATTGGACTGCATAATTTACACCACTAGCACAGCATTGCCTCACTGTTACTTGAGCAGCAAGACCCTTGTCCTGGTGTGATTAGACTATGATGAATTGGATGCCTGCCCGTGGAGTCAGGGTATGCCTATAGGGCTGATTGCCAAGTGCCTGGGACATGGCACAGAGCTCACTGTCCCCAGCTAAACAGCCTGGGAGTCTGTGCTGATTCATCGTACCTCACCTACAGTGTGAAAAAGCAGACACCCTTTTTATTTTGTATTTATACTATGAAAAAAAAAGGAAGGGTGGGGGGATTAAGATGAATACAGAGCATTATTCAGAGTTTATCTAACACCCCAGCAGAGGATGTGTATATCCCGGGGGCATGAAACCTCTCAGGAAATTTCCATAGGATCCTAAAAGAGCACCATGATTTTTCCCAAGCCCTATCCCCATGAACCTCCTTCCACAATCAGACGTCTCCAAGATCTGCAGAAGAGGGGAGGTCCCCAAGGCAGCTGAGCCCCCTGTACCCTGAGACCTCATCCCCTCTGCCTCCCTCAGCACACACATAACTGCTCACTTCAGTCACTAGCATCACTCAAAGTAATATTACAGTACATAATATTTATAAGATGAGATAGTAATGCATATTTTAAAAGTGAATACAAGAAAAACACATGATCTCCAGGCAGGCTGCACAGAGCACATGCTGAAAGGGTTTTTATCCAAGTGATAACCCACAGACACACACACATGCTCACAAATGCCACACAACAGATTCACCAGTACCTCTCTTTTGAAGGTTAAAATTGATTTGGGGAAGGTTTTTTAGGTTTTGGTTGATTGCAGACTATCCTCTGCAAGGGTGATGACTTTGACAGATGGAGTGCACTCCCTCACCCCTGACAGGTTCTAGCTTTTTCCTTTTAACCCCAATGTTCAACTCAGCCAAAGAAAGTAATTCATTCAGCTTCATCAGCAGTCTCCCATTCACACAGATTTCCAAATTTCTCCTAACACTCCACTATTTTCAGTGTATGCATGTAAAAACCAAAATGAGGCAATTTCACTAAGTATTAGAAGACCACGCACTTGATAGGCAGGTTTGTTATTAGAGACTCACAGAAAACACTGCTGGTAACATCTACTTGCAACCTGTGGAAATGTACAAATCTCTTTTTCCCCAGCAGATGTGATTTTTCTTTTACTGATGCCTTTCCACTCACGCCCTCTAGCCCCATGCCACCCTCCTGGCAGGAATTCACAGCTCAGCAAGGCTCATTTTTTTTTTGTACCTAACTAATCATCAGCAAACAACAGGAGCAATATGAATTACATTATGTATGGGGTGGCCAGGCAAAACTTGGCTGCAGCTCCCCCTCCCCAAACTGGGGTGCAGATGGCTTCCATTGCCCAGAAGCCTCGTCCAAGGCCATGCAGCATGGCCACAGCATCCAGTCTGTTGGTGGTGTTCAACACAAGGCCAAGGTGTGAGGGCAGGGATGCAGGGATGCTCCGGCTGAGTGCCAGCAGCAGGCCTAGCCAGAAGCGTGGGACTGTAAGTGAACTTTAAGGACATTTCCCCAACACACTTGAAAGGTGTTGTATGTACTGCTGCTTCCTTAGGTGATTAATGTGGCTCACTCCAGTCAAAGAACACACTGTGTCAGAGATCTCCCCTTGCCAGGGGATGATGCCATGAAGCCCACTAACTTGTCATAGACACAGCTATTTTTTCTGAGCATAATTTTCTCCATAGAGGCAAAAACTTTAGCAGATGTAACTCAGTGAACGGCCACACAGCCATACACGTTTCCATTGGGAACTTCTTGGTGACAGGCAATATTTCATGGGCACATGAACCAGGGCATAAAGCTTCAGGTCTTTCCTTCCTAAAACCTAGCTAGGCAAGTCACTCACTTCTCCGGGCTTCATCTCCTCTCTAACCTGATTTAGCTTTTGTATTGCTGCTGAGCTACAATCCCCAGATATGAACTCCATTTTAATAGGCAAAGACCAAACTTAAATCCAAGAAAGATGGCCTCTTTTCCAAAGAGTGACTGGTTTTTGAAACTTAGCTTGTTTATTTGGGGATGCATGGGCCAGCCTACTTGCCCACTCCAGGCAGTAAAGGTAGTTCAAAGGATAAGTCAAGGTTTTCTTTCTTCTTTCAAAGCAGTTATTTAAAACAAAAACAAACAAACAAAAAGTTCAGTTTAACAAAACAGCTAAGAAAATGTTAACAACATTATGACCTCCGTATACATATGCATCATTAGATCATTTTCATTTTCCAACACATGCACTGGAACAGCAGAAAATGAAGGTAACATTAACTGTAGCTGGTTTTACAAAGATGCTGTGACGTGCTCTGAATCATGAAAGATTGTATGGTAATTTGCTGACAAGCAAGGGGCATATCTGAAGAACAAGCATTGTTTTATAGACGTCCTTTAGTAAGCTCACTTGTTTTCTTTCCCTTCCCTGAAAAAGAGCAGACATTAAGGACTTCATGCCACACTCGCACACTGCTCTGATTGCTGCTTTCCCCTTTGAACATCTCACCCAAGAGCAAGGAGAAGTGTCTGGTGGCTGACTCAGAAGGGAACAGCACTGAGACTTCAGGATGCTGTGTTTGTGTAGAGCAATGCAATGCTTCGGTGTCAACCCCACACCCACACACCCCCTGAACTTAACTCTAATAACTAAATTTCATTAAAGATACCAAGCTCGGAATATCCCACTTCATACATTCACGTCCTTCATTTACCACAGAGCTTCTCTGAAATGCAAGAGGCACTTGCTGATGGAAACAATTCAAGCTTCTGCAGAGTAATTCAGGAGACGAACTGGAGACAAGTGTCCTTGAGCGCGTGGCCTTCCTGCTCGCCTAATTCTGCAATATGCTGAGCACATCCAGTGAGCCTGTGCTCCAAGAGCCTCTGCATTTTGAGTGGGAAAAATTGCACCAAATAAAAGTCTCAAGTGTTTGCAGAAATAAGGTTAGATCCTGGAGCAACGGAAGTCTGTGGTACACAGAACCCACTTTCCATAACAATGAAAAGTAATTCAATTCATTGTTTCAATAATTCAATACTAAAACAAATATTGATTAGATTAATAAAAGAATTTCAGAAGTCATCTCTTCAGGTTTGGGGTTTTTTTCTTCTCTCTTTTGGCATTCTTTCCGTTTTAGTTGTCACCCTAGTTTTCTCTCCTCCCAAGACAGAAAAAGAGGATAAAAAGTCAAATAAGAAATATATTAGATTCTCCCACTCTAAAAAATTGAAAGACGACCCAAAATCCCCAAGCTCTTGCCACCTTTTTTTTCATCCTCTCAGAAGGGAGAAATAGAAAAGAAAAACAGGGCATTTCTTTCCTTTTAACAGGTTCACAGACAGAACAGTAATACACAAAAATTTATCGTCACTCCTTTCTTAGCAGCTGGTAATCAATATACCTGAAGAAGTGTTTCATATTGATCTCTAATCTCTTGTATCCTTGTGCTGGTATCAACACTATATAGAAGGATCCTGGGTGGTGTATAAAACAGAAAATAAAAGGCAACATGTCCATTGTGATATATTGATTAACTAGCTATAAAACCATTTTGGAAAAGTTATCCGTGGGTGCCTGTCTTTTATTGATGACAAAGGCACAATACTTTGGTTGGAAGCACCTTTGATACTTACAGAGATTTGATATTTAGGGGAGACAGAGCTCTGGGAATAAATACTATGGCTCATTTTAGCTGACTGAATATCGAACAGATTTTTCTTTTGCAAGCTTTGTTTGGAGTGTGAGATATAGTCTGCCTCCAGTTGTGGAAAAGCTCTTCTCCACAGAAAATAATACTGATGGGTTTTCACTGAAGTACTTGGCTGATCTGTGACTATAGATGTACACTGGATTTTTTTTCCTTTTTCCCTCAAAATATACAAGACTATGCTCACACCAGAACACTTGGAAATGGGTACACTCATCTCCTGTGCTCCAGAAGACAGAACCACAACACCAGTGCAGCATGTGCTGGTCCAAGAATATCCACAATACATGCATCAGAGTATTGCTTCTACTAAGCAATATCATTATCCTAATGATAAATACCTACCCACATGGTGCAAGCGATTCAACTCTGAACATAATGCTTATTGAAAAGCTTTGCTCCTTTCTGAAACTACAGGATGGTAATTCAGTTAGCTAAACCCTCATCATCAGAGAGGATGCCTACAGCAAGCCATAGAAGCTACAGCTTTGTCACAATACATCAGAAAAGCCACACAGATAACAGAGGGGTGGAAGTCTCTCCTGATGCCGCCCCATTAAAATAAATGGGGAGACAACCCTGTGGCTGCACAGACGTGCAGAGATGGACAGAAAGGAAGGGACCACTCTGTGAATTCAGGTATTTAAAGCTGCTCCTCCCATATGAGGAGCGTTTACCATTAGAAATTTGGGGATTTTACTCCAATTTACCCCAGGAATTTACCCATGACTACTAGGAAAAACAGAGGGCAAAAATACCCTCAGAAGAAGACTTTTCTTCCACTCTCCTGTCCTGGGCTTAAATTTTTGTAAAGCCAGTTTAGCTTGCTAACAAGGTAGATATCTTCTCATATAGAAGGGCCTTAACTCTTCTGTCTCCACCTTTAAGAGCTTTAATACTCTCAGTAGCAAAGAACTGTGCCTTCTTTCCTAACTGAATTTATTCCATGCGTATTCAAATGCATTTCCTTATTTTTTTCTTTTTTTTTTTCTTTTTTATTAGAAACTGTGTATTTTAGGTATATTTCATGTAAGATAAGACAGGTAACTGTAAATAAAACAGAAAAGCCAAGCTAAAGCCACATATACCTTCTACTCTCACTAACACTATCAGGCATCCAGGGTAAGAAACTCCATAGTGACACCTTGACCATTTATTTTGCAGCAGCAAAAGCAGATGCCAGATGCACCGAAAAGTGGATCATTTTCCTCCAGTCTCATCAAGCATCCTGGTATTGTAACCAAAGCACAAATGTGAAGCCTTCCTCCCCTAAACAGCAGGCATATCCCTGGGACTACAGCTTAGTACTATTATAGCTTCTGGGTACACATAGATCTTCACCACAAAGATGGGAAAATTGTTGGCAGTGACAGCTTAACCTAAAACCAGTATTCAGATTTAAATTAATTCATACAGTCTAGATTCACATATGCATTTTGCTGCTTTCATTCCTGCTTAGAGAGGATAATGATTACTTCTTCCTCTAGCAGCAGGTTATACCACAGCAAAGCCACCAGCAGTAATTCTGAAGGCCACCCAAGCACCAGGAGCCATGTTCACACAGGTAGTAGTCTCACTTCCAACAATAAAGCACCTAGACTTACATGAAACCACCCTCTTATTAACGAGTCTCTTAATATTATTCTTATAAATCCCTGCCACACTTTTTGCTGGGTGACCTGCCTCAGTTTCCCCATAAGCACCTTGGGTGTGCAGATCCAGGTTCTTGACTTCTAAAAGAGACTTGCCCTTCCTAAACTAGCCACCACATCCTCCTGAAACAGCCATCTCTTTCAAGTAAGAGTACATTACACATGGACTCTACTCCCCCTACTACACATATAAAGAAATTAAAACCCCCTTCCTCAAAAAAATCCCCAAAACAACACTTACTTTTCCACCAACCAGCCCTAGTACAGGCAACAAACTTTCCCTTCAGCCCAGGGAATGGATTACCTGGGTAGTGTTCCAGGATTATAAAAGCTTTCAGGTGGTGCTATCAGCTAGCTTTCTCCCATTATAAGCACATAGGTTTTGTCAGCTGTTAACATGTGAGAGAATGGGGTAAAAAGTACCCAGGGGATTTTCAGAGAACTACTGAACGTGGCACTCTTATACTCTTTATATTATATATTGTAAGAGAGCAGGGGAGAGTAGCCATGTGCACAGTTTATGACTTAAAATCTTGTTGTGGAGGAGCTCCATGTGTTCTCCAGGTGTGAAATGTGGTCGTTTATGAACTTTCACTACAGAGTTCACCTCCCTCCAGTCTCCAAAACCTCCTCTGCCATCCTCCCTGAAAGCCACTGCCACGGAGCTATAGATCATCAGTATGCAACTCTAGGAAGCTGGAAGCATAGACTTGTTTAACATTAAAACCCAGCAAAGTAACACAAGGCAGTGAAGTAATTACTGGTCAGGCATTGTTACTCATTCTTGTAAGGAATACAGAAAAAAATAAAATTTTCCAATGTGTTGCACAAGGAGACAGGATTTAGGTCCAGCTTGTGCAGAAGCAGAAAGGTGTGCCTGCAAGGGGATGCACCAGAGATGAGGTCTGTGCAGCATGGCTATTAGTGATGTACAGTTCAAGAGGGCTCCAAGTACATATTCAGTATAGCATTTATGGGTAGGAATAGCACAGCAGAGCTTACTGGTATTGAGTGCAGCATTCACTGTATTCATTGAATTTCCTGATTTTATATGGGACACCGAGTAGCAATTTCAATCCAGCTCTTACACATTAACATATACAGAATTGCCTAGCAAGGGGTTTCAGCACTACAGAGATGTAAAAGACAATACCACTCACATTTACAGTGGTGCAAATATTAAAAATATTACAAATAGCCTAATGTGGAAGCAATATCCGGTGCAGAACAAAAAAAAATTATTAAAATATCACCAAGCCTCCTCATGTGCAATCAAGGAATCAGAAACCCAGCACAAAAAGGGGCCTCAGCAGCTTGCCAAGCACCAGCCAGCCTCAGTGGCACGACCAGATACATGGTGGTTTTCACTAGCAGATGTCAGCACAACCCCACTTTTGCAAGCCCTCTGCAAAGGATGTTTAGCAACATCCCCAGGCAGTTCGTTTCCTGTCTTATTACACACCCCCATCAAGTTGTCCCTGAGATCCCACTGGGAAACTGGTGGGATGATGAGAGGGTGGGCTGCAGGGGAGCTGCCCTGGCAGGACCAGCACTGGCAGCAGCCAGGGACAGCTGCTGCTTTACCCACCCTTGTCCTGAAGGCCTCCAAGGAGGGATTGCATAGCTGCTAGCCCTCCACTCCACCCTCTCCAATTTCCCCATAAATTAAACTCATGAATCCTCACTGTTCTCTAGCATCCACGGAAAACAGATTATCTGTGTTCGTTTTATTACAGACTTTTACATAATGTTACTCCTTCTAGCTTTCCTTTCTCTCTCCTTGCCCTTTGCTCCTCCCCTGCTCCTTCCCTGAATTTCTTCAATCTTTCCTTCACTGTAATTTCTAAAGTTGATTATCTTGCTACCCCACCTTGAGGACAAACCGATAGGACAGCCAATGAATACCAGACTCGGACTTCACTTTTCAAGAGAGTGATCTTCATGCTATAGGCTGCACACCTGTATGATCTCTGGTCTGGGCACCCCTGACTTTTTTTTTTTTTCAGATATCACTGCCACATCCCTTGGTGGGAATGTTGTTTGTGGCCATTCTTAATGTAATTTAGTGCCAACAGGCAGCCAAGCTGTTGAATTAAAACTGGAAAGGATTTATTGCTGGCCATTAGGTTAAGCAGTGCATGATACCATGCAGAAGTAGTCTGGTCTAGTGAACAGGTGATGTGAAGAAGACAAGAAAACCAGCCCCAGCACTGATTTCCAAGTCATAGTTTGCTCCTCTTTCCCTTCATTGCACACTGGTCTAGGATTTCTGGGGAAAGGAGTGGTCTCCAGTATGAGTTTTACAGGGCCAAAATAACAGGATCACAGACTCCATTGCCCAAGGAGGTATCTCTATTAATGAGAAGACTGAATTCTTAAAATCCTTAATATATACAACATTTTTGCAAAATGTCACTGACAACAGTGTGAATAACAGCTTTATAGGATGGGTATAATCAAGACAGAAATGCCCATTGACTTAGTCATTATTACTGTGAGGATATGCTTCCTTACCCTGTCAGTATCAGCTGCAATAGTATCAGCTATATTCCTTATTACAGCTGGGGCCAGCAGCGTGACACAAGGTAGAGGTTACCCAGCACTTCTCTTTAGAAAATTGCTTGCAATTTTGCCAGACTTTAGCATTAGGAATAGAAACTTTCTACAACAGACATTTCTCCAAAACACTTTTGCAGTGGGGAAGAGGGATGTTTGAACTAAAATGCTGTAGTCATCCCAATGCCAAAGCTATGCATGGCTTTTGTAATTCTTCAGTCAGATGAAAGGGTAGATGTCCCTGCTCACACAACCTGTGGCTGCATTTTGGGCTGTGAGCTCGACAAAGCAAAGTTCTCTGAAAAATGAAATCCCTATCTAATACTTAAAATGAATCAACTCATTTTGACGCTTATCAGTTCCTCATGAATAATAATAGTAATTGTCAAACAAAAGTAGTCAGTGTATACAGCGAGTATCACTTGAGAGGGAGTTCACATACTGTCGGGATTCTTCAGTTGCTGCGGTGTAGTGTCATGTGTTTGAGTACAGATGCCACAAATTCTAGCAAATTCACTGTCACTTATGGGCTTCTGTTCCTTCTGAGAACTGAGTAAGCCGGGGTACAACACGTACAATGAAATCTTTAATTACATAATTGAAACCTAATATATACAAATAAGGAAACCAAACTATAATTGCTCAATCAATCTTAATGCTGAATTTATTAATTTCTCATGTTGAACTTGATAGCTTCCATTATTTTTTTAATGTACAGCACATATATGCAGAACAAACAAGTATAAACGAAATTAAGTGTTTAGCACACTAATAAGTAGAATTTCTGAATTTCATCACAGAGATCATCAAGGGACTGGGAAGTCTGCCGTATGAGAAAAAGCTAAGAGAATCAGGTTTGTTCAGCCTTGAGAGGAGAAGGCTTAGGGGACACATTATAACCATGTTCCAGTAGTTAAAGGGTGGCTACAAAGAAGATGGAGACTCCTTTTTTGCAAGGAGTCATATGAAAAAGAAGAGGCTTAATGGGTACAAGTTACTCCTTGGGAGATTCTGATTGGACACAAGAGGAAAATGTTTTGCAAGAACCAAGCCACTGGAATAATGTCCCCAGGGAAGGGGTGGGATCCCAACATGGGACATTTTTAAGATTCAGCTGGACAGAGTGATGGGCCATCTTGTCTAGACTGTGCTTCTACCAAGAAAGGTTGGATCAGATGATCCCTGAGGTCCCTTCCAACCTGGTATTCTGTGATTCTATGAACTTCAGAAGTGCATTTCTGTTCTTACAAGATTTCAGATTATGGAAGACTGCCGAATTTCCACCCTTTCCTCTTACTATAAATAGCACAGCATTCTGTAGCCCAGCAGCGATCTTCAGGCCATGCTCCCAGCCACCGTGCTGCCCCATCCACCTCCTGCAGGAAGCTCCCCAGTGGAATCACAGACCTAAGGACGGGCAAGCATAAACATTACTGACCTGGATTTGGGGAAATACAAGAACATGGGGCAGCAACGCTCTTAGTCCTCATCCCTGATTCATGTCCAGCCATTGCACTCGCTGCTCTGACTGAAAAAAATATTGAGCAACTTCACACATTTTCAACTCATTCTAGAAAATTGCCCTCGCGCTGTTGGTTTGCACTGAGAATCGCACTGAGCAATGGGAAGCATACATTATAGTTAGGTTTCTGACACACCCCCGTTTATCCCAAAGGTGCTAAACAGCTTCTGCCTTTCACACTTTCCCCTTCATTTAAAAGAGACTTTGATAAATTGCAAGCAGGTGCAAACCAACAAACTAGCATGTACTGGATGATGAAGCAAAGGCCTTGATAAATCCAGTTCTTCTGGGCCAGGCAATATATGTTGAGTTATAAAATTCACAAAAAAACACTGAGGATAGTTTCAAAATAAATATCATGATCGGGGTGCCCATGACTATCCAGGGCAGCAATTCCATCCTAAACACAGAGGAAAGAACATTAGATAATAATAATAATAATCATCATCATCATCATCATCATCATCATCTGTTTAAACCCAGCATTTCTACAGCTATTCAAGCTGCCCCCATGAATCTCAGGGTAAAACAATCCCCTGGAGAGAAGCACAGGAGTGCGTACAAGGGTGAGCAGCACCCATCACCACCCAGCTGCATCCCCAGGCCAGGAGACCCAGTCCCAAGGCTTTGGAGGACATCCATCACCACTGAGCACAGGCAGAATACAAAAGTACTGTGTTTCCATTTTGTGGATGGGGAAATGAGGCAGTGCAAGGGGAGAAGTCACACCAGAGCTCAAGAAAATCAGTGTCTTGTGGTCTTATCTCTGTATGCTAACTGCCTTGTACACAGTTTGTGCTCCTCAAGTGCTTTCCATGGGAAGAGGTATTGCTGCCTCAGTGGGGAAATAGTACGGGAGCAAGGAACTTCACTTTCAGCAGAAAAAATTCATTTTCCAGAAATTACCATGGTACAAACATGGGTCCAAAACAATGAGAAACTAGTGCTGGGGAAGAGTCCGCACAAACATAAAAGAAGGAAATAAACTAACTTTAACTCATTTATTCCTCTAACTCCAGAAAGACTTGCAATTTTCACCTATACAGAGCACCAACCAACAGGGCTTTTTCCTCTCAACTAAACATTCCTTAATATCACCTCACTGCTTTAAACCTCTCCCCTTGAAGCAGTGCTCCAGACTTGTTGGACTCTCAGAAGGGGTCATTATCTTGTACATCAAAATCAAAATGGTCTTTTTGTTTTACACCTTCTCCCTATCTCCTTCCGCTCTCCCTGCTGGTAAGTGTTCTCATCTGTGCAAAGTTCCCAGAAGCAGGAATGGGTGCTGGTAACAAATCAGCATGATGCAGTGGTCTGTTATAGCAGGCCGGAGAGACAAAGCAGATCCCTGGTGCTGTGAGAGGTATCCTGGACATGGAGCAAGGAACGGTGCAAAAATGAGTCCCTTAGAGGAGCAGAAGGTGACTCTACACCAGCACCTTTGTGGCTCCCACTCCCTTTTTCTCCATCAAAACCAGTGCAAACAGACAAGCGTTGTTCCCACTATGCTATCTATACTATACAGTATAGAAAGATTCAGCATAGAATCAAGTGGTGTTAAATGACTAATACTGGAGAGTCAAGGTCATAAAAGGTGACTGAAGAGTTACTGGCACTTCAAGATACCTACCATTCAAAAGCACCTATCCACCTAGAAAATGCATATACTCCAGGCTGCATAGCAGCTACAGACTTATAACATCTGTTAATCATTTATATACTACTTATACATATGTTAATATCAAGTTTCATCATAAGGTTAATAGCAACAATCTGTTGTTGCTTTGAAACTGAGTGGATGTGCTCAGCAAAATCAACTTGAAGGGCAGGAAAAATGTGCCCAAACATTTCCTACTAAAAGATTTCTCTCTTAGTAGGAAGGTCAATTCTCCAGAGCGATGCTAGATAGCTATCTATTTTATGTCCTTTAAAAAAATTCCACAAGTAGAAAGGCTTAAAATCTTGAAACTTATTTAACAGAAGTTTATTCCTGGATGATATGGCATTAAATGGGTGAACTTCAAGATAGTTAATGAATCTTTATATACATCCAGAGGACTACAAATGTATCTATGTACTCATTATTTACCCACAAATAAAGCAGCAAAATCTTGCCTTGTTTCACTGGTGGTTTGTGGTTAAGAAATAAATACATAACTCAGAGCGTTTATGAGGGTAAGAGCTAGCTCTTATCTCAAAACATTTGCACAGGGAAACACATGAGTTCAATGCACTCATTTCCTAAAGCATTGCATCTGAAAATTCCTGATCATTTCAACCAATCCCAATTAGTATAACAGAGCATGTGCTTGAGTTTAATACTGATTTACCACAGGCTTGGGTTTGGTTCAATTTGGAGGATCATGTCTAGTAACAAGCCCCAGCTATTAACACACTCTTTGCACTGGGCTCGTTTGTTTAGGTGCTGCCCTTTCACATGCAAATACAGAGGAAATGGGCAGCAGACCGTAGGGTCTTCTTTCTTATCTTCACCCATGAGCAGTTTCCTAGGCTGCAGTTTTCTTGTCTATAAAATGGATATATGACTTCAAAGTGCTTGGGAAAAAAAAAAAAAAAATCTGGAAGAAAATCAGAGAATTATGTGGATATGAGCTACAGTCCAATGAAGAGTCTTGAATAATATGCAGCATGGACTCTCCTCTCCCCACACACCTTACAGTGCCAAGGATAGGGACCATTTCAGGAAAAATTATGAAAATAGACGCTCTTCACCAGTACTTCTAGCTACACATGCATGGAAATACAGGATTTACATTTGCTAAAAGCTTGCCTGGGTGTTGTATTTTAGCGGGAGGAGAGAGGTTAAATAGGCACTGGCATTGCCCCTGGAGAGGGTTGCTCTTCATCAGGGAAAGGAGCACTCTTATATCCAGGCACATTGTTCAGATGCGATCAGTTGATATCTAAAAGTAGTATTAAGAATAAATTTAGAAGGGAAAAAAAAAATAAAGTCCAATCAGCACCAAAACATGCCACCAAAAGCTAGGGTTTGCAGGGGCAAGAGGCTGGCTGCCTAGTGCAGAGCCAAGGGCAGGGAAGAGACAGGACTCCACACCCACTCCAAACCCTCCACCAAATTACTGCTCCAAGAATATAAGGAGGAAAAAAAAGCTCATTCAATGTTTAAGGCATAAATAAAAGTTAAATTTAAGCCATTCTTATCTGCTGACTCACAACAGACCCCCATGTGCGCAGTCCTTGATCCCTGGCCTGTCAGTGATGTGCTGTAAGAACAGACAACTGACAGACCATTTTCCTGGCAAAAAGAGATTGCACAAGGTCATGCCAGGGCTTCTCCTGGGAGCTTTCCAGCAGCGGTTCGCGAAGTCACTGAACTAGGAAATCTGCTGGTGTTTAGATCATTGCCAGGAGCAGAATACTGATGAGCCGCTCCCGGAGCCTGACGGCAGGCTCCTCCTGCCGACGGCATCCCATTGTGTCACGTAAAGCCGCAGGAGTGGGTCCTTCTGGTCTTCCCCTGACCTGTCTCTATCAATTTTGTAGAAGATACTTTGCACTTACACTGATTCATTTAAAAATGGATTCAGGCCCTGTTTGGGGGGTTGGCGTTTCCCTCCACTGGTAGCAAACACTACTGCACCACACGGGCAGAGAGCGAGACTTACTTTCCACAGACACTGCACAAGGTGCAAGTCACCCTCAGAGTTGATAATTTCTAAATGCTTAGAATTATATTCCTGAATATAGATTTTTTTTATTATTATTTCTTAAGCTCAAAGCTATCATAAAGTATATGACATTGAAATGCCTGGAATACTTATAAACTGCCAAAGCAATAACCTGACTTTATTTTTTATATATTAATTACGTGCTGCCAGATAGGAGGCTTTGCTCTTGTAGGGGCAACTGCTAGTCTCATTATAAAATGTCTTGCACTGAGTCAAAAAATGTGATAAACTATCCAGTGACTCCATTTAAGTATACAGAAATTGTTTACATAAACAGTGTCAGGATGTTGCGATCCCCATTCTGCTCTCTTTATCCACCTCCATGACAGGCAGCAATTAGTATTTTATTGGTATGGTAATACTGTGATTTTAAACATACACCATCCTCAGCAATACCAAAATTTTCAGATATCATTTCCAATATTTGCAACATGTGTGCTGCCACACTGCCTGCTTTGGTTTCCTGTATTCCTGCCCCTGCAAGCTTCTCCGCTCCAGTGGTGGGGAAGGTCACACTAGCAGCACCTCTCCCTAGGCTCCTCCTGAGCATCAGTGCCAGGATGGCAGGTTGGGGAGAAATCCCTGCTGGGTTTTACCCATGGTTTTGTTGTGCCACAGGCTGCTGCAGTGGCGTGAGCCCCCCCCAGGCTTTGGGGGTAAGCCCATTGCCCCTTCCCTCCACAGGGACAGCAGGTCAGCTGAGATCAGTGAGGTGGGAGGAAAAAAGGACCCCCATACACAGTCCCATGGAATCCTGATAGCACTTGCCCAAAAATATCCATGAAGATTGCATTTTTTAGTGATATTGCAATGCCTTTTGTCATCAGTGCTAGGAAGAGATCAGACAGTGCCATTTGTCTTTACTGCAAGTTGGTTGTTCTTGCATCTCCCACTGTGATCCTCGGACAGCCCTTAAAGACCTGGAGCAGAGGAGTCAGCAGGGCAGGCCCCTGCCGCAGACCTGTGTCTTGCCCTGGTAAGAAGTTTGTCCACAGAAGCATAAATAACAGAGGCTTTCAGCAGCACTGGTTAAACAGACTGAGTCTCTGAGTCATCTGTATCAAGCTGTCATCAGTACATCACCTTCCCCGCCTCAACTTCTGGCTTTTGCAGCCTTCGCATATACACATAATCTGCTATCAAAGCACCTCTTTTGTCTTCCAGTAGAGTTAGCCAAAACTAGAATGAGCATTTACAACAGTCCTCCTCTTCCTAAAACTGTCCAGTGAGAACTTCATTGGGTTTATTTGCTCTCTGATCAAGCAGAAATTTGAGAGGGGCTCTGAAAACAAAGTCACCTTTGTAGCACTTGTCAACAGAGTTTTATTACTGTTTCAATCCTGATGGCTGTCAAGATAAAAGGAGGAGTTCTTTCAAATCATACAATGGATGTAATTTAATAAGTGGTCAACAAAATTGCCATGAGCAAAGAACTCTTATTGTTCCTTTTTTTTTTTCCTTTCCTCTGCAGTCAAATTATTAGTTGCATACCCCTCGCAACTTCCCATATTAATTCTCATCTGCAGCAATGGTGACTACAGAGCAAACACAAAGGTGGGTGCTGGGGAGATGCCACGTCTCCCTCATCCCCTGCTGCTGCCACAGCTGCTGCAAGCTGACTGTCTTTGTCCACCAGACTCCATCAGAGCTTCCACCCCTCAACACCATGGGGAGAAAAGTTTTCAACAGGCACATTTTCTCTTGAGGGTCGCTGGGTCTTCAGCCTGAGCAGTTTGACTTTGGTCATACATTTTCAAACTGACCTTTTTTTTTATGCAGTCAGCCATGTAAATTTTATCTCCATTTTTCAAAGCAAGGCACTTAGGTTTTTAAGGACATGCTTAGCTTAAAGCAAGAGAATATGTGACAGTGGAATATTTCCGACCTTAGATTTGGGGCAGATGGTTAAATGTCTACCTGAATCATGATCTCTTACGGAAAATAAAGATGATTTTATGGAATAGAATTGGGTTTTGCACATTTATTTTCCTTGTAATTAATTCTCTCTCTTCCTTTATATGTCTTTGTAATACAAAATTACAATGTCTGGCGTCCTCCTCTGAGAAAAGTGTCATGACCTGTTTTTTTAGCATGATCTGAAATCTTCCACTCTCAGAAATGAAAAATAAACCCCATTTTAGACTTCTTATTAACAGGAAGAAATGTGCTGACACTTTAGCAGTTCATGTGAATTATAAGAGTGATAGCATGAAGACAAGCACTGAGAGATTTATAGCTGAAACAGAACCATCCACACAGCCCTGAGGCTCCCTATTTCGATCCTGATCCAAACACCATCTGCCTTTGCCACTGCTTGGGAGAATGGCTTACCATCAGCCATATTCATCAATATTCTGCCACCTCATAAAACGCTTCCTTAAAAAAGGTTTCTGAATTTCTAACTGGGTTTCCTTAGTCTGGGGAATTTCATAACCCTGATTTAAATTATTCAGAGCTTCTTTTTTCCCCGAAGTCTCCATCAATAGCTCCAACCACAGGAAAGTACCATATACATTTCATAGTAACACTTCAGCAGGGGAAAAGTTATGAATGTCTGAACATAACTAAACTATGTTCCAGCAAATCAATGACTAAAACAAAAGGAGGAGCAAAGGTATCTTACGACAGACAACAGCCAGCCATTGCTATTTAAAGGTAATAGTAGAAGACCCTCACATTCATGCAGCATAGCTGCTGGATGCATAAATATTATGAGATGGGTAAATTGCTCCCTGAATAAAACTAGCTACCTTGGCTTGTGGTAAACAGACATATTATTGTCACTTCCACTGACAAATGCTCTGTTTCTTACCTATTTTGTCATGTTCAGCTTGTCAAACAACCCTGTCCTGAGTGGCAAATCTACCCACTACCCCACCTCATCAGACATGAGGTCATTTCTCTGATTTATCTTGTACTCTGTAATCCTAGTACTCCAGCACACACACGGAAGAAAATAAACGTTACCCTTTAATCAAATTGGCTTTTAAGTCACTTGAAAAATCGCTGATTGGTAAGTGTCACTGGGGGAGAGGCTGAGCAGTATCCATTCCCCCGTGTTTTGGTTGATGACCAGGATCTACTGCAGCAATTAGAGGTCATTAGCAGGCACATCAGCAACAGGCTTTGGGACCTTCTCCAAGCCCGACAGCCGCTGGGAGAGACGAAGGAGGCTTTCAGATGGGAGCTAACGGCAAATCTCCTCTTCCCTTCCTGTGGGGCTAGGTGTCCTCCCTAGCCTCCTTGCACCCTTTCCTGCAGCACTGCTGACATTGGAGGATGCTAAATGCACCCTATTGGGCCCACAGATGATCATCATTCAATGTAATTTGAAGCTAGGGCAATATTTAAATTATTTTGGGAACTATAATACTTCATTCTGTAAATGTTTACCCGCTAAATATCAGATGTGCTAGTTTCCCAGCACATTGCAAGAGAAATCTGCATATGAATGAAAGGGAAGTAGATAAGGTCTCTGGTATACAGATGCACACAAAACTTCAAAAGCTTTGAATCCAGACACTCGGAAGACATTATGTCATTTCTCTGATTTATCTTGTGTTGTTCTAGCTGCAGAAAATAAAACCTTAAATAATTTCAAAATTTTTGATGTCCAACTTTTATGAATTCCAAGGAACATTTGTGGGAACATTTCCCACTCAGCTTCTATTTTGATGGAGGTTATTTGAAACATGTTGAATACTTTTCTCTTTACAGATAAAACAGCCCCTCCAGGAGGATGTGGAAATAAATAGCAAGTGAGGAGCCAAACCTGAAAACTTCAGTCACCAGGTAAAGACGAAGATACAATTTTGCATGCTACAATTTTTTCTGTAGAGTGAAGACTTCTGCAAGAGATGTAAGTGCATGAGAAATACAAAAGCAGTTATTATTTTATGTAAGGGGTTTTAGTGACCGCACTGATAAAATTACTCTCCCAGTAGAAAGTGGTCTTACATCGAGGCACATAATTGGTATCAGTGGAGGCTGAGTGATCAGATAAGATACCAAATCCTTGTCTGAACTCTTCCATTAATTTAAGATACATCTTGAACTTCTTTTTGCGGAGAAGCACACTTTCCTTTGCCTCCTTTCCTCCCGTAGCTTTTGTTTTCCATCTTCGTTAGGATGATTCATAGCAGGGATGAAGTGGAACTAAACTGCAGCTATCTGCAGGATAACTGAAGGCTTTACAGAGCCATGAAATCCCAAGGGGAGCAGCACCAGGCACTCAGAGTTACAGGCCAGCAGATTTAACACGCTTTGTTCCTTCACTACGTTTATAGAGAAAATCCCTGCAGGTACAGAACCTGTGGCCTTGCCAGGTCCCAGTCATCCTAAGGATTGTATGAGCTTCAGCTGGAACAAAGCAGGAGAGTCCCCAGAGCAGACAAAGCACTGCTCTGTTTTAGTCATTAGTACAGAGGCAATTTCAATCCTATTTTCTCAAACAGAAAGGACTTCTCCTGTGTCCACGGGAAAAGAAGTCACACTCTAAAGGAGGAAGACAGACTTGGGACCATGGTGGGAGGGGAATACAAGTCTATGTTCTGAAGGGACACACCAGCAGTGCTGTTCTGAAATAAGAGAAAGAACAGCTGGGAAATACTATTGCTGCCAGGCTGATGCACCAGGGATGTTCCTTTCTGCCATGGCAGGGTCTTGGGGCTGATGGGTTGTAACCCGATGGGGGAAGGAGCTCCAGCAGTGGGGTGACAGCCTCATGCGGGACTAATTTTGAGACTTATTAGACAGGACTCAGCTGCTTTTTATAAAGGCCTGTCAAAATCAAGAAATACTGAGCAAACACCTATTCTTTTCTTGGAAATAGATCCTTGCAACATGATGACTAGCCTGGGACCTACCTGCTGCCCCTGGCCTGTGGAACAGTGCCCAAGTAGCAGCCACGGGGAGGACCTGGGTTGTCTCCTGTAAGAGGAGACAGGATTTACTGCTGTCCACGATCCTCTTTTACTCAGTGCTTTTGGACAAGTCATCAGGACTGCCCCACTGGGCGTCAGGGTCTTCATGGAGAGCTCTCCCAGGGGACTGATTCCAGGGGGTTCTGGACTACGTAGCAAGGCAGAGAGTGGGGTTTATTCCCATGTACTGCCTTTCACAGCCACCGAGGAGAAATACCAGTTGTTGTTTTAAAGGGGATTACTATCTGAAATGGGTTAATACTACAAGAAGTGACCTGCTTTTAAAGGACCATAGGAAATCTGCCTAGGTGTAGGCAATGCTTGTGCTTTCTTTCTTTTTGCTCTTCTTCTAACTGTTAGGGTAGTAAATCTATACAGATCATCATTCCCCCAAAACATGAAGAAATTATATCAATGCATTTTCCACAGAATGGTGAAATAAACTTCAATGAAATAAACTCACTGTGATTTAACAGCTCACAACAGTATCAGTTAACCTTGCCAAGGGGCCCCAAAATTTCTGTGGTGTCTGATCAGCTGTGGTTCATCTACTGTGGGACATCTTCAGAGCAAGGGTCCAACAACAGCAGAAAACAAGCAGACAGTTTCAAAAGCAGTGGCTCCTTTGGGCCACAGAAGCCGTAACAATTCTGAGTGAGATACCTAAAGGTACACAGAGACCGCAGGGTTCCTGCAACCCCTGGAGAATTAAAAACATCAAGGGTTTTTAACACTCATGGCCACCCACTTAGCCTCTGCCACCAGGACAGCAGCAGCAGGGAGCACGGGGATCTTCCTGCACCATTGCTCACCAGATTTCCCTCTGTAAAACCACAGCTATTCTGTCCATTACCAGGCAAAGCTGAACTCTCTTTAACCCAAATTCAGGCCTCTGGTGGCAAGCACCTCTCTAAGCCAGAACTGGGGGAATCAGACTTTTGGCAAGTGATTCCTTTATCTTATTTAGTGTTGTAGGGGCTTTTTTGTGTGCAACTAATTTGCAAAAGGGTTTAATTCCCTAATTCCCACATATTACTCGATGACAAGGGGATTTGTTTCCCTAAGCATGTCTATTGTCTATTGAGGAGGTTTCTGCAGACACCCACGAGTGCTGCAGGCCATCTCAGCTCGCACCTCCATCACTCCTCCCTGGCTCTGTCATTTTCTAGACAGTGATTCAAAGATTGACAAGACAAACTATCATAACTCTATTTACAGGGAGAATTTAAATACTGTATAGCTACCTGTGATTTATTATAAAGGCCTCTATCATGAGAACGTGTTTCGGACAATGAATAAACAAGGTTATTCATTCTTTTCATCAGCATAGTTAGACAATTTGGTCAAAAGGTGTGTCTTCAAGAATATTTCGTGAGGTGCAAACCTAAGCCTACTCAGCATTACGCTTCTTTGGGGTAGCATTCAAATGTAAAGATTGATTCTGATTTTTATCTTCATGGAACACAGGTAAAGGGAAAAAAGAGTAACCTATGTTAAGCTCTTATTATCACTAGATTTTAATAACTTCTTTATACTTTTAGTGAGCAATGAAGGACCTTTTTAACAGAAATTTTTGCATCTGCTACACTGCAAACCAACAGCAATTAATTTTGCAAATATTTATACATTTTATTTTGCAATTGCTATGCATGTTGTAATTATTTGTAAACTAATAATTTCCAGAAATATTTCTTTGTAGAGACAGTGATTCAGCTATCCATTACAGAAAAAACAAAACAAAACAAAACAAACAACCTTTAGTTACTTTTCTCCATTTGTGCAGCCAGCCTTAAAAAAGATAATGGTATCTCTCTTCAGAGCTGGAAAAATGGAAGCAGCTGCTTCCCCTTTTCTGTCAGAAGTCTCAGCCCTGGGTCTGGTCAGGCCATGTCCCATATGCCCAGTTCCAATGAGACAGCACCCTCCAGTTGGTAAATTCATAGGTTCACCACACTGTTCCCACTTCTCTCAGAAACATGTAAGAAATGAAAAGCCTAACATTTGCTTTTCAGACTAATTTGTTCTCTTCTGGTAGCTCTAAGAAAGACGTCAATAATTTAGACTGTGAGCTGGTGGTGAGTGTCCTTAGCTAGTTCAAATGGAAGACCCCTTGGTTAATGAGCATCACCCATTTGTAAGTAAAGGAATATTTGTTTACTCTAAGCTCTCAACAAAGATTCACTCCAGGAGACATGGTAGCACTGTGGGTGCTTGGTATTGGCTGAGCTGCTCTGAGCACTTCTGCAGGTTATCAGACAGGTTTTTGCCATGTGAAGTGATTTTTGTAATTAGGGCAGTCTTGCTTCCATGTCCCCAGTTTATTGCAGAAGAATAATTTGACAGGGTTTCATTATACCACCTGTGGGGCTCTTGACAAGCAAACATACTATAAAGTGAAAACAGTAGGAAGTGTCCTGCACACTGTATCTCTTGTTCATTTTGCGTTTTTCATTTTCCTGGCAT